>NC_047103.1:76122510-76427510 GCF_902500255.1 Thalassophryne amazonica | reverse complement strand
TTCTAACATTTAAATTCTCTCTAAATATTTTACTTATCGAAATTAATGTTATTTTAAGTAGTATTAGCAGTTGTAGTAAAAAAAGGCTTCAAAACTGGACCTTTAATCCACGGGTGTTGTGGGGAGGGGGGGCACATCCATCCCCCATGCCCCCATTCCATCTGGATTCGCCCCTGCTTTGGCGTTTGAGCACAAAGAATGGATAACATTTATTTATGCAGAAAACATGACCAGATTTACAGGTAAGAAAGTTTTATTGCGTTTTCACATCATGTGGTCCTCAGAAAGAGAGTTTAGGTGCATTTGAGTGGAAAATAGTGTTAGTTGTTGACGCGTCGCGGAGGATCAGCTGTTTTTAGCAACCAGATACAGAGTGGCTCAGCTCACATTTCTAAATAAAGGAGGAAAAAAAGTATAAAAATGTCTTTGTAAAGCTCAGTGCAGGTGTGCTGATCACCGCACTTTAAGAGGTGAGGACGAGTCGAGCAGCTGCAAAAAACCGTGGATGAAAAGCTCACAGCTCGCTTAAAGTGGACAGTTCAGTCGAACCCTGACCTCCTACCCACGGACCAAGTTTAATGCTGCTATCGACCCACAATGAAAAATAATAGTAATGCACAGTGACATGGAGAAGTAACTTTAATCTGATTACTGATTTGGAAAGATTAAAGCGTTAGATTACTCGTTCCTAAAAAAAGTGTTCAGATTAGAGTAACGCGTTACCGGCATCACTGGTTACAGCCTTATTCCAAAATGGATGAAATAAAAAAAAAGTCTCAAAATTCTACACACAATACCCCATATCGACAATGTGAAAAAAGTTTGAAATTTTTGCAAATTTATTAAAAATAAGAAAAACTGAGAAATCACATGTACATAAGTATTCACATCCTTTGCCATGAAGTTCAACATTGAGCTCAGGTGTATCCTGTTTCGACTGATCATCTTTGAGATGTTTCTACAGCTTAGTTGGAGTCCACCTGGGGTAAATTCAGTTGATTGGACATGATTTGGAAAGACACACACCTGTCTACATATAAGGTCCCACAGTCAACAGTGCATGTCAGAGCACAAACCAAGCATGAAGTCAAATGAAATGTCTGTAGACCTCCAAGACAGGGTTGTCTTGAGGCACAAATTTGGGTACAGAAACATTTCTGCTGCTTTGAACGTCCCAATGAGCACAGTGGCCTCCATCATCCCTAAATGGAGGAAGTTCAGATCTACCAGGACTCTTCCTAGAGCTCTCCACCATCTAAATTACTGAGCAATTGGAGGAGAAGGGCCTTAGTCGGTGAGGTGACCAAGAACTGGATGGTCACTCTGTCAGAGCTCCAGCATTCCTCTGTGTAGAGAGAATCTTCCAAAAGGACAACCATCTCTGCAGCAAATTACCAATCAGGCCTGCATGGTAGAGTGGCCAGATGGAAGCCACCCCTTCATAAAAGGCACATGGCAGCCTGCCTGGAGTTTGCCAAGGGTCACCTGAAGGACTGTCAGACCATGAGAAACAAAATTCTCTGGTCTGATGAGACAAAGATTGAACTGTTTAGCATGAATGCCAGGCACCATGTTTGGAGGAAACCAGACACCATCCCTACAGTGAAGCATGGTGGTGGCAGCAGCACCATACTGTGAGGACATTTTTCAGCAGCAGGAACTGGGAGACTAGTCAGGATTGAGGGAAAGATGAATGCATCAATCTACAGAGACACTGTGGATGAAATCCTCCTCCAGAGCGCTCAACCTCAAACTGGACCTCAATGAGCCTAAGCACACAGCCATGATATCTAAGAAGTGGCTTCAGGACAACTCTGCAAATGTCCTTGAGTGGTCCAGCCAGAGCCCAGACCTGAATCTGATTGAACATCTCTGGAGAGATCTAAAAATGTCTGTGCACCGATGCTCACCATCCAACCTGATGGAGCTTGAGAGGTGCTCCAAAGAGGAATGGACAAAACTGGCCAAAGATAGGTGCACCAAGCTTGTGGAATCATATTCAAGAAGACTTGTGGCTGTAATTGCTGCCAAAGGTGCATCAACAAAGTATTGAGCAAAGGGTGTGAATACTTATGTACGCGTGACTTTTTTTTTTTTTTTTAGTTTTTTTTTTTAATACATTTGCAAAAAAAAAAATTATATATATATATATATATATATATATATATATATATATATATATATATATATATATATATATATATATATATATATATATATATATATATTTTTTTTTTTTTTTTTTTTTTTTTTATGTCATTATGGGGATGTTCTGAGTAGAATTTTGAAGGAAAAAATGAATTTACTCCATTTTGGAATAAGGCTGTAACATAGTAAAATGTGGAAAAAATGAAGTGCTGTGAATACTTTCTGGAGGCACAATATGATCAAGCCATTGTTAACCTCCTGTTGGGTGGTATCACCACCACAGAATTTTGGTTGAAGTGACAATTTGCTTTGCATCAACTTCCCACCATATTATCAACATAAGAATTGTGTTTTTTTTCTTTTTTTACTTCAGGTATTAGCCAAAACACATTTCTGATTATTAAAGGACGACCTTGAGGACAAATTACACCAAGTCTGTGAGACTACCTCAAAACACAATGGCCTAGCAACCCTGTTTGCATGGAGTCATCACAGTGACCGGACGAGTGTCAAAGAAACATGGAGATGTTTGTCTCCTTCCTCACCTCTGTGCAGTTGTCATAATTGCGTCCACCACCTCGATGATTCTGTGCAATGCCGAGTCAGTACCGATTGTCATGTCAGTTCCACAGAAGTCGTTATCGATGGAGCCAACCATCCCCACAATGTGAAGAGCGGAATACTTCTGAACAGCATCAGCTTCAATCAAACCTGAAAAGAACAGAAGGTCAGGCATAAACCTGCTCCGTCATTTTGAGTTTTGTGTAGTAATTCAGGCGGATCAGTCTGTTATTATAATACTATAACAGGATGAGCAGGACTGCTGTGACAAACAGAATCTGCTGAGTGCAGTAAACATGCAAAAACAGTCTGTAAGAAATCTCATGGGGGGGAATCCTCACCAGATTATGACTTTGTATTTGGAGGATTAAACAAGGAGGCTTGGAAATAGACTGGGATTATTTTGCCAATATCAATCATCCATAAAATATCTGATTCACATCCCAAGCACATTTCATTTTTATATTCTAGAAGTGATCATCTCTCTGTGCTGCCAAATGTTGCATAAATTTAGAGGGATTATTACCTTGGCCAAAATGGCAAGGCTTTCAGACATTTGTTTGTTAGCAAGACATACGTAAAAAAAAAAAAAAAAAAAAAGATATACATGAACAGATTCAAAGGAAGCATGGTAGAAAGACAAACCTTGCATTATTAAAGAGTATACTAATGAATCTTATGTCTCACTTTGACGTCCGTGTTATTTTGTTCTTTGCCAAACCAATGAATAGAACAGCACATCAACTAATCAAATTATGCTTTAGTGGAGGTGTGTGCTCGGAGTGGCCTGTATTTGCCATTGTTGCCAAGTTGTCATTTGCCGCTTAGTATTCTTATGTATTTTTGGTCAAGGATGAACGCTGTGAAAACGGAAAGTTGATAGGATTTTTGGAGAAATTAGCCATAATAGCTACCAAAAGTGAACAATGAACATTTTGCTGCCATGCACCATGGGAGTTCAGAGTTTTGGGGTTTTAAATGTTGTTGTTGTGGTTCATGTTAGTTTAACAGTATTGCTAGTGTTATTGATTTATTGTGTTTTTGGAGATGAATCGGTTTAGTCAGTTTAGTTAAGTGTCATATTGCCGTACTGTGTTTGATGTCTTCCACCACAGTCTGTTTGTAGGTGTGTCAAAATAAAAGCATGAGTGCAATTTCGACAAACTTGGGAGAGCTGACATTTGCCGTTTGCTATACTTATGTATTTTGGAACAAGGCTGAACACCACCAAAACAAAACATGCTTCTGCTGCTGTAGTAACATCACTGAAATGAGTTGATTTGCCAGATTTCATTCTAAATGTGCCTGAAAATTAACTTGCCACATCAGGCAAGTGTGGGGCATGAAGCACCAGTAGTGAGCAGCAAGCATTGCTGTCAAGCCCCGTCACCTATGGCCTTTTGGCAGCCCAATTGATGGATATCCATTGTAGCGACAAAGAAAATTAATCACTGAATATAAAGGAAGCAAAGCAAGGTGCCTAAGAGGGACCCATGTGGAACCCTGTATTTCATGGGAAGAAAGTTTGAGATGATGTTATTGTACAGGACACAATGAGAGCAACTAGTTAGACAGGAAGTCAACCATACAAAGACATTCCCAGCAATCCCAAAATGATTCTCCCGCCTATCAAGTAGTACACGATGATCCACCATTTCAAAAGCAGTGCTAAGATCTAACAGCAGCAGAACCATAGTGGTGTCCCAATCCATTGCAAGCAGAAGATAGTTTATCATTTTAGTCTCCATGGAATGGTGCATTCTAAATGCAGACTGTAAAGTCAGAAAAAGGTTATTCTGAGTAAGGTGGTCCACAAGGTGCCATGAAACCACATTTTCAAGCATTTTAGAGCAAAATGATAGGTTTGATATCGGTCTATAGTTTTCAGTAGTCTGGGGTCAAGGTTAGATTTCGAAAGTATTGGTTTAATCACTGCAGATTTAAAAACATTCAGGAATAGATCCCAAACTTAGTGACAAGCTAATAATTTCCAGTACAGTAGGCCCAAGTGTAGGCCACAGGTCCTTCAACAACTTGGTTGGTATAGGGTCAAATGTAATGCACATTTAGCGAAAGTGAAGTTTCATCAGTACGCCCAGTGAAATACGGGTAAACCCGTCTAAACCATAATTGTATAATCCTGTAAAGAATCTGACTTTGATTGACAACAAATAACATACATTAATGTTTTCCCTACCAAAACCTAATGTTTCAACTGAGAAAAGGCTGTTGTTTCACCTTTTGACCTGAAATTCCTGGTCTCCAACTGGAGACATCTCACAAAATACTCCCTCCAGCTGCACTGTCCAGGGTCTCTAATTTAGAGGTTTTCAAAGTGGTCCTTGAAACCTGTTTTATCGCTGAAATTCTGGCCAGTGTAAATTATAAGACATCTTAATTGTTCCACGTCAAGCCAGAGAAGCTTCCCAGACCTGCGAGACTGTCTCTTCTAAGATAAGGCAACCATAAACTCAGAGCCTTGACAACCAGCTTATCCTGCAGGTTGAAATAAAGAACACAACCTCTTTCTTCAGTGCAAAGAATATTATTTTATCTGCATATGAAAGTTCTGTTTTCTTGTGTGTTTAATCCAGCAAAACACATTGCATATATTCAATTTAACGTGACATGTGCTCCTTTTAAAACATATAGTGTATGGTAATGTGTTCCTGAATTATTAATACTTTGATGGTGAAATATTCTGTTTAACCAATGGCTTGTTTATGCCTTAGTTGGGTAACATTAATAATCTTATATTCAGTTTAAAGTACCTAGAACAAAGTGTATGACAACACAGTTAATATTTTTAAATATTTAATTCCTCATCTGTGTTTCCTTACACATAAAGTGTTCTTAAGTTAAATTCCACACACCAGATTGGGTGTATTTTTATTGACGTAAGTCCCCTTTAAAAGTTTCAGAACGGAGCTCCTTTAGGCTCTTCTTCCTGCCCTTTTTCTATTCTTTTCCTCTTTTTGCAAGTGTTTAGTTTTCTTTTGTGGGTAACAAGGCCCCAAGCAGCCTAGCCTCATGTAGCTAAAAGCTACCACGTGGTTTTGTTCATTCTGTATTTCATAACAATTTACCAGCCTGATAACTATTTTTAAAGCTTGTCAAGTTTTTAATTTATAAGATAACTTCCTAGTGGAACTTTTCAGAATAAGAGCAAATTTACAGAAAAGCATCTTTCTCCTTTTTTTGTAATTTACAATGCCACTCTCAAAACTTTAACTTTTTCTAAATTCACAAAGACTTTTAATCCGGTTCCACAAATTTCTGGAAGCCACCAGAAACCAAGCGCCTCAGCCGTTATGCTGGCAAACCCAGCTGACACTGAAGCCATGGGATCACGGAGGAAAACCAGCAGTTCAACCCCAGACCCAGGCATCAGCAACAGATGAAATCTGCTCATCCACCTCTTCAATGTACCAGCTAAGTACCCGTTAAGGTTCCAGCAAGGGTTTTGTTGTCAATGGACGCAAAGTGGCTTAATAATTCTACTTGCTTCTGCTTGTTGCCATCGTATGTGACCACAGTTCAAACTTCAACAACTACAAATTATTATTTGTCACTTTTCCACTACTATTTTATGGTGACCCGTCGTAAGGCTACATATTTTATGGTGCCTTGTGAGGTGCCATTAAAATCAAAAAATAATCCCAAATATTCATTAAATTATTTATATTCACTACAAATTGGATACTCACACTCACCGGACAAAAGCAAAAGTCCAAATGCTTTTGTATGGTTTTCCATGTAATAAATACCATATATACCGGATTTTCGCTCACATCAGGCTTATCAGGCATCAAAGCTTATTTAAGGCAGGCATTTATTTTTTTCAGACAGAGTTTTGACCCGGTGTCAAGAGCTCAGTACTCCCCCTTCTCAATACTCCCCCTGCCTTAACTGTGCATGCGTCACTTTGGAGCGTCAGCCACAATTCACCAATTATCGCCTCGTTTCTGCTTAAAACTGCACTCCAGTCACCATCTAGCTCAGCTACAGATATCTGAAGCTTTTATACAACAATCATTTCCGCATAAAAGACGGTGGAAGGATCACAGCACGAAAGCAGCATGTCTGAGACTCTCTCTCTCTCTGTCTGACTCTCTACACCCAAAGAGATCAAATGGAATAATGTGATTATTAACCATAAAACTTCTTAAATCATTCTAAAGTCAGTTTTAAGCAGAAACGTGGCAGTCTTAAGCACAAACAAGACAATAATCTGTTAATCACTGCTAGCACTCCGCCATGACACTGCTAATGCTCCTCCATGATGCATGCGCAGTGAAGGCACAGGGAGTGCTGAGTGCTGAGTCCATGACACGGGCCATTAAAAGACACAGGACCCTATTCAAGGTCAGGCATTTAATCAAAGAAATAAGATAAGATCAACTTTATTACAGTATATTACAGAACACTGCATTTATTTATCCTGAAGGAAATAATTTTGCCAGAGTACAGAAACACTAAATAGGAAACAATGTTTTTTTGTTTATGTGAAATGACTGAAAAACATTTGCGCAAGATGTTCAACAATATTGCTTATAACTCTGAATAGCTGAATAACTCTGAATAACTCTGTTCATTCTGTATTCATCCTGCAGAATCAATCAATCAATCAACTTTCTTTCTTATATAGCGCCAAATCACAACAAACAGTTGCCCCAAGGCGCTCCATATTGTAAGGCAAGGCCATACAATAATTATGAAAAACCCCAACGGTCAAAACGACCCCCTATGAGCAAGCACTTGGCCACAGTGGGAAGGAAAAATTCCCTTTTAACAGGAAGAAACCTCCAGCAGAACCAGGCCTCAGGGAGGGGCAGATCTTCTGCTGAGACTGGTTGGGGCTGAGGGGAAAAAAAACCAGGAAAAAGACATGCCGTGAAGGGGGGGCAGATGATCGATCACTAATGATTAAATGCAGAGTGATGCATACGGAGCAAAAAGAGAAAGAAACAGTGCATCATGGGAACCCCCCCACAATCTACGTCTAAAGCAGCATAACCAAGGGATGGTCCAGGGTCACCCGATCCAGCCCTAACTATAGCCTTAGCGAAAAGGGAAAGTTTAAGCCTAATCTTAAAAGTAGAGAGGGTATCTGTCTCCCTGATCTGAATTGGAGCTGGTTCCACAGGAGAGGAGCCTGAAAGCTGAAGGCTCTGCCTCCCATTCTACTCTTACAAACCCTAGGAACTACAAGTAAGCCTGCAGTCTGAGAGCGAAGCGCTCTAATGGGGTAATATGGTACTACGAGGTCCCTAAGATAAGATGGGACCTGATTATTCAAAACCTTATAAGTAAGAAGAAGAATTTTAAATTCTATTCTAGAATTAACAGGAAAGCCAATGAAGAGAGGCCAACACGGGTGAGATATGCTCTCTCCTGCTAGTCCCCGTCAGTACTCTAGCTGCAGCATTCTGAACCAACTGAAGGCTTTTTAGGGAACTTTTAGGACAACCTGATAATAATGAATTACAATAGTCCAGCCTAGAGGAAATAATGCATGAATTAGTTTTTCAGCATCACTCAGACAAGACCTTTCTGATTTTAGAGATATTGCGTAAATGCAAAAAGGCAGTCCTACATATTTGTTTAATATGCGCTTTGAATGACATATCCTGATCAAAATGACTCCAAGATTTCTCACAGTATTACTATTATCAGGGAAATGCCATCCAGAGTAACGATCTGGTTAGACACCATGCCTTCTAAGATTTGTGGGGCCAAGTACAATAACTTCAGTTTTATCTGAGTTTAAAAGCAGGAAATTAGAGGTCATCCATGTCTTTATGTCTGTAAGACAATCCTGCAGTTTAGCTAATTGGTGTGTATCCTCTGGCTTCATGGATAGATAAAGCTGGGTATCATCTGCGTAACAATGAAAATTTAAGCAATACCGTCTAATAATACTGCCTAAGGGAAGCATGTATAAAGTGAATAAAATTGGTCCTAGCACAGAACCTTGTGGAACTCCATAATTAACTTTAGTCTGTGAAGAAGATTCCCCATTTACATGAACAAACTGTAATCTATTAGACAAAATGATTCAAACCACCGCAGCGCAGTGCCTTTAATACCTATGACATGCTCTAAGCTCTGTAATAAAATTTTATGGTCAACAGTATCAAAAGCAGCACTGAGGTCCAACAGAACAAGCACAGAGATAAGTCCACTGTCCGAAGCCATAAGAAGATCATTTGTAACCTTCACTAATGCTGTTTCTGTAACTATGATGAATTCTAAAACCTGACTGAAACTCTTCAAATAGACCATTCCTCTGCAGGTGATCAGTTAGCTGTTTTACAACTACCCTCTCAAGAATCTTTGAGAGAAAAGGAAGGTTGGAGATTGGCCTATAATTAGCTAAGATAGCTGGGTTAAGTGATGGCTTTTTAAGTAATGGTTTAATTACTGCCACCTTAAAGGCCTGTGGTACATAACCAACTAACAAAGATAGATTGATCATATTTAAGATTGAAGCATTAAATAATGGTAGGACTTCCTTGAGCAGCCTGGCAGGAATGGGGTCTAATAAACATGTTGATGGTTTGGATGAAGTAACTACTGAAAATAACTCAGACAGAACAATCGGAGAGAAAGAGTCTAACGAAATACCGGCATCACTGAAAGCAGCCAAAGATAACGATACATCTTTGGGATGGTTATGAGTACTTTTTTCTCTAATAGTCAAAATTGTGTTAGCAAAGAAAGTCATGAAGTCATTACTAGTTAAAGTTAATGGAATACTCAGCTCAATAGAGCTCTGACTCTTTGTCAGCCTGGCTACAGTGCTGAAAAGAAACCTGAGGTTATTCTTATTTTCTTCAATTAGTGATGAGTAGAAAAATGTCCTAGCTTTACGGAGGGCTTTTTTATAGAGCAACAAACTTTTTCCAGACTAAGTGAAGATCTTCTAAATTAGTGAGACGCCATTTCCTCTCCAACTTACGGGTTATCTGCTTTAAGCTACGAGTTTGTGAGTTATACCACGGAGTCAGACACTTCTGATTTAAAGCTCTCTTTTTCAGAGGAGCTACAGCATCCAAAGTCTGATTGCCACAGGTAGGAAAGACCTCCTACGTAAGTCTAATTGGTGCTGGGGATTCCCCGTAGATTGTTCAGTGGTCCACCTGAAGCCATTATATCCAAATTTTACTGTAGTATCAAATTCGGCAAATCTCAGTGATGTATCAGAGATGGCACATCAGTAAAGCCGTGGTCACAACCCGCCGTACTTGCACGTGCGTGCAGTCTACTTGCAAAAACGTGGGCTAAATTTGGAGATCCGTATGTCGTAAGTACTGCCTCAGTACGAATTTAGGAGCACGCAGACACACCGTAGAGGTTTTAGTGCATGCAGAACTTTTGATGCAGTCAAGCTCCGGATTCACCAGCAGTACAGATGACGCACGTTGTGAGTACTGCCTCAGTACGGATTCAAAGCGGCAAATTTTCATTCAATTACTATTGAATTAACCAAATCCGTATGTAGGCAGTACGGATTACGGCACTCGCCACATACTACGGTGGCCGACAGACTTGCATGCACAACGCAGCTTCTCACTTGAACTTTATTTCCAAACGTCAGCAACACACACTCCACAGCTTCAGTCTGTTAACTAGCTGTAACTTTTCGAGGCAAGTAAACACTCGTATAACTGACCGCTGCAGGCTGGACATGCTCATGCATCGCCGACGGCGAAAAACACCTGCCGCTCCGGTCCCGCTCAAAAAGAAAAGCGACCCCACACACACACACTGCTTTATTGTCACTCACTCATCATCTATCGTCCTCCTGTCGTTACTGTGAGTTTCTCTGTGAATTTTCAGACCTTTTGTCTGACTTAGTGCTTAGCTCAGATAAGATAATTATAGTGGGCGATTTTAACATCCACACAGATGCTGAGAATGACAGCCTCAACACTGCATTTAATCTATTATTAGACTCTATTGGCTTTGCTCAAAATGTAAATGAGTCCACCCACCACTTTAATCATATCTTAGATCTTGTTCTGACTTATGGTATGGAAATAGAAGACTAACAGTATTCCCTGAAAACTCCCTTCTGTCTGATCATTTCTTAATAACATTTACATTTACTCTGATGGACTACCCAGCAGTGGGGAATAAGTTTCATTACACTAGAAGTCTTTCAGAAAGCGCTGTAACTAGGTTTAAGGATATGATTCCTTCTTTATGTTCTCTATGCCATATACCAACACAGTGCAGAGTAGCTACCTAAACTCTGTAAGTGAGATAGAGTATCTCGTCAATAGTTTTACATCCTCATTGAAGACAACTTTGGATGCTGTAGCTCCTCTGAAAAAGAGAGCTTTAAATCAGAAGTGCCTGAACTCCGTGGTATAACTCACAAACTCGTAGCTTAAAGCAGATAACCCGTAAGTTGGAGAGGAAATGGCGTCTCACTAATTTAGAAGATCTTCACTTAGCCTGGAAAAAGAGTCTGTTGCTCTATAAAAAAAGCCCTCCGTAAAGCTAGGACATCTTTCTACTCATCACTAATTGAAGAAAATAAGAACAACCCCAGGTTTCTTTTCAGCACTGTAGCCCAGGCTGACAAAGAGTCAGAGCTCTATTGAGCTGAGTATTCCATGTAACTTAACTAGTAATGACTTCATGACTTTCTTTGCTAACAAAATTTTAACTATTAGAGAAAAAATTACTCATAACCATCCCAAAGACGTATCGTTATCTTTGGCTGCTTTCAGTGATGCCGGTATTTGGTTAGACTCTTTCTCTCTGATTGTTCTGTGAGTTATTTTCATTAGTTACTTCATCCAAACCATCAACATGTTTATTAGACCCCATTCCTACCAGGCTGCTCAAGGAAGCCCTACCATTATTTAATGCTTCGATCTTAAATATGATCAATCTATCTTTGTTAGTTGGCTATGTACCACAGGCTTTTAAGGTGGCAGTAATTAAACCATTACTTAAAAAGCCATCACTTGACCCAGCTATCTTAGCTAATTATAGGCCAATCTCCAACCTTCCTTTTCTCTCAAACATTCTTGAAAGGGTAGTTGTAAAACAGCTAACTGATCATCTGCAGAGGAATGGTCTATTTGAAGAGTTTCAGTCAGGTTTTAGAATTCATCATAGTACAGAAACAGCATTAGTGAAGGTTACAAATGATCTTCTTATGGCCTCGGACAGTGGACTCATCTCTGTGCTTGTTCTGTTAGACCTCAGTGCTGCTTTTGATACTGTTGACCATAAAGTTTTATTACAGAGATTAGAGCATGCCATAGGTATTAAAGGCACGGCGCTGCGGTGGTTTGAATCATATTTGTCTAATAGATTACAATTTGTTCATGTAAATGGGGAATCTTCTTCACAGACTAAAGTTAATTATGGAGTTCCACAAGGTTCTGTAATAGGACCAATTTTATTCACTTTATACATGCTTCCCTTAGGCAGTATTATTAGACGGTATTGCTTAAATTTTCATTGTTACGCAGATGATACCCAGCTTTATCTATCCATGAAGCCAGAGGACACACACCAATTAGCTAAACTGCAGGATTGTTCTTACAGACATAAAGACATGGATGACTCTAATTTCCTGCTTTTAAACTCAGATAAAACTGAAGTTATTGTACTTGGCCCCACAAATCTTAGAAACATGGTGTCTAACCAGATCCTTACTCTGGATGGCATTACCCTGACCTCTAGTAACACTGTGAGAATCTTGGAGTCTTTTTTATCAGGATATGTCATTCAAAGCGCATATTAAACAAATATGTAGGACTGCTTTTTTGCATTTACGCAATATCTCTAAAATTAGAAAGGTCTTGTCTCAGAGTGATGCTGAAAAACTAATTCATGCATTTATTTCCTCCAGGCTGGACTATTGTAATTCATTATTATCAGGTTGTCCTAAAAGTTCCCTAAAAAGCCTTCAGTTAATTCAAAATGCTGCAGCTAGAGTACTAACGGGGACTAGAAGGAGAGAGCATATCTCACCCATATTGGCCTCTCTTCATTGGCTTCCTGTTAATTCTAGAATAGAATTTAAAATTCTTCTTCTTACTTATAAGGTTTTGAATAATCAGGTCCCATCTTATCTTAGGGACCTCGTAGTACCATATCACCCCAATAGAGCGCTTCGCTCTCAGACTGCAGGCTTACTTGTAGTTCCTAGGTTTGTAAGAGTAGAATGGGAGGCAGAGCCTTCAGCTTTCAGGCTCCTCTCCTGTGGAACCAGCTCCCAATTCAGATCAGGGAGACAGACACCCTCTCTACTTTTAAGATTAGGCTTAAAACTTTCCTTTTTTGCTAAAGCTTATAGTTAGGGATGGTTCAGGGTGACCCTGAACCTCCCTTAGTTATGCTGCTATAGACGTAGACTGCTGGGGGGTTCCCATGATGCACTGTTTTCTTCTCTTTTGCTCTGTATGCACCACTCCGCTTTAATCATTAGTGATCAATCTCTGCTCCCTCCACAGCATGTCTTTTCCTGGTTCTCTCCCTTAGCCCCAACCAGTCCCAGCAGAAGACTGCCCCTCCCTGAGCCTGGTTCTGCTGGAGGTTTCTTCCTGTTAAAAGGGAGTTTTTCCTTCCCACTGTAGCCAAGTGCTTGCTCACAGGGGGTCGTTTTGACCGTTGGGGTTTTACATAATTATTGTATTGGCCTTGGCCTTACAATATAAAGCACCTTGGGGCAACTGTTTGTTGTGATTTGGCGCTATATAAAAAAAAAATTGATTGAATTGATTGATTGATCATTACACTTCCTAGAGACGTGCGTTGAACGTACTCCCTCCCTCCTCTTGCTACTGCCTCCGTACGTTTTCACAAAACGTAGTGGCCGTGGCATCCGCAGAAAACATACAGCGAAAAAAAAAAACGCACGGTGGGTTGTGACCGGGGCTTAACAGTGTGCAGTGGTGGGACTAATGCTGGCATGTATTTGACCGTATGTCATTTATTTTCTTTGAAAATGGAGAATTATTTACAGGTGATTGTCCTTGAATAAGTGTTGCCACTATGTCAAATAGGAACTTTGATGATGCTCCTTTTTGCTCAGCTATCAGAGTAATAGACCTCTTTTTTTGCCAATAGATTGTGATGATAATCCAGAATAGTATCCTGGCAAGGGAGGTGGAATATTTCTATCTTAGAAGTATGCCATTTTTGCTCTAGACTTATGGTTGAGGCCACGTAAATGATCACTGAAAAATGGTATGTTTTTGTTTGTTTTTTGGCAGTTGGGGTTAGTGTAGGTGGAGCGATCATGTCCAATGTGCTCGTGAGTGCTGAAATTTAAGCTTCCACAAGACTATCTACTGAATGATCATGTCCTGAAAGTAATGCTAAGATATCAGGCAGTCTGGATCAAGTGCATTTGTAGATTATTGTAGAGCTGATGTGATGCTGTGAAAATAAATAAGTATCTCATCCCAGTGGACAACACGATGAGACTGTAAACTTAATAAGTGATCTGAAACCACTGAGGTAAGAGACACAATGCCAATATTTGAGACGGTAATACCACGAGCAAGACCCCAAATCCAGGGTGTTTCCACTAATGTGAGTCAAACCCTGAATGCCTTGTTGAAATCCTATTATATCTATAAATGAATGATTTATATATGGGGGTCAGAAGACTTGTTTACATGAATGTTAACGTCACCAGCAATCAGAATGTTATCTGCACGAGTTACCAAATTAGACATAAACTCACCAAATTAATCTAAGAATTCAGAATATGGGCCCGGAAGCCTATAAACCATGACAAAGTAACATGTTTGAACTTTATTCTTCTGACCTTGACTATATGTAGCATCCTGAGCAGAGCAGAGCGTCAAATGTTCAAAAGAGTTATATTTTGGATCCCAAAAAGCCAATAAACTAAACCCATATTTATGAATTAAAGCAACACCTCCACTTTGCTTTGTATTGTGAAGGATGTTACTACATGAGCATGCAGATGGGCAAGCTTCATGTAAGGGGAGGACAGTGGGTTCAGCCAGGTTTCACATAAAGCAATCATGTCTAGGCGGTGTTCTGTAATTAGATCATTTATCAACAGCGATTCTGAAGACAGTGACCTTCAATTAATGACACAGAGACTAATTACCTCACAAGGGTTTGCATTTTTGGCTGCTGGGATTTAGGAAGTGGTTCCAGTGTAATATATATAAGATGCCTTAGCTTAGACTTGGGTTTATGAAGTTCCACACAGGCTGAAGGTATTTGATACAGTGCAGAAACAGTCAGTGGGGTACACTCAGCTGTAGTGTTATCCATGGTTCCTAACAGGCACTAAATTGCAAGCATGTCCCTCCTATGCTCTTTATGGGCATGTCGCTGAAACGTGTCAGTCTCACCATGAAAAATTTATTTTCCTGGCACACAGACTACACTGGTCACCATAGTGGATTCCTGAGCTAGTTTCCCTCGCTAAGTTAAGGACTCACACCCACACCTGCTGTAGAACCTAATGTTAACCCTCCCTGCATCAACTCTATGTTCAGAGATAAGATGGCGCCACCTTCCCTAGTAGAGTGAAGCCCTCTATACTAAGCCCATATATACTAGTATAATTTGTATATCATGACTTTGTGATGTATCTAAAGTACTTGGCCAGCATATTATTTGCTGATGATACAACATTATTTACTCTGGATCAAGATATACAGGAACTAGTACAAGTGATAAATACAGAGTTGGAAAAGTTAAACAATGGTTTGATATAAACAGATTGTCACCTAAATCTTAATAAGACAAATACAGAGTGGAAAAAAATGATGTGTCATTAAAAATAGATGGAATGGACATACAAAGGGTAAAAGAAACAAAATTTCTAGCAGTCAATGATTGATGAAGATCTTACATAGAAGTCACAATAAATTACACAAAAGGAAAATAGCAAAAGCCATTGCTGTTTTGCATAAAGTAAAATTTTCGTGTGAATAGTTATGGTTTTGTTAACATTGTACAAATCATTGATTGTCC
This sequence comes from Thalassophryne amazonica, assembly GCF_902500255.1. NCBI lineage: Eukaryota > Metazoa > Chordata > Actinopteri > Batrachoidiformes > Batrachoididae > Thalassophryne > Thalassophryne amazonica. Next base: position 76,411,808 of record NC_047103.1, on the reverse strand, counting down.
ATATTTAACTTATTGTGTAGAAATCTGGGGATCAACATGTAAAAATTATACACAACCATTATTTATTCTGCAGAAAAGAGCTTTAAAAATGATTAGCAATAGTCGTTTTAGAGATCCATCTAATCCATTATTCATTAAGTATAAGGTACTTAAATTTCATAATTTAGTTGATTTGAAAATATTACAAACAATGCACCAAGCTAATAAAAATACCTTACCAATAAACATTCAAAATATGTTTGAAAAAGAGTAAGTAGTTAGAACCAAAGTAAGGAATGGAGTATTGCAGTGAATGGTGTAAATTATGGAACAACCTCAACAAAGAAATCAAAGAAATCACAGGTTCGCTTAAATTATTTAAAAAACGTATTAAACTAGATGTATTAAGTAAGTATGAAACTATGAAATAAGTCAGTGGGTTGTGACAAAGTCTAAAATGTACATTGTAATAAGGTCTAAAATGTTTTAAGTCTAAAATGTAACCTTGTTAAAAATGTGAATCTTTTAAATAATGGCTAAAATTATGAAATAAGTCCGTGATATGTGACAAAGTCAAAAAATGTAATCTGTAAAATGTTGAATAATGATGCTTAAAATTGAAAGATTGTATTGTAAAATGGGGCAGAAAATATAAGACTGTTTCTTCTCCTCGTGCTCCTTTTCATTCAGTGTCTTGTAATGTACTCATTCTGCTTTTCTTTTAAATGAATGAAATAAATATGGAAAAAAAATTTCAGTGCTTAGATTTGTGGCATATGACAATGACAGCTTAACACACACACACACACACACACACACACACACACACACACAAAATTGCAGTTTGACATGCCAGTTATTAAAGACAGTCATACTATATATCACCGGCTGGTCTTACCAACAGGTATTTACAACTAGTATGCAAGTTTTCAATGCACCACATCAGGGTCTAACTTAAGAAAGCTATGGCCCTTTTGAATAAGGTAAAGCAGCAGGAATGTTGAACCTTCTGTAGTACCTTGCTCCACCAGTTCTCCCAGCAGTCCACTCCATTCTTCCTGAAGAGGTTTGCTCCTGTCAGGCTACCATCTCCACCAATGACACACAGATTGGTAATGCCACGCTGTACCAGGTTATGAGCTGCCTTCAGACGCCCCTCATGGGTACGAAACTCTTTGCAGCGAGCACTGCCGATAACAGTGCCACCCTGGTAACCAGGTAGATCAATACTCAGTGATTATCTGTTCAGACTGAATTGTTTTATGTACATGTGTTTTAAATAAGAGTACTTTCTTTTTTGGCATTTTAGCCATTCACATCACAGCCTTACCAAAACAACACACAATTGAAGTACATTTGCTGCTTCAAGTCACTCTGAGCAACACACAGGACCTGCCGGAATCTTACAGGGTAGCCTCCCAACCACTATGGAACTCTTAATCTTTGGACTTCATGTTTGTCTCGTATACATCGCTCTCTATTACCTTTGTTTGTTTGTTAATGGCTTTCTCAACGCATGCAACAAAAATGATGCAATAGTTGTTTATATGTAACACAACCAGGGATGAAAAGTGGTAACACACAAAAAAAAGCTGAAACCCAAAATTACAAAACCCAATAACAGATGAGAAAATCAGCTGGAAACCAGAAAAAGCAAAACGTGTTCTGGATCACAATCACTTTTCACTCATTTCTTTTGTTATGTTCAAAATAACCTTCAATAAATAGTCAACATTAAAATCCATGAGTCACCAGGTAAGTTTGAGATGCTCACTGTGAAGCTACAACATATAAATACAAAATAAATTTAAAAAAAAATTACAATTTGTAATGCATTGACTCCTTTTACATCAACAAACGCGTCATTAATTATATACTGAACACAAATTGCACGCAAACGTGCTGACAGGGAACAGCTTAATGCTAACTTTAACAATGAAATGAATGAATGAACGAATGAAAACTATATTATTAATAGGTCAACAAAAATAATAAATAAAAAACAAATGCACACAAATGTGCCGAGATGCTTATGCAACTTTAACATTGAAAATGCCATAGACATGCTAACACATTAGCATCGCTCCGTTTTTAAGTTATAAAATACTCTACTGTTTCAGAAGACCAATACGGTCAGTTTAACATAAAAAGGTAAATATTACTCACACACAAATGCTCTTTATGGTTTTAGCGGGGAGAAAAATGAAGAGAATGTGAAGTAAAAACCAACAGCTTTACTTCAAGGGCCCCTTGCTGCCCCAACAAGATGCCTGATGGAAAAAAGTGGAAATCCACCAAAAGCAGACATTTTTTCATCCCTGCACAACTGATAGCAATATTGTTGCAGGTAGTAATCATAGACCAGTGTGACAATTTATGATCACTTATGATGTTGTAGATATATAAATCACACATTGCTGTTGGTTTTTGTCTGTCGCCTTTACTTTGTTTTTGTTGAACGCACCCACAATCTGTGACAATTACAATAGCTTCTAGTTTATATGTCCCAAATAACCTGAAGCGTTTTTACTGTACATGTGAGAGGGCTGTAGATGAAACAGTTAACCAATCATCTGTACTTCATTTGTAATTTAAAATGCTTCACCTCTCAAATAAACCTCCACTGATACAAGTGGGAATTTGCCATTTGAAGTCTCACACATGAAATGCTTGGAATGTTGGCAATAATAACTACTCACCACTTGTAGCATACTGGAGACGCTTTCCCATGAGGCTTCTCTTATGTTTTCCCCACCATCCACCATTCCCTGATATCCCTGTAAAGAAAAAGAATAAACTTCAAAATATATAAACGCCAGATCCCTCAAAACAAATTCTCCTCAAGAGACATGTTAAAGAAAATTGTCAGTAAATAAGGAGTACATGTAGGTGTATGTTTTGGATTTATTTGGGTTAATATGCACCCCAAAAAGAATACACATAAAATTGCCAACAAATATCAATCTATATTATAATAGCCAAGTGCAAAAGCTTCAAATATCTGTCACTGAGATAGATGATGACTGGAGTACAGTTTTAAGAAGAAATGAGTTGATAATCCATGAATGGCGGCTGATGACGCATGCGCAGTGAAGGCAGGGTGGACCGATTTTTAGAGGGGACCATTTGGTCTGTGAGACCGTGGTGCACTGTATAAAAGATGATTAAAAATGTCGCTGTTTTGATCTTTCTCCTCAAACAGAACCCACTTGAATTTCATCTTGATGGAACTGTCACACTTTAAACTGTCTTTCTGCTGAAGAATAATGCTTCATCTGTTTCAAGTGTTTCAACGTTACTTTCAGAATGCCACGGCCTTTGTGGCAAAATCTGTAATGGCGTCTCATTGCATGCTGCCTGCATGAGCAGCGGCCACAGCTCCCAATAACTGGGACTGCATGTTAAGATTTATTTTTCAATCTTGATGTCTGGAATGAAGATTTGAAAACACAAGATTTCATATCCATTATGGTGTCTCATCATTTTTTTTAACAGCGCATTGTGTTCTGCATCCTTATCAGGCGGGCCGGTCGCGTGGCACCGGTCGCATCACTGCGATTGCTCTCACTGCCTCCGATGCGCTTACTGAGTCTGCGGGCTCGGTAAGCGCCGTAGCGGGCCACTCCACCACCCCCGTCTGCTGTGCCGAGCTGCATCCAACTCCAACAACAGGTCCAGAGATTACGCTCGCTGTTTTGATGCACAGTGCCCGATGCATGGTCTCAGTAACCGCAGTCGCAGAGCTCCATGCCATGACTTGGATGTTCTTTGTGGGTCCCGCATCCTACCCCCGGAGGAAGAGAGCGAAGGGGACAGCACGCGCATTGTGTTCTGCGTGCATTTATCATTTATAGGTATATGATAAAATCGTCAAGTTGTTCACCAATGAATATGGCTTTTTACTCCCTTCAGAAAACCATACACCCTTCGGCCGACTTCAGGGTGTATAAAGCCATATTCATTGGTGAACAACTGATAAATGATATTATCGGTATCGGGTCCGATACCAACGTAATTCGCAAATCAAAAATTTCAGATCCAACCTACAGAGTTTTCCAATCCAGGAACCACATCTGTGTATGTTTTCTACTAAAACATCCTGCTGGCTGCTGTGCTGGCTGGCAGCAGGGTACGGGATGGATTTCATGAGTGGAGGTGTGTCTCAATGAGAGGCAGAGTAATGGGCCACACCTCTGTTCAGGAGGTCCCTTCCGCAGTTTGCAGCCAGCTTGCAGGTGAGCATTAAGTAGATGACCAACATTTCATCACAACATGTCCACTGTGTGGAAATATTTTACACTAGAAACACCACAAACCAACCGTGCAATGTTTGCAACGCTGTTGTACCGAGAGGCGGAAGCTCTGACGTGACCTTCAATTAGGGATGGGTATTAATAGGATTTTATCAATATCGATGCCATTATCAATTCTGCTTATTGATCTGATTCCTTATCTATTCCCTTATCAATACCTCGTGAATTTTGTACTAAAAGTAGGCTTTACAGGTTTTCTATGTATTTCATTGAGTCTTAAAGTAAATAAATATGAAATTGGTCAGTGTATCCTTGATCTCTGGACATAAATAAAAATAAAACGGTGTTTCGCTTTGAAGTTTATTAATTCAGACTGGATTCTATTGGTTCTAACTTGACTCGTCAGAGAGCCGCGCAGCGTTTGGAGCTGCTGTGAACAGAACGGAGGACGATTCCTCGTTTCTTTCTCGCAACAAGACAGGAGTCCCAGTTAGTAACTTTAATCCGCACAAAAGTGACTCACGATTGACATATTCAGGGATGAAGTGGTGAAAAACAAAAAAAGCTGAAACCCAAAAATTACCCCCAACACCACGGCATGAAAATGTTTGAATTCTAGAAGCTCTGAAATGCAATCTGGGACTATTCCAGACAATAACTGCAGTGAGTGCAGCATCCATTTTAGTGAGAAAAAACAAAAAACAACTTTCCTTATTCAATTCATTCCAGTAGTATTCTGCTCTTACTAGGATGCAGCAGTTTTTCTAGTTTGGCAGATAGTTCTGGAGGAAATCACTGAAGAAATTAACAAACTGAAAATATGGTTTGACCGAACAAACTGTCATTAAACTTAAATAAGACAGGGATGAAATAGAGGTTGTAAGAGTCACTAGGTGTTCACAGGAAACACATTTATTTCTGTATTATGTATTTATTTATTTATTTATGTATGTTCATTGTTAGTTGCTTTTATATTTTCTGTTGTGTTCTATTCAGGTTCTTTTTGTCTCTTCTCTAAAATTGTATATAATAAGTATATATTGTATATAATAATCAGATTATTAATATATAAACAAAAATAAATTTAAGAAATATTACAATTTGAAAACAAATGCACCCAAACGTGATGACAGCTGCAACTGCTTAATGCTAACTTTTAACACTGAAAATGCAATAGACATGCTAACGCGTTAGTATCGCTCCCATTTTTAAGTTATAAAATACATCTATCAACTGTTCAGAAGACCATATCAGGTCGGTTTAACATAGAAAAGGTAAATAATACTCACAGACGTATGGTCTTTAGGATTTTAGCAGGGAAAATTAAGTGAAAGAAAGAAAGAATAAACGAAGCAATAGATCGAAGCATTGCTTCAATCTGCGAACCACTGCTTGGATTGGTTCAAGGTTCAAAGCAAAGCCGAGCTGCAGAAAAGTTGATTACGGACCCGCAAGCAGGGTCTGTAATCAATGTAGAGGAAATTATCATTTTCCTGACAAACACCCCCAAAACAACGGCCACTCTGAAGGAGACCGATAACAGAATCGTTAAGCACAAAGCTTATTGATGTTGGTGATCGAATCATTTCTTAACGATACCCAAAAGGAACCGGTTCTCGATACCCATCCCTACCTACAATACAGCAAATATTTGAAAAAGCACATTAAAGAGCCCGTGGATGTTTTTAGCCGGGGGCAGACAGACGAACGGAGCCGGTCCAGCACGAATCAGTTCTGGAGTCATTCCAAAAACAAGGTAAACTTCCACCAGACAATGTAAAAACAAAAAGATGACAGAGAAGTTGCTCAATTTCATCGTACTCGATGACCAACCATTATCAATTTTAGAAAACAAAAGATTTCGCAGCCTGATTGAACACTTACAGTCCAGTGCCCTGCTAAAGTATTGGAACACTTGGTATTTCACACATTTTAATTTGTTTATGCCATTTCAAATACAAAAATAAACATTTTTTAAATCAGCTTCCTTAATCTCGAACTGAAAGCAAATCTCTACAACTTGATATAAATTAATTAAAAATAGAAAAGCTAAGACAATGGGTTGCATAAGTCATGGAACACTTTGGTATAATACCTGTAAATAATCAGTTTTATTGCCAGTTTTCTTCAGACAATTGAGGGAATGGATACATGACCATTTCCAAGTCACTGAATACGTCTTGGACTTTATTTACATCAATCACGAAGAAATACAAACAGTATGGCTCTCCATGGTAAATATGTACAGAGGTGATAGTTCTCAAAAACAGACTCACTGTGCAAGAAGGAAAGAATGAGGAACGCTACAAGACACCCAGACAACGCAGAAAAAGTTACTGGATTCTCTGGTTGTGACTGGAGAAATTATGCATAGTGCATGTTTTGCATTTTGTTTCACCAGTTGTACAGCTTCATGATGAGGTGGTATATCAGATCTAGGCTTGCATCTTAGATGTACCTTCTGGCAAAGTGTAGCTGAACTTTCAGGCCGTCTTTTCAAGAAGGTCATCCTCTATACCATTTCATCATGAAACTGTATAACTGGGGAGACAAAATATCTTCATATAAAATCAACACTTGGGGTCGCCACAGCAAATCCAAGGTGGATCTGCATGTTGAACTGGCACAAGTTTTATGCCGGACGCCCTTCCTGACACAACTCCACATTACATGGAGAAATGTGGCAGGGGTGGGATTTGAACCCGGAACCTTCTGAACTGAAACCAAGCGCATTAACCACTTGGCCACCACCCCTGCATAAAATCAACAATAATGATAATAATAATATTAAAGCAAACAGAGCTCTGGTATCGGAATAGTACCAGTATCAGCAGCTATCCAAATTCAGGTATCGGGATCAGAAGTGAAAGAAAAAAAAAAAAAAAAAAAAAAGACACCGACCAATGACAATATATACACCACCTTAAAAAGTGGTGTATATATTGGGCCAAACCTGGAACTGAAAATAAGCTTTTGCAACAGAGCTGTATAAGTGAGCTGTAGTGAAGAACTTTGTAAACATTATATGAATGGGTGTATTCATTTGGTGACAATGGTTAATACTTGAATTACATAAACAGGGCAGTGAAATGAAAAATTGTGAAATCGAGGAAGGAAAATTTACAGGGAGTCGGGGGGGGGGGGGTACAGCTCCCCAGGGGCCGGGGTCTAGGGCCCTGTGGGGCCCCAGAATTAAATTTTTGTCTAATGATACTTTTTCAGCATCTCAAAATTAGTGTATATTTAAATTATCCTATATTAAACCTTTTATTTGACCTGTCAATGATGATGCTGAAATAACAGAATATGACATGGAAGTAGGACCTGGAATGATTTTGTCTTTTAATTGTAAACCAAATATGCATTACTCAGAACAATTAAAACTATATGAAATTTATGAAGACTTCAAAAAACCCACAGCTAAAGTTGTAGAATATTTGGAAAATCATGGTGCAAAATATCAATAACATACCTTATAGTAAAAAGTCACTTATATTCTTGTGTAAATTCATGTAGCCTAAATCCATTCAAAGCCACAATGTCTTTTTTACAATGAAAGAAAGTCTAGATTAGTGAAAAAAAGTCACATAATCTTGTCTAAAATCCTGTTTGAACAGCAGAATGTTTATTTTCTAGGGAGAGAAAAAATTCTTACCGTGTTTCCTGATGGCACAGTTCACTTTTCCAGTTTCTTTTATCTTCAGGTGTGTTGATGAAGCCAGCGACAATTCCACGATTCTTGTCCTTATCAGACTTTTTTCCAAACAGTCCTTTCTCGCCATCTTCTCTCTGTGTGACGTCGGTCCGTGACACATACATGCTGCACAAATCTTCTTTTAAAAACTTGAAAGCTCTAAAAGTTTGGGATATCCACATGTTAGCCACACAGCGTCGCCGCAGCAACCAACCAGTCCTGCTTTACGACAACTGTCGTAACGGCTACACTTTGAGTGGCATTTTTCCTCTGCGAAACTCCGCGGATCTGAGGAAACTAATTTGTATCTGTGACACACAGATCAGTGTCCGCGGACTTATAAAACTTACATGATGTCGTAAAAAAAGAACGCTTTGCGATAAGCATTTTAAAAACTCAGTGATGTTCACGATTAAAGAGTACATCACTAACACCGCCCCCGTGGAGTTTTCACAGCCCTGCATAAATCATTAGTAGCGACTACGATAAAAAATAATAAATTCTACATCTGAACTAGTGTCAGACTCACCTCATGAATGAAATAAACCTTTGCACCCACATATAATCCCATCCGCACAACAGCACGTACAGCTGCATTCATCCCTGAAAAAAAGAGGAAAACAAAAATAAATACTTGAGCTCGTCAAACAACAACTAAGTTGCAGAGAGAAAGAACGCAAGTAAAATCTTAAAATGCATAGCTCTTTCACAGATGGTCTTCATTTCAACAGTCACAAATTTCCTTAGCTTTCAAATGTCCCTCTATAAATATGCATATGTCTTGAATGTGTGAGTATATAAGCATGAACAGTGTCGAGCCTCTGTGTCGCATTTGACATTTTCTTTTCTCCACCATGCACACCACACCACACTACCATTTTTGGTCAAGAGACTTGCGCTCCCCAAACAACCTTTCATTCCCTCAGTGGCTTGGCCAAAGTGAACTCCCTACTAAATGATGTACTACAACCCTGGCAAAAAATTATGGAAATCACCGGCCTCGGAGGATGTTCATTCAGTTGTTTAATTTTGTAGAAAAAAATCAGATCACAGCACATGACACAAAACTAAAGTCAAATGGCAACTTTCTGGCTTTAAGAAACACTATAAGAAATCAAGAAAAAAAGATTGTGGCAGTCAGTAACGGTTACTTTTTAGACCAAGCAGAGGAAAAAAATATGGAATCACTCAATTCTGAGGAAAAAATTATGGAATCACCCTGTAAATTTTCATCCCCAAACTAACCACCTGCATCATATCAGATCTGCTCGTTAGTCCTGCATCTAAAAAGGAGTGAACACACCTTGGAGAGCTGTTGCACCAAGTGGATTGACATGAATCATGGCTCCAACACGAGAGATGTCAATTGAAACAAAGGAGAGGATTATCAAACTCTTAAAAGAGAGTAAATCATCACGCAATGTTGCAAAAGATGTTGGTTGTTCACAGTCAGCTGTGTCTAAACTCTGGATCAAATACAAACAACATGGGAAGGTTGTTAAAGGCAAACATACTGGTAGACCAAGGAAGACATCAAAGCGTCAAGACAGAAAACTTAAAGCAATATGTCTCAAAAATCGAAAAATGTACAACAAAACAAATGAGGAACGAATGGGAGGAAACTGGAGTCAACGTCTGTGAGCGAACTGTAAGAAACCGCCTAAAGGAAATGGGATTTACATACAGAAAAGCTAAATGAAAGGCATCATTAACACCTAAACAGAAAAAAAACAAGGTTACAATGGGCTAAGGAAAAGCAATTGTGGACTGTGGATGACTGGATGAAAGTCATATTCAGTGATGAATCTCGAATCTGCACTGGGCAAGGTGATGATGCTGGAACTTTTGTTTGTTGCCTTTCCAATGAGATTTATAAAGATGACTGCCTGAAGAGAACATGTAAATTTCCACAGTCATTGATGATATGGGGCTGCATGTCAGGTAAAGACACTGGGGAGATGGCTGTCATTACATCATCACTAAATGCACAAGTTTATGTTGATATTTTGGACAATTGAAAGGATGTTTGGGGATGATGAAATCATTTTTCAAGATGATAATGCATCTTGCCATAGAGCAAAAACTGCAAAAACATTCCTTGCAAAAAGACACATAGGGTCAATGTCATGGCATAGGGTCAATGTCAACGAGCAGATCTGATTTGATGAAGGTGTTAGTTTGGGGGATGAAAATTTACAGGGTGATTCCATAATTTTTTCCTCAGAATTGAGTGATTCCATATTTTTTTCCTCTGCTTGGTCTAAAAACGTAACCGTTACTGACTGCCACAATCTTTTTTTCTTGATTTCTTATAGTGTTTCTTCAAGCCAGAAAGTTGCCATTTGAAATTACTTTAGTTTTGTGTCATGTCTGTGATCTGCTTTTTTTTTCTACAAAATTAAACAACTGAATGAACATCCTCCGAGGCCGGTGATTCCATAATTTTTGCCAGGGGTTGTATAATGTGACTTGAATGTCAACAGATTGTTGGCCTAACACAGACAGTGGGAATAATGGCTAAAACACATTTTACAGCAAGCAGGCTGGAAGTTAGCTGACTGAAGCTGACAATAAACAAGACAAATGAATGGAAATACTACATGTCAAGGGTGGTGGAACAGAGCAGTTACTGAGTAAGCCAAAGGGTTTGTTATTATAACAGTGTAGAGAAAATGTGGAAAGAAAGAGAAAACATTACTAAGAAGTACATCAAATCCCTTTTCTGTTTTCTGAAACTCATTCAACATGAAAACCCACAAAACCAGCAATGCATCCATTAGAGGAGGATAAAGTACTATCTGGCCCCTGTTCTGTGTGACTGCCCATGGTCTTTTGTTGCCTTGTTATATAATGATGCTCAAATATCCATTTTAATCACACTCACAACAGAAGGGTGAGACACAGATAAAGACAGACAACTACTTAGATAAAATTACTCATGATGATAATTTAAATTTTTAAACAGTATGCCTTTGCCTGATGCAACCTGCAGTGACACATGATTGACAATCAAATCCTATTTAACCAACTTTAAAGGTCTAAATCATTATACTTTTTGTGACACTGACATCCAGCTCTTGCCATCTGCAGCCTAGCTTTCTGCCTATCTGTATTAAAATGTTCTCAATCCAAAAGCACAGACCGGAGATCACTTATTCCTCATCACCTGAGGAGGGTTTTACTATTACCATTGCCTAACCACTTGCACAGGACAACCCTGCTGAGGATTAGATAGCGCGTGTGTAAAATGTGTAAGCTTTGCTTGATGATGTACAGGATAGAAATGGCTTATCTGAATAGGCTCCAATGAAATACAGCTATGAAAGTGAATTTATATTATTAAATGAAAGCTTTTCATACTCTTCATCATTGAAAGCTAAGAAGCACACAATACTAACAACACTAAGCTTTAAAGTGGAGATTAACTGATTAATGGATCAACAGAAAAATAATCATACATTTTAAAATCTTAAGTAATTTAAAATTAAGATTTTTACTCACGATCAGTCATTTGACATTGAGGAGCTGTATTTTTCTAAATTCTACTTGCACAAAGCAAACTGCAATAACAACAACAACGGCAATCCAAAAAATATACAGTAAAACTCAGAATAGCTACAGATGAACCAGCAAGTTTTGTCCGTTATAATCGAAATCCTCTATATGTATAAAATGGACAAAATTCACTATATGTATACAATAGACAAAATCTGTAACATATATGTACGTAACAGATTAGTTACAGGCAGGAGGTGCCAAAAGATCTACTGGGAATCCCCAGTACCAATTAGGCTTACGCATTTCCTTTGATTAAACGCCTGACCTTGAATAGGTGCCTGCCTCATTTAATGGCCAGGTCACAACTTCCTCAGAAAAAAAATACGGCTTCCTTAAATAAGCGGTGCACATTATGTGCATTAAAAGGCATTAAATTTGGTTGAGTCACTCTTTTTCTGCTGCGGAGTGATGCCTTAAAATCCTAAAGCCTCATTTATGCTTCTATAATTCCAATAACTCAGTAGCTATGCAGAGACGTCGACTTGCGTATGACCCTTTTAAAGTTCTCTGTCACGTTGATGGGAGTCTTAATGCAATTTACTGCAGGAACAGTGGCTTTTTCTGGATCAACTTGTCCCTGAACGAGTTCCCCTTCTTTATATAATCATCAACCTCCTAACAGACGTATTGTGGGTCATTTGAGCATCTTTTTCCGACTCTGTGGTGTAAAGTTGGTTATATTTGCGGACTTTTCTGCCAAACATTCCTCTATTTAACCCATGATCGAAATGTAATCAGCTTGCACAACAAGAAAAGTGACCAATCACAGCGCTTGCAGTCTCTGTCATTAAAGTAGGTGCGCATCAGGCTACGGAAAGGGTTCGCCTCCACGCAGAGGAATATGATTTAAAACGGCTGTCTTTGGTTCGCGACACCCAGGGATATGTGTGAAACACCATATTAAAATGCAGGCAACAAACTGCACTTTGTTAATAATCACCAGCCTTCAATAAAGGCCTGCCTCGTTTAGGTGCCCGGCCTGAGTATGATTTGAAAAAAATAAATGTCTGGGCTTGTAATCAATAAAATACAGTACGCAATTTGCTGAACTTCATTTCGTACTTCTGTTACGACTGGGCACGCTCTGTCCGATACACGTGAGGGGTTTTAATGGAAATGCATTGCAATGGAATGGGACGTTTTGTCCGATGTGAGTGAAAATCTGTCATACAAAATCCAATATATACAGTGTCTATTACACGGAAAACCATACAAAAGCACTGGGACTTTTACTTTTGTCTGGTGGGTGCGAGTACCCAGTTTATGTGATAACGGGTTAGGTCAGTTATACTGTATTTGACAACTAATCAGCTCTGCCTTATCTATTGAACAGGGCCAAATTGAACAAGGCACTTTACATTTTGTAAATAAACTGTATTTTAATAATTTCTCAATTCTTTTCTTTTTCCTGAAGTAATCTGCAAACTAAGACTGTATGTACAGTAGTGTTCAGAATAATAGTAGTGCCATGTGACTAAAAAGATTAATCCAGGTTTTGAGTATATTTCTTATTGTTACATGGGAAATAAGGTACCAGTAGATTCAGTAAATTCTCACAAATCCAACAAGACCAAGCATTCATGATATGCACACTCTTAAGGCTATTAGTAAAAAAAAAAAGTAAAAAGGGGGTGTTCACAATATAGTAGCATCTGCTGTTAACGCTACAAACTCAAAACTATTATGTTCAAACTGCTTTTTTAGCAATCCTATGAATCAATAAACTAGTATTTAGTTGTATAACCACAGTTTTTCATATCTTCACATCTGCGAGGCATTAATGTTGGCTTGGAACCAAAATTTTGCTTGTTTACTAGTGTGCTTGGGGTCATTGTCTTGTTGAACCATCCATTTCAAGGGCATGTCCTCTTCAGCATAAGACAACATGACCTCTTCAAGTATTTTGACATATCCAAACTGATCCATGATACCTGGTATGCGATATATAGGCCCAACCACCATAGTAGGAGAAACATGCCATATCATGATGCTTGCACCACCATGCGTCACTGTCTTCACTGTGAACTGTGGCTTGAATTCAGAGTTTGGGGGTCATCTCACAAACTGTCTGCGGCCCTTGGACCCAAAAAGAACAATTTTATTCTCATCAGTCCACAAAATATTCCTCCATTTCTCTTTAGGCCAGTTGATGTGTTCTTTGGCAAATTGTAACCTTTTCTGCACGTCTTTTATTTAACAGAGGGATTTTGCGGGGATTCTTGCAAATAAATTAGCTTGACACAGGCGTCTTTAACTTTCACAGCACTTACAGGTAACTCCAGACTGTCTTTGATCATCCTGGAGCTGATCAATGGGTGAGCCTTTGCCATTCTGGTTATTCTTCTATCCATTTTGATGGTTGTTTTCCATTTTCTTCCACGCGTCTCTGATTTTTTGGTCCATTTTTAAGCATTGGAGATCATTGTAGATGAACAGCCTATAATTTAATAATTTAATCAAAATACGCTGTTCTTCTGAACAATGAATGCCCCATTTTTCTCAGGCTTTCAAAGAGAAAAGCATGTTCAAAATGGGCTGGCTTCATCCTTAAATAAGGGACACCTGATTCACACCTGTTTGTTCCATAAAATTGACGAACTCACTGACTGAATGCCACACTACTATTATTGTGAACACCCCCTTTTCTGCTTTTTTTTTTTTACTAATAGCCCAATTTCATAGCCTTAAGAGTGCACATATCATGAATGCTTGGTCTTGTTGGATTTGTGAGAATCTACTGGTACCTTGTTTCCCATGTAACAATAAGAAATATACTCAAAACCTGGATTAATCTTTTTAGTCACATAGCACTGCTATTATTCTGAACACTAACTGTACATGTGCCATAAGCAAGATGCCTGCAGGGGAGCAGGCATCTTGCCATGTTGGGCAGCCATTCAGCTTCATTTTGAGCCAGAAAAACCCTAACTGATAGGGGCATGCTGTCTGTCTGTTGTGTGAACCCGTGTGCAAGTAACTGACAAAGAAACTAGTTTTCAATGAAAATGACTCCGTGGAAAAACTCTCAGAAGTCATTATGAACAATTTATTTCAGTTTTACTTTAATTTTGGGTCATCCTTAGAAACCGGTGCTACAGGATAGATTAAGACACCAGAATCACTCAATGATATACTACTAGTACAACTAATCTAAAAACAAAAAAGACAAAAAAAAAAATCTACTTTAATATCAAGTCAGGTGTTTCTACTCAGAATGGCCAGGGACCTAATATACAAAGGCTGTGTATACATAAAAGGCATACATCCGCCTCCACACTGTCATTCAGATGTATTAAAAGGGATATGACCGTGGAAATGTGTGCTGCGCCACACAAAAATCATGGCTGGCGTACACACGTTTCTACAGCTATTGGTCCACTGCCGACATGTAAGGTACCAGTCATACAGTGATAACTGAAAAAAACAGCAAATCAAGAGCACAAAAAGGATCGAAACAAAACTGAAAGTAACGCTGACCTCGATGCTTTAAATCAGGGGTTCTCAATCCAATCCTCAAGGACCCCTGAACCTGCACATTTTCCACCTCTCCCTGCTCTGCCACAAGCTGATTTGCTAACTCAGGTGCACAGCCAATCAAATCCTAACAGATATCTGACTGTTTGCTTAAAACAAACATGGCGGGTTTGTTTTTGCTCGGCATCGGGTACAGACTACATCGTCATTATTGTTTTTGAACTACCTGTTTTTGCAAGGTGATTGAGAACAATTTTGGATTGGACTGTTATTTAAAGTTTGTTTGGACCATTTGGAACCTCTTGACATCAAAGCACCAGTGACATGTGAACATAAATAAATAAATAGTAATTAGGATGGCAGGTTTAGCAGATTAATACATGATAAACAATGGTAACACAGTAAGCAGGTATAAACAATTCATGCGAACTGTTCATAATAGTTGAGTCCTCTTTAATAATGAATAACTTTATCAGTGAGGCATTTTATGTACAGTAGTGTTCAGAATAATAGTAGTGCTATGTGACTAAAAGATTAATCCAGGTTTTGAGTATATTCTTATTGTTACATGGGAAACAAGGTACCAGTAGATTCAGTAGATTCTCACAAATCCAACAAGACCAAGCATTCATGATATGCACACTCTTAAGGCTATGAAATTGGGCTATTAGTAAAAAAAAGTAGAAAAGGGGGTGTTCACAATAATAGTAGTGTGGCATTCGGTCAGTGAGTTCGTCAATTTTGTGGAACAAACAGGTGTGAATCAGGTGTCCCCTATTTAAGAATGAAGCCAACACCTGTTGAACATGCTTTTCTCTTTGAAAGCCTGAGGAAAATGGGACGTTCAAGACATTGTTCAGAAGAACAGTGTAGTTTGATTAAAAAGTTGATTGGAGAGGGGAAAACTTATACGCAGGTGCAAAAAAATTATAGGCTGTTCATCTACAATGATCTCCAATGCTTTAAAATGGTAAAAAAAAAAAAAAAAACAGATGCGTGGAAGAAAACGCAAAACAACCATCAAAATGGATAGAAGAATAACCAGAATGGCAAAGGCTCACCCACTGATCAGCTCCAGGATGATCAAAGACAGTCTGGAGTTACCTGTAAGTGCTGTGACAGTTAGTAGATGCCTGTGTGAAGCTAATTTATTTGCAAGAATCCCCCGCAAAGTCCCTCTGTTAAATAAAAGATATCTGCAGAAGAGGTTACAATTTGCCAAAGAACACATCAACCGGCCTAAAGAGAAATGGAGGAATATTTTGTGGACTGATGAGAGTAAAATTGTTCTTTTTGGGTCCAAGGGCCGCAGACAGTTTGTGAGACGACCCCCAAACTCTGAATTCAAGCCACAGTTCACAGTGAAGCATGGTGGTGCAAGCATCATGATATGGGCATGTTTCTCCTACTATGGTGTTGGGCCTATATATCGCATACCAGGTATCATGGATCAGTTTGGATATGTCAAAATACTTGAAGAGGTCATGTTGCCTTATGCTGAAGAGGACATGCCCCTGAAATGGTTGTTTCAACAAGACAATGACCCCAAGCACACACGTAAGCCAGCAAACTCTTGGTTCCAAACCAACAAAATTAATGCCTCGCAGATGTGAAGAAATCATGAAAAACTGTGGTTATACAACTAAATATTAGTTTAGTGATTCACAGGATTGCTAAAAAAGCAGTTTGAACATAACAGTTTTGAGTTTGTAGCGTCAACAGCAGATGCTATTATTGTGAACACCCCCTTTTCTACTTTTTTTTTTACTAATAGCCCAATTTCATAGCCTTAAGAGTGTGCATATCATGAATGCTTGGTCTTGTTGGATTTGCGAGAATCTACTGAATCTACTGGTACCTTGTTTCCCATATAACAATAAGAAATATACTCAAACCTGGATTAATCTTTTTAGTCACATAGCACTACTATTATTCTGAACACTATTGTACACCAAAATGTAAGACCTTTTCTCTTGTTACGAATTAATAAAATATCAAATGACAAGGATCAATTTTAGGCTTTATATATATATATATATATATATATATATATATATATATATATGTGTGTGTTGTGTTTTTCCCCCCACTCGTGCAATGGAAAGACTACGTCTCCGCCTCGGTGAATGGAACAAACCAGAACAAACCGGCAAAAACCTGTTTTGGCCAGTTTTAGACATGTTTTGTGTTTTTTGCTGGCAAAACTGTCTAAAACCTGATTTTGACAGGATGCTTTTACCAGGTTTAACCCACATAGTGTCTATAACTGCCAATCCTGATATGCACTGATGACATTCATCATCGCCCTGTCAATTTCCAACTTCACAGTCATCACTAATGACTTAGAACAGAGCTGCCTAAATCTGTTTCTGGAGGGAGCCTACCCTACATGTTTTCAAGTCCACCTGCTCTACTCCACCAGCTCTCCGGATGGGTATTGATAAGACTGTATTGATATTGATGCCACTATAGATTTGATTCTTTATCAATTCCCTTATCAATACCTCCTGTGAATTTTCAGTGTACTACAAGTAGGCTTTGCAGGTTTTCTATGTCAACAATGTCCCAAACACTTATTGAGTGTTGCTAGAAGGAAAGGTGATGTAAACACAGTGGTAAACATACCACTGTCCCAGCTTTTTTGAAACGTGCTGCAGGCATCCATTTCAAAATGAGCAAATATTGCACAAAAACAATAAAGTTCATCAGTTTGAACAATAATATCTTGTCTTTGTGGTGTATTCAATTGAATATAGGTTGAAGACATTTTGCAAATCATTGTATTCTTGTTTTATTATTTACATTTACACAACGTCCCAACTTCATGGAATTGGGGTTGTACAATGTCCTGCTTCTTCCTCACTTACAGAGGCTTGGGACCAATAATCAAAATGCATGGACTGTGCACACCATGCGGGTGACTTACGTTAATGCAAAACTATGGCATGCAAATTCAGACCCCTATTCATCAACATGCAAGGTCATTGAGCCATAACATGCTTCATCAAAGGAAAACAAAAAGTTTGTCTGGAGCACTGAGGCCTCATGTATCAAACTAAGTGTAGAAAAAGGTTCCAAATTCTGTCATATGAACAAAATTTACTTTGGGTCAGCCATGTGCTCTGGCAAACTTCAGACGGGCCTGGACATGTACTGGCTTAAAACAGGGGGACCCACCTGGCACTGCAGGCATTGGAGTCCCTTTCTGCGTAGTGTGTAGCCTTTGTTACTTTGGTCCAGCTCTCTGCAGGTCATTCGTCAGGTTCCTCCATGTAGTTCTGGGATTTTTGTTCACCGTTCTCATGATCATTTTGACGCCATGGGACGACATCTTGCGTGGAGCCCCAGATCGAGGGAGATTATCAATGGTCTTGTATGTCTTCCATTTCTTACAATTGCTCCCACAGTTGATTATTCACACCTAACTGCTTGACTATTGTAGACTCACTCTTCCCAGCCTGGTTCACATCTACAATTTTCTTCCTGGTGTCCTTCAGCAGCTCTTTGGTCTTGGCCATGGTTGAGTTTGGAGTTTGACTGTTCGAGGCTGTGGACAGGTGTCTTTTATACAGATAACGAGTTCCAACAGGTGCCATTAATACGAGTAACAGGTGGAGGACAGAAGAGCTTCTCAAAGAAGTAGTTACAGGTCTGTGAGAGCCAGAAATCTTGCTTGTTTGTGGGTGACCAAATACTTATTTTCCACCATGGTTTACAATTAAATTCTTTAAAAATCCTACAATGTGATTTTCCTAATTTTGTCTCTCATAATTGAAGTGTACCTATGTTGAAAATTACAGACCTCTCTCATCTTTCTAAGTAGGAGAACTTGCACAATCAGGGACTGACTAAATACTTTTTTGCCCCACTGTATATGCAGATTTATGGTGTGCCAAATATGGCTTCCTGGAATGCACATTTGTCCTTTGTAGCAGTTTGGGCTCTCTATGTCTCCCGATTTAAAGGACACCAGATGTCTGATTCCTTTTAATCTATGAGACGTGTTATAGTACTATCAGGAAAACATGTTATAGCTATCTGTGACAAAAATTATACTTTTTATACTTTTATACGTTTTTCTGTTATCATTGGTGACTTCTCATCAACTGCTCCCCTGTGTTGTGGAATGCCACAGGGTTCTATTCTTGGGCCTATTCTATTTTGTTTGCACATTTTGCCATTGGGGTCAATTGTAGCTCAGCACAACCTGTCCTTTCATTGCCATGCAGATCTGCAAATCTGTCTGCCTATGAGGACTAATGGGAGTGATGCATTGTCATCATTATTTAGTTGTATTCGTGATGTAAACAGGGATGAAAGTGGTGAAAAAGAAAAACAAAAAGCTGAAAAACGAAATTAATGCGCCCCCATCCCCGAACATTTTTGAATTCTAGAAGCTCTGAAATGCAATTTGGGGCTATTCCAGACAATAAACTGCAGCACCCATTTTGGTGAGGAAAAAACACAACTTTCCTTATTCAAAATCACTCTAGTAGTATTCTGCCCTTACTAGCAGTTTTCTGGCTTGGCAGATACAAACCCTGGCAAAAATTATGGAATCACCGGCCTCGGAGGATGTTCATTCAGTTGTTTCATTTTGTAGAAAAAAAGCAGATCACAGACATGACACAAAACTAAAGTCATTTCAAATGGCAACTTTCTGGCTTTAAGAAACACTATAAGAAAACAAGAAAAAAAAAATTGTGGCAGTCAGTAACGGTTCCTTTTTTAGACCAAGCAGAGGGAAAAAAATATGGACTCACTCAATTCTGAGGAATAATTATGGAATCACCCTGTAAATTTTCATCCCCAAAACTAACACCTGCATCACATCAGATCTGCTCGTTAGTCTGCATCTAAAAAGGAGTGATCACACCTTGGAGAGCTGTTGCACCAAGTGGACTGACATGAATCATGGCTCCAGCACGAGAGATGTCAATTGAAATAAAGGAGATGATTATCAAACTCTTAAAAGAGGGTAAATCATCACGCAATGTTGCAAAAGATGTTGTTCACACTCAGCTGTGCCTAAACTCTGGACCAAATACAAACAACATCGGAAGGTTGTTAAAGGCAAACATACTGGTAGACCAAGGAAGACATCAAAGCGTCAAGACAGAAAACTTAAAGCAATATGTCTCAAAAATCGAAAATGCACAACAAAACAAATGAGGAATGAAAGGGAGGAAACTGGAGTCAACGTCTGTGACCGAACTGTAAGAAACCGCCTAAAGGAAATGGGATTTACATACAGAAAAGCTAAACGAAAGCCATCATTAACACCTAAACAGAAAAAAACAAGGTTACAATGAGCTAAGGAAAAGCAAATCGTGGACTGTGGATGACTGGATGAAAGTCATATTCAGTGATGAATCTCGAATCTGCATTGGGCAAGGTGATGATAATGGAACTTTTGTTTGGTGCCGTTCCAATGAGATTTATAAAGATGACTGCCTGAAGAGAACATGTAAATTTCCACAGTCACTGATGATATGGGGCTGCATGTCAGGTAAAGGCAATGGGGAAATGGCTGTCATTACATCATCAATAAATGCACAAGTTTATGTTGATGTTTTGGACACTTTTCTTATCCCATCAATTGAAAGGATGTTTGGGGATGATGAAATCATTTTTCAAGATGATAATGCATCTTGCCATAGAGCAAAAACTGTGAAAACATTCCTTGCAAAAAGACACATAGGGTCAATGTCATGGCCTGCAAATAGTCCGGATCTTAATCCAATTGAAAATCTTTGGTGGAAGTTGAAGAAAATGGTCCATGACAAGGCTCCAACCTGCAAAGCTGATCTGGGAACAGCAATCAGAGAAAGTTGGAGCCAGATTGATGAAGAGTACTGTTTTTCACTCATTAAGTCCATGCCTCAGAGACTGCAAGCTGTTATAACAGCCAGAGGTGGTGCAACAAAATACTAGTGATGTGTTGGAGCGTTCTTTTGTTTTTCATGATTCCATAATTTTTTCCTCAGAATTGAGTGATTCCATATTTTTTTCCCTCTGCTTGGTCTAAAAAAGGAACCATTACTGACTGCCACAACTTTTTTTCCTGATTTCTTACAGTGTTTCTTAAAGCCAGAAAGTTGCCATTTGAAATGACTTTAGTTTTGTGTCATGTCTGTGATCTGCTTTTTTTCTACAAAATTAAACAACTGAATGAACATCCTCCGAGGCCGGTGATTCCATAATTTTTGCCAGGGGTTGTAGTTCTGGAGGACATCACTGAAGAAATTAACAAACTGAAAATATGGTTGACTGAAACAAATTGTCATCAAACTTAAATAAAACAAAACTAATGTTATTTGGGAACTGCAGAACAAATGAGCAAGTACAAATACAGACAGATGGAGTGCAGGTTGAAAGGGTTAATAAAAATAAATTTCTTGGGGCAATAATAGATGAGAAAATTAGTTGGAAACCATACATCTAATATATACAAACCAAATTATCAAGAAGCATTTCAGTGTTAAAAAAAGTAAAACATGTTCTGGATCACAAATCACTCAGCATCTACACTGTTCCAGTGTCTTACCGGATTTCAATTACTGTGTAGAGATCTGAGGCAATAACTACATGAGGTTGATCAAATCACTAACGATCCTTCAAAAAAGGGCAATATGGGTCATTTGGCTATCAAGACCATACTCACTCACTTTTCTTAACGTCAAAAGTATTAAAATTAACAGACACTGTAAAATTCCAAACAGCACAGATCTTGTAGAAACCAAAAAAAAAAAAAAAATACGTAAAATGAATGTGTTTTCACAGGATACAGGAATGGAGGTCTAAGAGTCACTAGGTGTTCACAGGAAACAGTTATTTATTTCTATATTTATTGATTTATGTTCATTGTTAGTTGGTTTTATCTTTTCTGTTGTGTTTTAACAGGTTCTTTTTGGCTTGGGACTCTGGCAAGCGCGGTCGCATCTCCTCCTCTCTCCCTGTGCTTTTCTATCTCTTTTTCGATCCCTCTTACAGATCAATAAAGTTGTTTGAATCTTGAATCTTGTCTCTTCATCTAAAATTGTATTGTAGCATTATTAATTACTACTATTATTATTGTTTTGCTATTATTATTAATATGTAAACAAAAATAAATAATAAAAAACAAATGCACACAAACGTGCCGAGATGCTTAATGCTAACTTTAACATTGAAAATGCCATAGACATGCTAACACATTAGCATCACTCCCATTTTTAAGTTATAAAATACATTTATCAACTGTTTCAGAAGACCATAACAGGTCAGTTTAACATAAAAAGGTAAGTATTACTCACAGACATATGCTCTTTAGGGTTTAGCGAGGAAAAATTAAGATATAGGGCCAGTTCATTTTAGAATTGATTTTAAAATTTTAATGTTTGTTTTTAAAAGGTGACTAATGGCCTTGCACCTCCTTACCTGTCTGAAATTTTAACTCTACACACTTACAGTAGGTCATTACGGACATCTGGCCAGCATTACGTAGATGTTCTGGGGTGAAAAAATGGGGTGTTCTGGGGTGATCGTGTTTTGGCGGTACATGGCCCCAAACTGTAGAACAAGCTACCCCTCGACTTAGCACTTTTTAAATCTAAATTAAAGACTTATTTAAGTTGCTTTTAACACCTAGTGAGGAGGGTGACATGTTTTGTTTTTATGTGCTGTTTTAAATTTATTGTATGGTGTGTTTATTTTTGTGATCTGTGTTTTACGTTAAGCACTTTTGACACTATCTGTGCTATAAAGCGCTTTATAAATAAATGTTGACTGATTGATGATATATAGGCACTAAAAATGGAAAAAAGCTTGTCGTGTCTGTATTTTGAATGCTTATAGCAAAACTATGACACGGTCCACCAGAAAACAAATTAGATCAGTGAAAAGAGCAAGGCGAATGATATATGTACCAAATATGAAGTTGGTGCTGTGATGAAAACTATTTCATTCAAGCTGTTCAATATAGAAGGTTTTAAGACATGTGAAAATGCCAATCACAAGGTTACATCACATTCTACATTACCTTCCAATGGCAAAGTACATTGTTACTGCATGTTTTTTTTAATTTTGTTCTTTCAATTCATTTTCATTTATATAGCACCAAAACACAACAAAGCTGCCTAAAGGTACATCACACAAGTAAGGCCAAACCTTACCAACCCCTACAGCAAGTACACAGGTAACAGTGAGAAGGAAAAACTCCCCCTAATGATAATGAGGAAGAAACCTCAAGCAGACCAGACTCAAAACAATGACCCTCTGCTTGGGCCATTCTAACAATTACAAGGTTTTCCAAAGTTCTGCATAACTGAAGAAACAGAAAACAGGAAATCAAACATAATAATATAAAGAAAATGAGAAGTCCACGCAGGCATTAGCACCACTGGCAGGGGTCGTCCGACATTCCTCACGCCGTCAGTGGACCTGTTCCCGCGACAGGGTCACTTTTAAATGCAGACTGCACAATACAGCACCTGCTTCAGGCTTGTTATCTCACGATCAGTCCATTGTTCTGTCAAGAATACTCCCCCATCGAGCTGATCTCTGTAGCGCAAATCGAGTTACGTGTGATGAGCTGAGCTCCCTGTCATCTAATGACAATATTTTGCCTTAAAGACATGCAAGTCTTTACTTTTTTAAACTGAAGACAATTATTACTGTATTTTTATGTAAAGACAAAACCTATGTGGGTTTTCTTCGGTAGTGGAGCTTATCTCAACGGGTAACTGTGTGCCCTCAAGATGAGCTCCACATCGCAATTGTGAATGCGCACCTCACCCGTCGAACTGAGCTCACCCCCGAAGAAAAGCAGAAAATCCAGGCAAGTTTTGTCTTTACATAAAAATACAGTAATATGTCTTTTCAATTAAAAAAGTAAAGACTTGCATGTACATACAGTACAATGTCTTTAAAGCAGAATATTGTAATCAGATGACGGGGAACTCATTACAATGGGGAGATGCGCATGTGTAGTAAAGAGAGGTAGGTGAAATTTTAATACACCAGTAAGATGAAGGGCTCCTTAGTAAGACTCTGACCCTTTGTTCACAAGAAACAGCCACTGAAATCACTCAGATTATTCACACATGGCACTGCACTAACTCACACAAATGCAACCAGGTGAAATTTTAACTCACACACTTTAAAAAAAATGGTTGGATATGGGTCCTTGAATAAGCTTGTAATGGTGGTTGTATTCTACAACCCTAATTCCAATGAAGTTGAGATGTTGTGTAAAATGCAAATAAAAATAGAATACAATGATTCTGTTCTGTGGAATGATCTCCCTGCGTCAATAAAACAGTAAGATTCTGTGGAGACTTTCAAGTCCAGACTTAAGACACACTTATTTTCCCTTTCATATGGCTAGCATACTGGTAGAGTTTTGTTTTACGCTTTTTACTCTCTTAATTCATTTTATTAGTAAACGGAGTGTGTCGCGGCCTCAACTTTACCTAAATTCTGGGTCTTTTAGTGAAGCTTAGGGCTAGTGGCCGGCGATCACCTTAGTATGTCTTCTGTTTTTCTTGTTGATTAATGCTGGCAAATTATACAGCATTTTTTGTCTTTCTGATGCCTGATTCCATTTTTTCTGTTTAAGGTGCAGCTCCATCCAGAGATGGGAGTTGTATTTGTGTTGGCGACCCTCCTGTCCTGTGCACCAACAGCATTTCTTGAATATTCATCCGTGAATTGTTCTGTAATTTATGTTTGTAGCATGGCCCAAGCAGAGGGTCACCCCTTTGAGTCTGGTCTGCTTGAGGTTTCTTCCTCAGAGGGAGTTTTTCCTTACCACTGTTGCTCTGGGGGTTGGTAAGGTTAGACCTTACCTGTGTGACGCGCCTTGAGGCAACTCTGTTGTGATTTGGCACTATATAAATGAAAATAAATTGAAATTGAAAATTTGCAAATCCTCTTGAACCTATATTTAACTGAATACACCACAAAGACAAGATACTTAATGTTCAAACTGATAAACTTTGTTTTTGTGCAAATATTTACTCATTTTGAAATGGATGCCTGCAACACCTTTCAAAAAAACAAAAAAAACAAAAACGTGGACAGTGGTTTGTTTACCACTGTGTTACATCACAGGCCAGTCTAGTACCCGCACTCTTTTACTACGAAGCCACGCAGTTGTAACACATGTAGAATGTGGCTTGGCATTGTCTTGCTGAAATAAGCAGGGACGTCCCTGAACAAGACGTTGCTTGGATGGCAGCATGTGTTGCTCAGGTGTCCTCAGGAACTGCTGCAACCTGTTACCACATGTTACGATTAATGGCATGTGTTGCTGGCGAATTATCAGGAACCATTACGCACAGTCAAGAATAATGTTCCGCGCTATTGCTGCCATGTTGTGAATAAGGTGAATTGTCTCCACACACACACACACACACACACACCTGCTAAACAATTCAGATCACTCCAGTTTGCTCCTCAAAATCCACAGCAGCAGAACTTTGTGACTCCATGTTTAGCTAGGCTCTGTGCCATGGAGTGGCGCAGAGAGGAGGAGGAGACGGAGCGTGCCAGATATGTGGCTCCACGCGGCTCTCATCTCGCGCGTTTTTCCACACATCACACACAGCAGCAGCAGCAGGTGGAACACCTGCAGGAGCGCGCTGATGAGCATTGGAACAAAACATTTAGCCGACCTGGCATCACTGTCCTTCTTCAGCATACTGCAGCAATGAAACTGAATGCGGTGCAGCAGGATTTAATTGTGCGCACATCAGAGAAGAACGCTATCATGCTCTATTAAGGATCACTACTAATCAAGACAGATCAACACGCTCAGTTGCAACCTCCACGGCATGAGGCGAAATGAGGGTGGTGCGTGACATTCATGGATTCTTTTGTGAATTTTTTGACAGCCAAAAACATGCTCCAGGAAAATCACAAATATCATGCAGTATTAAGAAACCTATTCAGATGACACAATGATGCAAATATGACATTCTTAACACGTCCGGCCTATGTGTAAACACAGCATTAGACTTTGACAGAAACATTTAAAAAAGAACTTTGGTATTAAAAATATTACAACATAAATTATTTTTTTTGTCTATTATTCTTTTTCAATTTATTTTCATTTATATAGCGCCAAATCACAACAAAGTTGCCTCAAGGAGCTTCACACAAGTAAGGTCTAACCTTACTAGGGTTGAGCCGGATACTAGTTTCAGACGAGTATCTGGTACGGATAAAGCATTTTTGACGAGCACGAGCATGATCCGAATAAAACGCATCAATATCTGTGCTCGTGCTGAAGGAAAATTCTCATTGGCTAACTGACTGTCTTCGCGCCCTGTGATTGGCCAGTCACACACAGCGCCCATCCCTCCCTGCACAGACATGTCTCACTGCAGCTTCACACACACACACACACACACACACACACACACACACACACACACACACACACACACACACACACACACACACACACAGGATCTCTCCCTCTGTGCTTGGCTGGATTCTGCCTCACGTTTCTCTCTCAGTACTCCGTTTTCTTCAGCTTGCCTCTTTTTTGGTTTGTCTGATATTTAAAGTTACTTGTGAACTTGTTTCGTATCATATGTGGTGCTTTTGACAAGACAGAGCTGAAAACGACTCATGTCGTGTCGGTTACTGCCATTTTTCAACCAGCGTCTGTCAGCTAGTTCCTGACCTTTGTATGCCGCGCTCTGACTGGCTAGCCGTTGGCAGTAAGCTCTTTGATCATTGGGAACCGATCCAATATAACTTTTGGTCCTAGCCTTTTTGGATCCTTTTGGATCCAACATAACTTTCTGGTGCCAAGCATGCCAAAATACAGGTAAATGATGGACAGAAAGGCTAATCTGTGATAGGCTGTTGCAATCTGAGTGGAGAATATATATATATATATATATATATATATATATATATATATATATATATATATATATATATATATATATATATATATATTCTATTTCTACCTCATTTTCTTATTTCATTGTATTGTTAGAAGTATTATTATTATTGCTTATCCTTGCACACGCTGTTTGATGCACACTTTCCTCTACTCGCACCCATCTTGTGTGTTTTTTAAGAGCTGACGTAACGTGAATTTCTCCACTGTGAGATCAATAAAGTCTTATCTTACCTTATCTTAATATTGTTTAACTTTGTGTGGGAAAAAAATGGCAAGAATGTTAGGTAGTAAAAATAAAAAATTATTGAAAAAAAAAAATCACAGTTTGATCATAAAATTAAAAAAAGAAAGTTGTGGTGAGTATGACAACTCTTGTTCATGCATACTTAGTTCATAATTTCCAACAACACAATGTCAATTCTAAGACTGTTCTGTAATTCATTCATACACTTAAGAATATTCATGTTCTGAGTTCATTAAAAAAAAAAAAAAAAAAAAAAACTTGTTCTCCAAATAGTTCTCTTACTTTTGTGATCAAAAACATTGATTTGAATCTCAATTTTGAGGCTATTCTGTAAATAGTTTTCAAATAAACAATAAATATAGCAACTTCTTATCAATCCATATCAATTTCAAACTTAAAATAATCTACTGATTTAAGCCCCAGCCATTTTGGGTTAAACCACGCCCACTTCCGGTTTAGGCCTCAGCCACTATGAGTACAGATACGGATACAGATCATTTAGATGGTTGAACAGCTACAGATACAGATAGTGGTGTACTCGCTCATCCCTAAACCTTACCAACCCTCAGAGCAGAGGTCTCAAACCGGTTCCAGAAAGGGCCGAGAGGGTGCACGCTTTCTGTGCAACCACGCACTCCAGCAAGTGATTTCACTGATTAACATCACTTTGAGCAGGTGAAATCAGTTATTCAGTGAAATCATCTGCTAGAGTGGGTGGTTGCACAGAAAGCCTGCACCCTCTCGGCTCTTTCTGGAACCGGTTTGAGACCTCTGCCTCAGAACAAGCCCACAGGCAACAGTGTTAAGGAAAAACTCCTGAGGAAGAAACCTCAAGCAGACCAGCCTCTAAGGGGTGACCCTCTGCTTGGGCCATGGTACTGACAGAAATTACTAGGGGTGTCGGGGAAAAAAAAAAAAATCGATTCACGTCCGAATCGTGATTCTTATTTATTATGATTCTGAATCGATCCAAAATGTCCAAGAATCGATTTTAAAAAAGCATTTTTTTAAACATTTTCTTGCTTACTCGCTGCGTGTACTGTTTGTCAGGCAACGGCTTCCGTACTACAGCGTCCCCGCGGTGGGGGGGGTTGTCCGGCGTGCTTCAAACACTCATGAGCTGCCGAGTTCAGTGGCTGTAGCTTAGCATGGCGGACAAAAAGCTAATTCAGCCAGCACCGTCTTTGCTGAAGGCAAATGTTTGTGCGCATTTTGGATTTTATCATTTGCTGCATAAGAAGGTCAAGTACTTCGGAAACACTTCAAAGCCGCAAGCCCACATGCTACGCCATCACCTGGAGCTAAAAGAGGGGAGCAGCGGTCTCTACCGACTACTGACCAGCGCTTCGCTAAACTGCCAGCCAACTCCCAACAAGCAAAGCAGATAAGTAAATTTACATATAGAATCGCTTGATTAACCTTGTAAAGCTGCATTTTCTTAAACACAAACATTTTTTAAGTTCTCAGAGCTCTTTGAATCGAAAATCAATTCTGAATCGAATCGTCACCCCAAGAATCGGAATCGAATTGAATCGTGAGTTGTTGAACGATTCACATCCCTAGAAATTACAAAACAATTCACAAAATGAATATACAGTAAATGTTGCCGGTGCACAAGACAGGAGGGTTTCAGGAACAGATACCACACCCATCTCTGGATGGAGCTGCACCTGAAACAGAGAGAAAAGAAAAAAACAGAATCAGGCATCAGAAAGACAACAAATACAGTATAATTTGTAAGCATTAAGCAACAAGACCCAGAATTTAGATAAAGTTGAGGCTGCGGCTCGCTCCATTTCCTAATAAATTGAATTTAAAAGAGTAAAAAGCATAGTAACATACTTGTATGCTAGCCATAAGAAAGGGAAAATAGGTGTGTCTTAAGTCTGGACTTGAAAGTCTCGACAGAATCTGTCTGTTTTATTGATGCAGGGAGATCATTTCACAGAACAGGGGCATGACAAGAGAAAGCTCTGTGACCCGCAGACTTCCTCCAATCTAAAAGAGACAAACGCATGAATCAGGGTCTAAGCATCAGCCATAGACAGGATGGGACAAATCTTCACTATATTTCGCAGGTGAAAGAAAGCAGTCCTCGTAATATTTCTAATGTGGAGGTCAAAGGACAACGTAGGATCAAAATATTACCCCAAGGTTCCTCACTTTGATAGTGTGATGTATGACACACAAACCTAGGCTAAGAGTTAACTGGTCAAATTGATGCCAATGTCTCACTGGACCAAGAACCATCATTTCACTCTTATCAGAGTTTAAAAGTAGGAAGTTGCTAGACATCCAACTTTTCATTGATGCAAGGCAATCTTCTTCTACAGATTTTATGTGGATGAGATTACCAGCAGTTAACGGTATGTATAACTGAGTATCATCAGCATAGCAGTGAAAGGTAATCCCAAAATGCTGCAATATGTGCCCAAGGGGTGCTATATAAAGGGAGAAAAGCAGGGGGCCTAAGACAGACCCCTGTGGAAACCCAAATTTCATGTCACTAAGGTTAGAGGTCGTGTTACTGTACAAAACACAGTGAGAACGACTGGTCAGGTATGACGTCAACCATGCAAGGGCATTCCCAGTAATCTCAAAATGATTCTCCAGCCTAATGTGTAGGATATGATGATCCATGATATCAAACGCAGCACTGAGATCTAGGGCTGCAGCTATCAAATATTTTTGGAATCGAGTATTCTATCGATTAATCGAGTAATCGGATAAAAAAGTACTTTTGTATTTTTAAACAATATCAGTAGTGGCAGGGCTCTCCCTGAGCAATGACACAATGTTGCTGTGCCATCATGCAGATTTTTAAGTTTAGGATGTTCCCTCTCTCTTTTTTCCCAGGTAATTATTTTTTCACATTAAGTTTTGGAGTTTTGCCAAACCATAAGCCCAGGCGTTCTGTGAAATCTTCAGTCTGCGGACAGGACATTCTTTTTTTTCTTATTGCACATTTCTTTTGCACTTTTTATTACTGTGATTTATTCAGTGTTTAGTGTATATTTATACATGCCGTACAGAGCAGCTCAAACCCAAGTCAAATTCCTTGTTTTCTGTGGATACTTGGTGAATAACAAAGCCTTTGAAAAAACAGCTGTGGAGTACAACATTTCCACAACAGCTACACTGATAAATTAACTCAACAGCCTGTTGATAAAAACTCTTATCAAATCTGAAAAAAGGCTTCTTCTTTTTTTGAATAGTTAAACATGATTAATTTAAAGTGCGCTTCCTTTCGCTTCATCTGCAGAGGTGGAGAGCAGCCAGCGGAACAAACCACGTTTTAAAAAAAATATATATAAACACCCTGCTTCACTTAAATGCATAACAAGTCCGTTTCAGATGATCAACACAGACCTTTTCTCTTAAAAGGCTTTAGTTTACTCAGCATGTGGCTTTGTAAACTTGTAGCATCGCCTGCTACACTGATTAGCGCTTACATTAGTTATGGGCATGCTCTACGGTCTTCTTCTCGGTTTTTTGTGGGAGCGTTACAGTGCCACCTACAGGCCTGGCATATGTACTACAGCTTTAAACGAAGCTTCAAGGCAAAGAATTTGCCTCAAACATTTTTTGTAATGAAATTATTCAAATTACTCGATTAATCGTTTTAGTCCTACTGAGATCTAACAGCACCATAACCGTAGTGGGGTGATTCTCATGAAATAAGACTTACTAGGTAGCATGAAGCATTTTGACAAATAAAGTAAATGCTATCACAATTATAAGGATACAGTTATAAACATATCATTATAGGTTATGTTGCACATGATTTTAAGTGAACATCATTATAATATTTTTTGTTGTTTTTTTCACATTTAATAATATAATTCTCATTACCGCAACAAGTCCATTACTGAATTTAGGTTCTTCGAAATACTAATTTTAATACTTAATAAAAATAAACATGATAAACTTTCAGTGCATGTTATACTACAAATAGTTACAGTAAATAAACATGTGATATTTGGTATTCATTTGTTAAAAAAAAAAAGTGAAAATTTTAAGGAAAAGAACTTTGTCCACCACCAATTTTCTCATCCTCTGCAACAATTTTTAATGATCATTTAAGTCCACAAGGAACTTTTATAATCAAGGAATTCTGAGTGGGGGGGACATAATTTCCAGTGACACCCAAGATGGCCACCAGGTAAGCACCTCATTTTATTTCTCTCCAGATAAAATTTGAAAGTGCCTACACGACTTTTCATGTCTCATTACCGATATGCAAAGTTTTTAACATTTTAAAATTTAAAATTTTTAAAAACTCTTGATTAATATTTACCTCATCATGGTCTAAATATAAACAGCTAGGTAAAGTTTAGCTAGGCCTCATAGTGCCTTGAAAGAGGTCAGGAAAGTTCAAGGTCACTCATACTCCGCAACAGCATTATCATACACCGCAACACTTGAGGACAGGTTGCGGTAGAGAGAGTCACTGTTTCGGTAATGAGAAATAGATGTATACATATATAAACTTGTGTGTATTTCTGATATAACATGATATTTGTCTAAAACTCTTAATAAAAAAGTAAAAGGGAACACTAGTGACCACTGCTGGAGAGTCTGTAACTGCTATATATAGGTGATTCTTAGACTACGGGCACTTATTATGTCCTTTGATCATATTGTATGAAAAACAGAAAAAAGGGGAAATTTCACACTTTTATAGTTATCTTTACAATGAAAGTGTGTTAAGAAATTTGTTCTAGTAGTCTATGATGACTTTTTCACCTTTTTTCAGCATCATTATATGCAAATATTGCCGTTTTGTGCTTGTCCCACCCCCAGACTTTTGATCTTCAATGATAAAAATGAATGGTAAAGAAACGTTTTTTCTAATGTTTTAAAATATCTCTGAATAAAATAATCAAAACATAATTGGGGTATTCAATGTCATACAACTGTTGTGATTTTTTTAAACAAAATGTAGTTGTCCCACACTATTGCCATAATTTCCACCACAACACTAATGTCCCTTTAAACAGTTTGTATGAAAGATTGTTTGGGTAGTTTCTATGGAGATAAACAGTGACATCAGAGGACATGTATATAGCGCCAAATCACAACAAACAGTTGCCCCAAGGCGCTTTATATTGTAAGGCAATGGTGTGGTGGAAATTACATTTACAAGGCCAATAGTGCCCGTAGTTAAAGAATCACCCATATATATAGTTTTTACAAACTCTCCAGCAGTGGTCACTAGTGTTCCCTTTTTATGCAGCACTGGCATTAAATGTAATATAGTATCAGGAATTGATTATATATTATTATATATTATATTATGTTCTCCACTCAGATTGCAATAGCCAATCACAGATTAGCCTTTCTGTCCATCATTTACCTGTATTTTGGCACCAGAAAGTTATGTTGGATCCAAAGGGATCCAAAAAGGCTAGGACCAAAATTATATTGGATCTGTTCCCACTGACCAATAGCGTTAGAGCTTACTGCCAACAGCTAGCCAATCAGAGCACGGCATACAATTATTCATGAGATGACATCACTAATGACGTAGTGGAGGTCAGGAACTTGCTGACAGACGCTGGTTGAAAAAATGGCAACAAACATGTCAACAAAAGCAGAAAATCATCTGCCAGCGAGGTTTGCTGAGTTCACAGAGGAGGAACTGGTGGAAATATTGAACTCCAAGGATGCCAAAAACACTAAGAAGGTAGACAAGCATGCTACTGACGTTTTAGAAGCATTCATATGCTGTTCACAACAAAATAAATTGATCTAATTTACTTGACTCTTTGGTGTTTGCTTAATTTGGGATGGGGGTGGAGAACATAACAAATGATGTATGGCAAGTCGTCCAACATAGAGAAATATTGTATTCAGAAAAGTTATTATTTGTATAACAGCAGATGGCCCAACCTCTCAGTATAGAAACAAGACTTCATTCTATCTGGCCTCCACTGTGCCGTTCATGCATGGGTTTCAGTGGATAACATGGAATTTCAGAGGCATCACATGGAAAAGGTGCACCAGACGGCATTGGTGGGGCCTTAAAAAAACATGGCAGATAGAATCGTCTCATGTGAAACCAGCATTCCAGATGCTGATTCTCTATTTAACCAACTACAAAATAATTCATCTGTGACTCTCTACAAGGTGTCAGAGGAAAAAATTAAGGAGAGCAATGAATTGGTTCCTCCACAAATTAAAGCAGTTCAAAGAACCATGAACCATTACTATATATAAGTTTGATAAGTTAATAAGTTAATTTCCCTTTTAGGACATTCTCACAAATCATCTTTGCCTACTTACATTGCCCTCAACATCCCATTGTTATCTAGCGCAAGACTGATAGACTCCCTTTGGAGGGAGAAAGGGTCTGGTACTACAGTCGGGACACTAGGGACATAATTCCAGAACCACGTCCTGTCACCTCCTCTGCCCGCCATTTTTGTGTTTTGCCTGATATATGGGCAAAGCACAAAAGGCGTACATAAATGAATTGGCCTACTATTCCATTAAATCTATAGTTCTAAATAAAAAATGGGTTAAGATTCATTACTGTTCTATTTTACACTGAATGTTGTGTGTTTGTGATACACTGCAATTACTTGTTTACTTTTACTTAATTGTTGCATGTTGTGTGACTGACTCATTGTATGTTATACAACTGACTCATAATTGAATATACAACTAAATGAACTGAATGAATTAAATTAATTGAATGGAAATGTTTTTGTTTATAAAAATATATTCTATAAATAGTGCCATTGTGTGTTAAATATGAATCATTGCTGATCTATGAATGTGTTGCACTGAGTCTCATTTCCGAAACAGTGAATTTAATTTCCGAAACACTGTTGTCATTACCGCAATATGTGTTTATCTGCAAATTATTTAATAATTAGAAAATTGTTTATAGTTTGTAATTCTGTTGATACAATTTATAGGATTACTTATTTAATCCCTTTAACAAAAAACATTATATTTGTCAGTTTTCAAAGAAATAGCCTAAAAAACATGATATAAATCATTAGGTATGTTGCAGTAATGAGACAAATTATGATTTTATTCTTAATTTAGAAATATAACAAAGTAATCTTTCCTGAGGAATATATACATCTCGACATAAGTGTTAATAACCTACTTTAAAACTAACCAAAAATAAAAGTATGTAACAATATATTTGATGTGATTTCATGTTGCGGTAATGATATTTTTCTCTGCACTCAATATCTAAAATACATGTAATTTTATACAAAATTCCCAAAACAATGTCTAACAATAATGTTTTTAGTAAGTTCAGACATTAATCTTGGATGCTTAATTGGAAATTTGTCTTCAAAT
This sequence comes from Thalassophryne amazonica, assembly GCF_902500255.1. Lineage (NCBI taxonomy): Eukaryota > Metazoa > Chordata > Actinopteri > Batrachoidiformes > Batrachoididae > Thalassophryne > Thalassophryne amazonica. The sequence goes on along the minus strand of NC_047103.1, from coordinate 76,377,387 downwards.
GTCTTTTGAAAATTTTGAAATTGGAATCCTTTTAAATCTGGATTTCGTGAGAATCACGCAGTGGTGTCTGAATCCATTGGAAGCAGAGGATCATTCACCACTTTAGAGCTGTCTCTGTGGAATGATATTTTCTAAAAGCAGACTGCAGTGGCTCAAAAAGATTATTCTCAGTAAGGTGGTCCATGAGCTGCCGTGAAACCACTCTTTCCAGAATTTTAGAGCAAAATGATAGATTTGATATCGGCCTATAGCTTTTCAATACATTAGGGACAAGATTAGATTTCTTAAGTTATGGTTTAATCACTGCAGATACAAAACATTTAGGAACAGATCCATAAGTTAATGAGAGATTAATCATTTCCAGCACAGTCAGCCCAAAAGTGGGCCACAGGTCCTTCAACAGTTTTGTTGGTATAGGATCAAATAAGCAGGTTGTGCTTTTTGCAAATGTTACAAGTTTCATCAGCAAGCCTAGTGAGAAACTATCAAATTCTGTAAATCTAGGTAATACCTCGGTAATGGCACCCACTTCAATAGCAGGGTGCAGTGGCTGGGTTAAGGCATGCTGGGATATGTTTAACCTACTGTCTTTGATTTTCTTCTCAAAGTAATCCAAGAAATCTTGTGCTGTAAAAGGACAGTGAACAGATGGTTGTCCATGTATAAGTGTTGCCACCGTGTTGAACAAGAACTTTGAGTTATTGGCTGAGTAATAGGTCCGCTTTGTAGCCAGTAGTGCATGCTTATAGTCTAAGATAGCATCACGCCACGCAAGGTGGAATACTTCTAATTTTGAACTACACCATTTCCATTCTAGACCTCTCGGCTTATGCTTGAGGTCACGCAAGTTACCACTGAACCAAGATGACTGTATTTTGAGGGGTGTGGTTTTAACAAAGGTACACAATCATGTCAAGTGTAGTTTTTAGCTCTGAGTTGAAACTACTCACAAGACTGTCTACTGATCGGGCATTTGCTAAACATGAAACTAAAATATCAGGCAGTCTAGCTTCGAGTTCAGTCGTAGTTGAGGAATTGATGCGCCGCCACAGTGATAAATACAGTTGCTGTTCCATAAAACACAACAGCAAAACTGTAAACCTAATAAGTGAGTGAGCAGAGACCACTGATGCAAGAGGCATGATGTCAATATTTGTGAGAGCAATACCACGTGCAAGAACCAAATCCTGGGTATTTCCACTGCATTGCTGAAATCCTAATGCATCCACAATTTCCATAAATGATTTGTAGAAGGGATCAGAAGGCTTATTTATACACTCAACAAAAATATAAACGCAACACTTTTGGTTTTGCTCCCATTTTGTATGAGATGAACTCAAAGATCTAAAGCTTTTTCCACATACACAATATCACCATTTCCCTCAAATATTGTTCACAAACCAGTCTAAATCTGTGATAGTGATCACTTCTCCTTTGCTGAGATAATCCATCCCACCTCACAGGTGTGCCATATCAAGATGCTGATTAGACACCATGATTAGTGCACAGGTGTGCCTTAGACTGCCCACAATAAAAGGCCACTCTGAAAGGTGCAGTTTTATCACAGAGCACAATGCCACAGATGTCGCAAGATTTGAGGGAGCGTGCAATTGGCATGCTGACAGCAGGAATGTCAATCAGAGCTGTTGCTCGTGTATTGAATGTTCATTTCTCTACCATAAGCCGTCTCCAAAGGCGTTTCAGAGAATTTGGCAGTACATCCAACCAGCCTCACAACCACAGACCACGTGTAACCACACCAGCCCAGGACCTCCACATCCAGCATGTTCACCTCCAAGATCGTCTGAGATCAGCCACTCAGACAGCTGCTGAAACAATCGGTTTGCATAACCAAAGAATTTCTGCACAAACTGTCAGAAGCCGTCTGAGGGAAGCTCATCTGCATGCTCGTCGTCCTCATCGGGGTCTCGACCTGACTCCAGTTCATCGTCGTAACCGACTTGAGTGGGCAAATGCTCACATTCGCTGGCGTTTGGCACGTTGGAGAGGTGTTCTCTTCACGGATGAATCCCGGTTCACACTGTCCAGGACAGATGGCAGACAGCGTGTGTGGCGTCGCGTGGGTGAGCGGTTTTCTGATGTCAATGTTGTGGATCGAGTGGCCCATGGTGGCGGTGGGGTTATGGTATGGGCAGGCATGTGTTATGGACGAAGAACACAGGTGCATTTTATTGATGGCATTTTGAATGCACAGAGATACCGTGATGAGATCCTGAGGCCCATTGTTGTGCCATACATCCAAGAACATCACCTCATGTTGCAGCAGGATAATGCACGGCCCCATGTTGCAAGGATCTGTACACAATTCTTGGAAGCTGAAAATGTCCCAGTTCTTGCATGGCCGGCATACTCACCGGACATGTCACCCATTGAGCATGTTTGGGATGCTCTGGACCGGTGTATACGACAGCGTGTACCAGTTCCTGCCAATATCCAGCAACTTCGCACAGCCATTGAAGAGGAGTGGACCCACATTCCACAGGCCACAATTGACAACCTGATCAACTCTATGCGAAGGAGATGTGTTGCACTGCATGAGGCAAATGGTGGTCACACCAGATACTGACTGGTATCCCCCCCCCAATAAAACAAAACTGCACCTTTCAGAGTGGCCTTTTATTGTGGACAGTCTAAAGCACACCTGTGCACTAATCATGGTGTCTAATCAGCATCTTGATATGGCACACCTGTGAGGTGGGATGGATTATCTCAGCAAAGGAGAAGTGCTCACTATCACAGATTTAGACTGGTTTGTGAACAATATTTGAGGGAAATGGTGATATTGTGTATGTGGAAAAAGTTTTAGATCATTGAGTTCATCTCATACAAAATGGGAGCAAAACCAAAAGTGTTGCGTTTATATTTTTGTTGAGTGTATGAATGTTAAAGTCACCAATAATCAGAATGTTATCTGCACTAGTTGACAAGTTAGAGATGAACGCACCAAATTCATCTAAGAATTAAGAATATGGGCCAGGGGGCCTATATACAGTGACAAAATAATACGGTTGATTTTTATTCTTCTGACCTTGGCAATACATTGCATCATGGGCAAAGCGGAGAATCAGATGCTCAAACAAGTTATATTTGTGGCAGGCCTCATTTAAGGACAGGACAGCTGCAGGTTTAAGCCAGGTTACATATAACCCAATCATATCTAAGTGATGACCCATAATTAGATCATTAATCAACAATGATTTTGAGGACAGTGATCTTATGTTAATGAGACCCAGACTAAGGACCTCAGTGGGTTGACAATTGGACTGTTTGGATTTTGGGGTGGTTCCAGAGTAGCATATTTAAGATGCCTGGAAGTAGGTTTAGGTTTGAGACATTCTGTTCTGGCTGGAACAGCCAATGGGCCATCTTCAATTTCAACGTAGCAATGAGTATTGAGTTTGCAAAGCATATCCCTCTATGATTTTTATGGACACATCTAGGGAAGCAGGCCACAGTCTCAGCTTGTTGAATTTCCCTCCCTGGCAGATAAACTGCACTGCATTATCGCCATAGTGGATTTTCTGCACTAATTTCCAGCTAAGCTAATGGATTCCACAACCCACATTTGTAGGGATGGGTATCGAGAACCGGTTCCTTTCGGGTATCGTTAAGAAATGATTCGATCCACCGACATCAATAAGCTTTGTGCTTAACGATTCTGTTATCGGTCCTTCAGGCCGTTGTTTTGGCGGGTGTTTGTCAGGAAAATGATAATTTCTCTACATTGATTACAGACCCTGCAGCGGGTCCTTAATCAACTTTTCTGCAGCACGGCTTTGCTTTGAACCTTGAACCAATCGAAGCAGTGGTTCGTAGATTGAAGCAATGCTTCAATCGATTGCTTCGTTTATTTCTTTCTTTAGCTTAATTTTCCCCCGCTAAAACCCTAAAGAGCATACGTCTGTGAGTATTATTTACCTTTTCTATGTTAAACCGACCTGTTATGGTCTTCTGAAACAGTTGATGGATGTATTTTATAACTTAAAAACGGGAGCGATGCTAACGCGTTAGCATGTCTATGGCATTTTCAATGTTAAAAGTTAGCATTTAGTAATTGCACCCGTCATCACATTCGGGTGCATTTGTTTTCAAATTGTAATATTCCTTAAATTTATTTTTGCTTATATATTAATAATCTAATGATTATTATATACAATTTTAGACAAAGAGACAAAAAGAACCTGAATAGGAACACAACAGAAAATATATAATAGCAACTAACAATGAACATAAATAAATACATATAGAAATACATACAGAAATAAAAAATAAGTGTCTCCTGTGAACACCTAGTGACTCTCACACCTCCATTTCATCCCTGTCTTATTTAAGTTTAATGACAGTTTGTTTCGGTCAAACCATATTTTCAGTTTGTTAATTTCTTCAGTGATTTCCTCCAGAACTATCTGCCAAGCTAGAAAACTGCTGCATCCTAGTAAGAGCAGAATACTACTGGAATGAATGTGAATAAGGAAAGTTGTATTTTTTTTTTTTCTCACCTAAATGGATACTCCAGTTTATCATCTGGAATAGTCCCAGATTGCATTTCAGAGCTTCTAGAATTGAAACATTTTCGTGCAGTGGTGTTGGGGGGTAATTTTGGGTTTCAGCTTTTTTTGTTTTTTACCACTTTCATCCCTGAATATGAGTTGTGATTCACTTTTGTGCGGATTAAAGTTACTAACTGGGACTCCTGTTTCGTTGCGAGAAAGAAACGAGAATCGTCCTCCGTTCTGTTCACACAGCTCCAAACGTTGCGCAGCTCTCTGACAAGTCAAGATAGAACGATAGAATCCAGTCTGAATTAATAACTTCAAAGCGAAACACCGTTTTGTTATTTTTATTTATGTCCAGAGATCAAGGATACAGTGACTAATTTCATATTTATTTACTTTAAGACTCAATGAAATACATAGAAAACCTGTAAAGCCTACTTTTAGTACAAAATTCACGAGGTATCGATAAGGGAATCGATAAGGAATCGGATCGATTAGCAGAATCGATAATGGCATTGATAGATAAAATCTTATCAATACCCATCCCTACACATTTGTCATAAGCCTTGCGGGGTCTCTAATCACCTGCTCTGTATTCTTGCTTTCAGTGCATCTAAAATCACTCAAAATGAGTGAAAATAGGGCTTGCCAATAACGTTTTAGAGGTATAAAACCCTATAGCTTCAGAGGGCTCCGCTCCCTTGACCCCCGCCGGGGGCCCCTGGACCCTCGTCCGTAAGCCGCAATCACGTCTTTTACCCGACACTAAAATAGTTCTAGCTAGAACCCTGTTATAATTAAATCTAACACCATATGCAGGGGTGGTGACCAAATGGTTAGTACACTTCGTTTCACTGTGGAAGGTTACCAGTTCAAACCTCACCCCTGCTACATTTCTCCATGTAATGTGGAGCTGCGTCAGGAAGGGCATCCAGCGTAAAACTTGTGCCAGGTCAAGATGCAGATCCACCTCAGGTTTGTTGTGACGACCCCAAGTACAAACAAGGGAGCAGCTGAAGGGACATACTAGATAAATCTAATACCGTAAAAATCCAACTTGGGCTTTAAACGAATTGACCGTAATAAATATGTTTTAGCAGAAACACATATCATGTATTAATTATATATTCTTGGATCATAGGCTGAAGTGTGCATCTTTGTTTTGCAGTCAAATAGAAAAAAAAAAACTCTAGTCTGATTATTGACTGTTTATGATCAGCAAATGTCAATTATTACATGACAGCTAATATGGGCTTCATAGAAAACACTGCACTCATAAATAACACAATGTAGCAAGTGACATGCTCAATATAATTAATATGACTTTTTTTCTTCTCATTTATTTGTAAAGGGACCATGTACAATAAAAGCATAACTGTTTCCATCTGATGCACTGTACCAGGATTAGCTTAAAGCTAACTGACATCTGCAGTCCCTTGGCAAGTCACAAAGTCCCCTGGAAGGTCACAATGCCTAAAACGATTGATATGATTTTGGATTTAAATAATATAACTGTCAGTTTGGTTCATAACTAAACATTATTATTATGTACAGCCAAAAGGCCTATGGGTTGTTACACATACAGCTAATATTTTTTAGAAAACAAAAATCACACTAACAACATTATTTGTATGCCTATATAATTGTTTATGTTTTTATTATCATCATCATTTGCTAAAGTATTGTGTAGTGTACCCTATATAACGTAATTTTTTTTTAGGTGTAGTCATTTATAAGCTCTGCTTCAGACTATCCCTTTCAGTATTACCAGCCATTTATAATCATATTCAATTTTGTACTATCACTTTGTATCAATCTGAATAAAGTGATTGAAATGAAAAATTTAACTGATTTATCTTCTGAAAGGATGCCACATGATATAAAGTTTCATAGTTTCATTTTTTCTGTGATGTTACTTTGCAAACATTATATTGTCATTTTGGAGACAAACAGCTGACTCCTGATATTTTTCAGAAACAATCCCTGATTTAAATCGCTAGATTATATTTCTCCTTCTTTATCATCGGTTCTAAGCGCTCCACACATGGCAAATAGGCATATATGCCTAATCTATGTATGTATACATGTAAGTTTCTCTTACTCAGGTGACTTTAGCATGGCAGAATAAACAGTAAAATCAACAAAGTAAGTGCATGAGTTGTTCATTAGTTCAATATGGGTTGCCACGGAGTCATGTCATTTCCGGCGAAGTGGCCAATTCAAAGGCAAGAATTCGTACTTCGTACCGATGAAAACAAGCTCAGGCTGCATTGACTACTGAAATCAGCCCGTTTTGTTTTGTTTGTAACTTGCTTCTGTCAGCCAGCTGACAGCTCTCATTGCCTAAAACGATGAGATTTATACACCAAGCTGACCTAAAATAAACCAATGTACATTAAATTTACTTTATTGATGAGTATGACCCCTCTGAAAAGTGACCAAATTACATGAAAATTCAGTAAGGTATATCTTATATATTATATTCCAATTCTAGGGTGGAACTATGCCAGTATGCAAAGGTATATCTAAATATCTAAAAAGGAAGAGTAAAATAGGAGAGAAGAAAAGAGTAGAGTAGAGCCAATTCGGTGCCTGGTCTTGAGAACCAGGGATGGTGTATTTGTATTGAGGTCAGCGAAAATGGCCACCAGGGGAAGCTCGGGGTAAAGTCCGCTGCAACACATTTTGTATCCTGTTCCTGTGGTTTGCTCCATTAATGATCAAAAATTAATTTATAGTGACATGAAATATCCATAGTCGTAAAGAAATTCACGTTTTGCGAGATGTGGGTTCACGTTTCGTGAGATATTTTTGCAGTATTCACAATTTGCAGCAGAGTCCCGTTTTGGGAGTTAATAGCGCACTCATCAACATCTCCTCTAGGCTCCACCCCTGCATATAAAACACTGAGGATGTGCGACAGAAAGAAAGAAGCTGGTGGCCACATGATTTTCTGTTTCCTTTGTTCCTGACCCAACATGCCTGAAAATGAGCCGCTGCAGGGATGTATGCTGCGGCTCACGTACACAGGATGCAGTCAACACTAGGCCAAACGGCAACCACCGCTCATTAAAATACTACTGCGTCGCATTACCGTTTCTGCCCGGCATCTGTACTATGTGTTAATAGAATTTATATATATATATATATATATATATATATATATATATATATTGCCACCAACACACACATTCTATTGTTCCGTAATGAGAAAGCAGGATGTGTCGACCTTGAGACCTCCGTCACTGTGACCGCGCGAGCCCGTAAAAATCAATGAGTGGATGATGCTGTTAGCAGGTTAGCCTGCTAGCCTTGCTATTTGATAAGACGTCATTTAAAAAGGTGCGCTGCTTTGAATAATGTATTAAAAACGTAGCATTATACAACCTGTGTGTTCGCCCCCTGCAGGGCTTCCACACTCGTACAAACTTACACTTTTTTTCTTTTTCTTTTACCTTGCGCATCTCCGCCGCTCGTCAGCACTGCGATGGCTTTCCCCGAACCCGACAGGTTCTCGAAAAACATTTTCTTGCTGTCTGACTGCGCCATTTTTAAGGCGTTTTGCAGTGTGTTTCCGGAAGTCCCTTGTCAATATATAACGGTACAGACTCGTAATAATATAAATCAGTGCTGAAATGCTGAAAGACGATTACTTTACACCGGCTACACTCTCCTCCTGGATTTACATCTATTCGTCGTCGATGCGCACAGACCCGGATCGTGAACAGAGATTGGCATTGCTGTAAGCCAATCAGGTGTCAGTTCGTCACTCCTGCCACTGTTTTGTAAGGAAAAAGTAAATTCATAAATGGAAACATGGGCGTAGCCGAAATCGGATTCAGGAGGCTGAACCAGACGGGGGCCGTAAGAAGCGGTCTTACATAATGCGTCCCTCAAACTAGAAGTGATTAGCTGGAACAAATCCCAACGAGGAAGTCATTAAATGCTAGCAAGCCGACACAGAAATTCTTTGAAAATTTTTTTTAACTTTTTAAAAATAACTTCTTTATTTTATTATTATTTTATTATTTTATTAGGGAAATTTAATATGCATGTAGCCAAGTAGTAATTTTATACAAATCCAAAATGTTCCAATCAATATTTTAAATAATTTAATGTAAAAAGAAGTCTGTCATTTTAATTTAAATTACCTATTTTCTGTAGCTTTATTTCATGCCCCCCCCGGGCCTATTTACTTGTTTTTTCCTGCATTTTGCATGTTGAAGTGATTGGTTGGTTGATTGTAGCTTATTGAAAAAAATAAAATAAAAAGACATCAAGCCAAAATAATGCAAGTTCTTTTTCTCACACTCAAAAATTACTGTGTCATCAGGATTTCTGATGCAAAGAAAATCATATTAGCCAACTGACAGACAGCACAACTTCATTTTTATGAGACAAAAATGAAATTTTCCTGTGCCTGTGTGGGGGGCGTCGGGGTTGCACCTGGGCTGGTCCTCTGGTGGTTCGTCCGGCTGTTCCTGTGGCCCTGGTGGGTGGCCTCCCTCGCCCCTGGGCCGTTCTGCTGTCCTGGCACTCCTTGTCTCCCCTGGGACTCTGCATCCTCAATCTCTTTCCATCAAGGTACGTGCACTCGCCCGTGTGGCTCCTGTCATGCCGAAGTGGTCCATGTCATATGGTAAGGTTCTGTACTTGGGTCTTGGCCCAACACACCAGCCACAGAAGTGACTGGATATTCAGGTCTCTGGGTCTCTACACATGGGGGGTCTGGTGTTCGTTGTCATCACCACAATTTGGTGATGATATATATATATATATATATATATCACATTAACTATTTAGGAACCACAGCCAGACCATCCACTTTCATGGGTCATAAGTATTTGGACAAATAAAAAATATATGTATTGTTCATTATTTTCTTCAGACACATCAGGAGATGGATACGTGGGCGTTTTCAAGTCACTAAATATGTTTACGAGGGCTGTCCATAAAGTATAGGTCCTTTTTATTTTTTTCAAAAACTATATGGATTTCATTCATATGTTTTTACGTCAGACATGCATGAACCCTCGTGCGCATGCGTGAGTTTTTCCAGGCCTGTTGGTGACGTCATTCGTCTGTGAGCACTCCTTGTGGGAGGAGTCGTCCAGCCCCTCGTCGGAATTCCTTTGTCTGAGAAGTTGCTGAGAGACTGGCGCTTTGTTTGATCAAAATTTTTTCTAAACCTGTGAGACACATCGAAGTGGACACGGTTCGAAAAATTAAGCTGGTTTTCAGTGAAAATTTTAATGGCTGATGAGAGATTTTGAGGTGATACTGTCGCTTTAAGGACTTCCAACACAGTGGGACGTCGCGCAGCGCTCCCAGGCGCCGTCGTCAGCCTGTTTCAAGCTGAAAACCTCCACATTTCAGGCTCTATTGATCCAGGACATCGTGAGAGAACAGAGAAGTTTCAGAAGAAGTCGGTTTCAGCATTTTATCCGGATATTCCACTGTTAAAGGAGATTTTTTTTTTAATGAAAGACGTGCGGACGGGTCCACGCGTCGGGACGCAGCCAGCGCGGTGCGGCGGCACAGGAAAAACACCTCCGTGTTGATAACCATTTGTAAAATCCAGGCGGCTTTTGATGGCTTTCAGTGGAGTGAGTATATGAGAAATTGTTTAACAGCTGGACATGTTCCAACTTGTCCTTAAGGCTTCCAACGAATGTGTTTTTCCTGTGGCGGAGCGTCGCGGCAGCTGCGAGTCTTTCATTAAAAAAATCTCCTTTAACAGTGGAATATCTGGATAAAATGCTGAAACCGACTTCTTCTGAAACTTCTCTGTTCTCTCACGACGTCCTGGATCAATAGAGCCTGAAATGTGGAGGTTTTCAGCTTGAAACAGGCTGACGACGGCGCCTGGGAGCGCTGCGCGACGTCCCACTGTGTTGGAAGTCCTTAAAGCGACAGTATCACCTCAAAATCTCTCATCAGCCGTTAAAATTTTCACTGAAAACCAGCTTAATTTTTCGAACCGTGTCCACTTCGATGTGTCTCACAGGTTTAGAAAAAATTTTGATCAAACAAAGCGCCAGTCTCTCAGCAATTTCTCAGACAAAGGAATTCCGACGAGGGGCTGGACGACTCCTCCCACAAGGAGTGCTCACAGGCGAATGACGTCACCGACAGGCGTGGAAAAACTCACGCATGCGCACGAGGGTTCAAGCATGTCTGACATAAAAACATATGAATGAAATCCATATAGTTTTTGAAAAAAATAAAAAGGACCTATACTTTATGGACAGACCTCGTATGTCATTATTAAATTTACACAGTTTGTCTAGAGCAGGCAGTTCCAAACCATGAGTGGCCATGTAAAAAGGAGACTAGTGATTCTTTGGTATTAGGTTCCACTGTGACTCAGATGTATCTCAGAGTATCAATTATGCTGACTCAGGGTGGTATATCCATAATATCAATTGCACTGTGAGGGAACATCAGCTAGGATATTTTGGAGGTGTGGTGTGTTTCTCTTGGCATGATATGATCCAGCATGCAGGTGCCTCAGTGTTGAGGATCCCAGTCGTCAGAAAAGCCCAAAGGGATGGTCACATCTCATTGAGGTGCAACAGGTGGTTATTTTTGAGAAGTGGGGTTACACTGGTTGTAGGGTGGTTGCCATCCATGACTGCCACATCCTGTATGAAGGATGTGGCAACACGTGCAGCCAATGATCACTGTCCTCCTGCCAAGCGAAGAGGAGTAGTAGTAAACAACACCGAATCAGAAGAGGTGATATTGCACACAAATTCACCATACCGTTTCATAGTTTAGCACGGTCGCAATGAGAACATACAAATTCCACACAGAAAGAACCAAGTGGGAAGCGATCCCAGGACTTTCTTGGTGGGTGTCATCATCAGTGCTAACTACTTTTTGTTTGTGTGAGCTCTTTCTAGAAGTGCTCTGGCTTCCTCCCACTTCCAAAGACATGCAGCTTAGGTAAATTGGTGACTGTAGGTGTGGGTGTGAATATGTTTGTCTGTCTATGGAGGCTTTGCACATGATGTCATAGGTCACATGCAGGGCGGTGTCATGCACGGCTGCTGCCATTTTGAAGGTCAAGTTTAGCTGGTCAGAACACACTTGGATGTGTAAACAGGCCACCTCAACTCATCTTTCCTCTGTTTTCTGCCATTTTTCTGCTATTACACCATGCCAGAGACTTGTTGTGCGGTTCACTGTCAGAACAGACGTTGACAGAGAGAACAGGAACTTCTACAGGATTCCAGTGCACACAGAATTTTGTGTATTGCTGCAGTTGACTGAAAAGGCAGGTTTCCCAGTGAATACATTCACTTGTGTTGGGATTTGCCCATTAGTGCCCTTTGAGTGTTTATTTGCAATGGATTTGTGCTGTTCTCATGTCCTGTTTTAGTTTTCTGTTATGGTCCCTCACTGGGTTGAGTTCCACTCTAGTTTTGATTATGTACTTCATTCTGGTTGTCATTTAGTTTTCAGTGTGATTTCTGTTAATTGCTTGTTTTTTATTTTCACACTGTTTTCTGTAGTTACCTTATGTGCACCTTTTGCTCCCGGCTTTGCTTTTCTGTATATGTTTTACTCACCTGCAGATTCTGTTTAATTCTGATCACCTTTTATTAGTTGTCACATGACCTTTGACCCCACCACACACCATCCTCCATTTTGTTCAGTCAACTCCTCCTGTGCACTTGCTCCTCCTCCTTCCCCTGATTCAACACACCTGTCCTTCATCAGTTTGGTTATTTAAGCACTTCCTTGTTTGTCAGTCATTGCTGGTCCATTGTGTAGGCCTCCTGTGTAAACTCCTTGTCAAGGTTCTTGTATATTCTTGTGTAAGTACTGTTTCTTGTGATTTCCTCGGTTTTTGACATTATTTGACTTTTTTTTTTTTTGACAACTCTGGCTCTGCTTTTTGATCTTTCACTTTGCAGCCTCTGTTGTATTTTTGCTGCACTGTGTGGATGGGATATTTTGGGACTGTTAAATACATTGCACCTTTTTTTTTGGAAGTATGTCACAATAAATTACTGTGGTTGATAAAATCCTTTGTGTCCACGCTGCCTGCATTTTTGGGTTGCAATTGAACTCTGCAATCAAACCTTATCAACTTGTGTAGTGAACCCTTGATATGAGATACGTTTGTTTGTTGCTGAAAAAATATTGTACAGTATATCCTTGATTAAATCCCTGACCTGCCAAACATTGCTCTATTTGATCCATGATCAAAATATAATCACCATGTGGACTGCAAAAACTTTTAAAATATGATGGGAGAGGAAGGAGTGAAAACTTTAAAGTGATAAATCACAGCCCTTGTGCTCTGTTGTTAAAGCAGGTGTGCGTCAGGCTACAGGGAGGGTTCGCAGCCACGCAAATGGCTGTGATCTAAAGTGGTTTGGTTCATCACACACAAGGATATGTATGAAACTTAACACCGTATTACAGTGCAAGCAGCATTTTGTTAATAATCGCTGACCTTGAATAAAGGCCTGCCTCATTTAGGCACCGGGTCTGAGCACGACTTGAAAAAAATAAACACTCGGTGTTGCTGACCAAACAGTCCCCCCCCTAAAAATTGGTCTGCCCTGCCTTCACTGCACATGCGTCATTTGGGACCACAGCATCATGTCTGAGATGGACTCTTTACACCCAAAGGGATTATTAGTGATTATTAACCATCAGATGACAAATTAAAACCTCTTAAATCATTTTAAAGTCAGTTTTTAGCAGAAGCAAGGTCAGTTATTCAGAAAATGAGGCGATAAGTCCTTACTAATGCTCTGAAATGATGTAGGCATGGCAGCACGTTTGAGTCAGACGTTTTGGTGTGGCGCTCTGATCGCTTCCGCCATCTTTTATTATGAAATAATGCTGACTTTATGTGGAAATGATTGTTGTACAAAAGCTTTAGATATGTCGCTGACATAGATGACTGGAGTGCAGTTTTAAGAAGAAACGAGGTGATGATCGGTGAATTGATGCTGACGCACAGAAATGACTTTGCTGATCTCCGAAATGGTGCATGCGTAGTGAAGGCAGGGCAGATCGAGTTTTAGGGGGACCGTTCGGTCAGTGACACCGGGCCTTTAATCAAGGAAATCATTATCATGGCATCCATCCATTTCAGCAGACGATGGATTATCACAACTCGACACTCTGGGCTTTACAGTGTCTTCTGACTGTGGAGGCCAATTTGAGAAAGGCAGTCGCATCCACAATCAAGGAAATACGATCCATTAAATTATAATAATTGTGAGTGAAATGTTCACCAATTTCAGCTTGAGAAACACAGATGTCTGCGTAATTAAATTATTTATTTAAAGTGCATAACAAAGACTAATGTTGCGATGTACCTGTATTAAGGAATTGTTAGGGTTATGGGAAAGGAAGAGGGTTAGGTTATGGTTGGAGTTAGAAGGTGAAGAGATACTAAAATGGATGTACTGTGGTCAAACTTTCTGCTGCATGTCAAACGTTTTGCAGCACCATTTTGAAACAATTGGACATCATTGAACCAATGCTTCAGGGGAGTTTGGGGTTTTAAATTTTATTGTAGTTCATGCTAGTTTAACAATGATGTTGTTTTTTTTTTTTGTAGTTGGTTTAGTTGGTTTGGTTTTGTTGCTGGTGCCATAAGTGAGACATGTATTGCGTTTGTCTTCTGTCAGTCTCTTTTTTTTTTTTTTGTCTAAAATTAGAAGCACCAACTTGCAGCAGAATGCAGAAAAGGCAAAAAGCTCTATGTACGTGTGTGTAACTTCAACCATGGACAAACTGAGGACAGCTGACCTTTACCCTTTTGTATGCTTATGTATTTTGAGTCAAGTATAAAAGCTGCTGAAATGGAAAGTTGATAGAACTACTATTTTTGGAGAGCTATGAATAGTAGCTAACATTGCTAACTATACTCAACAAAAATATAAACGCAACACTTTTGGTTTTGCTCCCATTTTGTATGAGATGAACTCAAAGATCTAAAACTTTTTCCACATATACAATATCACCATTTCTCTCAAATATTGTGCACAAACCAGTCTAAATCTGTGATAGTGAGCACTTCTCCTTTGCTGAGATAATCCATCCCACCTCACAGGTGTGCCATATCAAGATGCTGATTAGACACCATGATTAGTGCACAGGTGTGCCTTAGACTGCCCACAGTAAAAGGCCACTCTGAAAGGTGCAGTTTTATCACACAGCACAATGCCACAGATGTCGCAAGATTTGAGGGAGCGTGCAATTGGCATGCTGACAGCAGGAATGTCAACCAGAAATGTTGCTCGTGTATTGAATGTTCATTTCTCTACCATAAGCCGTCTCCAAAGGCGTTTCAGAGAATTTGGCAGTACATCCAACCAGCCTCACAACCGCAGACCACGTGTAACCACACCAGCCCAGGACCTCCACATCCAGCATGTTCACCTCCAAGATCGTCTGAGACCAGCCACTCGGACAGCTGCTGGAACAATCGGTTTGCATAACCAAAGAATTTCTGCACAAACTGTCAGAAACTGTCTCAGGGAAGCTCATCTGCATGCTCGTCGTCCTCATCGGGGTCTCGACCTGACTCCAGTTCGTCGTTGTAACCGACTTGAGTGGGCAAATGCTCACATTCGCTGCTGTTTGGCACTTTGGAGAGGTGTTCTCTTCACGGATGATGCGAAGGAGATGTGTTGCACTGCATGAGGCAAATGGTGGTCACACCAGATACTGACTGGTATCCCCCCCCAATAAAACAAAACTGCACCTTTCAGAGTGGCCTTTTATTGTGGGCAGTCTAAGGCACACCTGTGCACTAATCATGGTGTCTAATCAGCATCTTGATATGGCACACCTGTGAGGTGGGATGGATTATCTCAGCAAAGGAGAAGTGCTCACTATCACAGATTTAGACTGGTTTGTGCACAGTATTTGAGAGAAATGGTGATATTGTATATGTGGAAAAAGTTTTAGATCTTTGAGTTCATCTCATACAAAATGGGAGCAAAACCAAAAGTGTTGCGTTTATATTTTTGTTGAGTATACATTCTGGACTCGTATACCATTCCAGCAAGGGGCAGTAAATCATCTTTATATTCAAAGCATGAGTGCCTGCGTGCTTTTTAGTAAGTTCAATGTAAGTATTTCTGTGAAGGCTCTGTTGTCCAGGTGCTTGCCATAGTAGAGAAGCTTGAATCTTTGACTGGACTGGGTTGCTTGATGCAAGGACGTTTCGCTTCAAATCACAGAAGCTTCCTCAGCTAAAATTCTTGTTCTGGTAGTCTGACTTCTGTCTTGACTCTTATAGAGAAGAATAAACAGAAGCCACAAAAGTTGGTTTTAAACCTAACCAGACCCCTCCTACCAAGAGGCAGACTGCTATAGGCTAGTGACTAAACAATAGCTCTAATTAGCACCTGTTGTGCTCTAGTTCACACCCTCCTAATGACAGTCTTTCAGTCTTTTGTTCATGGTAATGAGTCATTCACATCATCAGGAGAGTCGTCAAGGGAGCCATCAGGAGAGGCATCCGTCCCATCATTAGGAGGTACAGCTGCCCTGTCATTAGGAGGGTGCGAACTAGAGCACAATAGGTGCTAATTAGAGCAACCCAGTTGAAGATTCAAGCTTCTCTACTTTTCAATGTAAGTACATAATATAATTGTAAATACTTCAAAAATACATGGATGACACAAAAGTGAAAGCTCTTATTTCCATTGTGGTTAATTTAAAAATCAAATGACATAATAATGAAAATGACAAAATGTTGTGTATATGATATAAAGAACATTAACAATTTATAAATACATTATGACAGTAAATTAACATTACAAATCTTGTAACTAATAGGAAATAAAAGGATTGAGTTCTAAAAATTGTTGAGGTCTAAGGTTCTAAAAACATTCTGGATTCACACACCATTCCAACTCATTATAGAAACCTTTATTACCACCCTTGAAAAATATCAGCTACCTATTTTATAAACACTACCTAATCTAGAGCATGTGGATCCCCACGGGCAACATGCCAGTAAATATGTAAGCCTGCAATCCTCAATTAACTTAAGTCCTTAGCATGCTGAGCCTGAGTGCACTTACACATCCTGTGATAACATACATCTTCTTGGAGTGATGGTGCCAGATCTTAGTGTCATAAACACAGCCTGCTCTGAAGTACTTGTAGCTGTCCATACCCTTGCCTAGTATGTTCACTTACTCCACTGTCAGGTTCAGACTTGATGAGTTTCACTAAACATGTCCCACACTTAGCAGTATGTATGGTGTGTAAATAATCCTGGGAGTGATAGCTTGACTGGCAACGGGGAGTGGCCGGGACACGTAACTGCAAAACCCCTATATGTTGCCCTGTGATAGTCTGGCATCCTGTCCAGGGTGTACCCTGCTGCTCTCTCATGACACTTGATTGGAATAAGTGGGTATAGAAAATGAATGAATGTTTCATAATTTCATGGTGCAAAGTCACATGTTGTACCTTAGTTTGTCTGACAGCCAGGGATCCCAGTAACGTGTTACTCTAATCTGACCACTTTTTTCAGTAACAAGTAATCTAACGCATTATTTCCAAATCAGTAATCAGATTAAAATTACTTCTCCATGTCACTGTGCATTACTATTATGTATGTAATTATATATATATGTGTCAGGAGTGCCCGACTGGTCGATCGCAGAGGTAGTGTGGGTCGCAGCATTAAAACTGGCCCATCGACTGTATGCTTACTCTAGGGGTTGGTAAGGTTAGACCTTACTTGCATGAAGCGCCTTGAGGCAGCTTTGTTGTGATTTGGCAATATAGTATAAACTGAACTGAAATTTGACACAATCATTTCAGCAGTACCCAAGGTCTTTGGGGAAAGACAGAACAGCGAAGACTTCCTTTGTCACTTCTGAAAATCTGATGGCATGAATAAAAACTGAAACAAATCTCTTGTTAAAAATTTCTATGGAAAAAGTACAGATTCCAAATTGCTCAAACTTTCCAACTCCATTTCCCCCAAGCTAACATAAGTCAAGGTGTATGTAAACTTATATCTGCAAGTGTAGAGTGTTGGCCACTGGAAAGATGTGGTCTCATTACAAAAGCAAGTTTGTGAGCATTAGTCAAGTTATTACCTTGGCCAGGGGCAGATCCACGCGGGGGGCCCCACACTCCCCTCACCCTTTCATGAATGAAAAAACCCGCTGAATGCTGGTTCTGAAAGCTTTATTCAGCAACAAGTGACTCAACTAAATAAATCTCTGCCAGACAATGATTCAGCAAGGTGTAGCAAGGTTGTTCACCTTTTCAGCCAAAGACAAATGTTCTGTTACTTATCATAATGCCATCACATTCATTATTATATGGTATGGGATTTTGCCAACTTCTGATTGGCCCATTCGCCACTTTCTGAGCTGTACCACACGCCGAGTTGACCGCTGGTGGAGCCGAGTAGACCGTGCGTGCGAAACAAGTACATTTCTCGTGCGTAGCGCGATCTAATCGAGTGACGCCTTCTATCGATAACAACCAGTCAGAAAACATGATACAACTGTCAGTTTGTTGACAAGATGGTAGACATGTTTGCATCTGTTAGCGGCGCTGACTTAAATTTTACATGAAAAAGATGCGAAGAACACCCGCAGAAATACAGTCAGCAGCCAACCTGTTTCGCAAGTACGTCACTGAAAATGGACATACGCCCACCTTTGAAACTTATGACAGACGGATGCTTGGAGTACTCAGTGGATTTTATGAGGAAGCTAGACAGGCAAATGGCGAACTTTATAAGAAAACAAGCCTGATGACTCTTCGTCACAGACTTAACAGGAATCTCCAGTTGATCGATGAGATGTCAGTTGGTGCAGTATGACAGTAATAATAGAGTTGAAACTTGAGATTGATTTTTCAGTTTTAGTATGTTTTACAAACTCCGTTTTCTTGTTTACCATATAATAAAGCAGTTATAGACTTTTGATTTCGGTGTACCCATGATTATGCAGACCTGGTCAGGATGGGGTTCACCTGACCAGGTCCGCATAATCACGGGTACACCGAAATAGTCTATAATTGTATAAAATTGTACAATATGACTTAAAAACAGGTTATCAAGTTTATTTTCTCTGATTGCATTTTGCACAGAAATATGCAGGAAATGGCACTGAAAAATTCAAAAATTTCCTTTACGAAATCCTGGCACCATTGGTCTAGGTCAATCTTGATGATCAATGGCCTTCACCGAGTTTTGAAAATCACAAAAGCAAAATTGTCCTTGTATGATTAACACTGGCCTCTCTACAAATTTCCAGGGATTGCATTTGCAGCAAAGACATCCCGTGAAGATCTACACTGAGTTCCTATTCCAGCATTGTAGCTTTCATTTCCTTTCCATTCAAACTTCCACAGCATTCCCACAACTTTTTCCAAAACAATAAATTCATGATTTGCATACACTCAAATGGTTGCCTTTTTTATCTGAATGTAGTCTGCCCCCAAAAAAACCTGTAAACTAGTCTCCACAGAGATTATTACAAAGCAGTTTGAAGTTGCCTTATTACATTCTTATTGTGACATGGCTGCATAAAGATATTGTCCACTATGGTATAAGTATGGGACTACACACATGTAAGGAATCCTGGAGTCTTAGAGAGACTGTCTCCATCTGTTGGCAAACCAAATTAACAGCATTCAGTTCATTTACAACCCCAAATTAGAAAAGTGGGGACGATACCGAAAACGGGACCTCCCCCACAGCAATTACATTCACTTACATTTACTTTGACTTCTGTCTCATTGCAGACCGTACGAACCAAATATATTTCATGTTTTGTGTGGTCAGCTTCATTTTATTTGTTAGTCCATTTAAGTCCTGTCAGACATTCCAAAAACAGTTGGGACAGGGGCATTTTATTTTAGTGATTAAATAATCACTTTTACAGGCAGGTTTTTTTTTTGTTGTTTGGACAAGTCAGGGGATGATACATGAACATTTCCAACTCACTGAATATGTCTTGGACTTCATTTACATCAATCATTAAGGAAAATAAACAGTATGGTACTGTGTGGTAAATCTGTCAGGTACGCAGTTCTCAAAAAGTGAGGGTCCATGCTTGAAGGAGACTAGTGAGGGAAGCCACCAAAACACCAACCTTGGTTCACATAATATTAGGGGCTTTGTTGAGAATCTCAGCAGGTCTGAACATTTCTGCAGACAGTTTAAAATTGAAAGTAAAAGATTTGAGACAGATCCTCTTCTCACTTTGAGTAAACAGAACATGCACTCATACAGAGATCATGTTAAGAGTAATGATGGGGGTTCCACTGCTTGTGGACGTGTTTCAATATGACTGAGTTCAGTTAGCTGGCAAACATTCATGTGTGAAGGCCAGGACTGCCTCATTGTCTTGGCTGTGGTCTTTTAGAAGGCACTGTCTCATCTGTCCTTGCATTGTACATAAAACATCTTGTCAGAGTTGACCAAAAGTAAGATCATGTTAACTAAACAAGCAGCAACTGGTCAGTAACAGTTCAATAAACTAGCTTGCAGCACACATGTGGTTCTCCTGCTACATCTTGTCGTATGTTTCTGCTGCAGAACCTGCATATTGATCCGAATCAACATCTGACACTAACAGGGTCTTCCTATGTACAGTAGCCACATGTGAAAAATTGTCAACATACATCAAGCAGATTTGAGAGCAAATGCAATACTGTCCCTGCACCGATTCTCCGGCCAATTTCACACTTCATTATCCCCTCACTCGTTAACAAGACCCCAAGGTACTTGAACTCTTTCACTTGGGACAAGACTGCATTCCCTACCCAGAGTAGGCAATCCATCCATTTCCTGCTGAGAAGCATGGCTTCAGATTGAGGTGCTGATCCTCATCCCAGCCGCTTCACACTTGGCTGCGAAACAATCCAGTGAGTGTTGGTCACCGGCCGGTGAAGCCAACAGGACCACATCATCTGCAAAAAGTAGTGATGAGACCCTGAGCCAACCAGACTGGAAACCCTCCTCCCCCCAACTACAGGTCAATATCCTGCCCATCAATATCACAAACAGGATTGGTGACAAGGCGCAGCCCTGGCAGAGGCCAACCCCCACCAAAAACAAGCCCAACTTACTGCTGAGAACCTGAACACAGCTCTCGCTTTGTGAGTAGAGATTGGATGGCCCTGAGAAGGGACCCCCTCAATCCATACTCCCGCAGCACCTCCCACAGTATCTCGCGGGGTACCCGATCATACACCTTCTCCAAGTCCACAAAACACATGTAGACTGGATGGGCATACTCGCAGGCACCTTCCAGGATCCTTGTGAGAGTGACGAACCCACACTGTTCCTCTTCAGAGGTTCAACAATCAGCTGAACCTTCCTTTCCAGTACCCTGGAGTAGACTTTACCAGGGAGTTGTGTGATGCCCGTGTAATTGGCACATACTGTCTGGTCCCCCTTTTTAAATATGGGGACCACCACCCCAGTTTGCCACTTCTCAGGCACTGTCCGAGACCTCAACGCAATGTTGAAGAGACATCTCATCCAAGACAGTCCCTCCACACCCAGAGCCTTCAGCATTTCTGGACGGATCTCATAAACCCCAGGGGCCCTACCACTGTGGAGTTGTTTGACTACCTGAGTGACTTCCACCAGGGAAATTGATAACCCTCCATCAGCTTCCAGCTCTGTCCATACTATAGAGGGTGCTCCGGTCTAATGCAGGAGTTCCTCAAAGTGTTCCTTCCAGCGGCGGATTACATCCTCAGTTGAGGCCAACAGAGTCCCATCCTTACTGTACAGAACTTGGATGGTTAGTAGAGAAGCTTGAATCTTCGACTGGACTGGGTTGCTTGACGTGAGGACGTTTCACTTCAAATCACAGAAGCTTCCTCAGCTAAAATTCTTGCTCTGGTAGTCTGACTTCTGTCTTGACTCTTGTAGAGAAGAATAAACCAGAAGCCAACAAAAGCTGGAGTCTTTTAACCTAACCAGACCCCACCTACCGAGAGGCTGACTGCTATAGGCTAGTGACTAAACAATAGCTCTAATTAGCCCTATTGTGCTCTAGTTAGGACTCTCCTAATGACAGGACGGAAGCCTCTCCTGATGGCTCCCTTGACGACTCTCTCCTGATGACGTGAATGACTCTTTACCATGAAGAAAAGACTGAAACTGCTTTGACCTGAGTACCACATTGTAAACGGGGGACAAAGCGTGTCTGAGACCCACTCCGCGGTTAAGGCTGGGTTTCAACTGTTTTACAAAGAATGCTTCCTTGACACCTCTCTCAAACCATTTCTTCTCTCTGGCTAAGATTTTAACTTCCTTGTCCTCAAACGTGTGGTTAGTGTCTTTCAGGTGGAGATGAACTGCAGACTGAGGTCCACTGGCGACCTCTGCGGTGCTGGTATAGCCTCTTGTGTAAAAGTTGCTTCGTCTCACCTATGTAGTGTTCATTACAGTTTTCCTGACATCTGATATGATACACTACATTGCTCTGTTTGTAACTAGGGATCCTGTCCTTAGGGTGAACTAATTTCTGTCTTAAGGTGTTGACTGGTTTAAAGTAAACTGGGATTTTGTGCTGTCTGAAGATCCTCTGTAGTTTTTCCCCTACTCCTGCTAAATAAGGGAGAGACACTCTTCTTCTTGTCTCCTGTCTATCTGGTCTCTTTGTTTTCTGGGACTTCTGCACTTTGTCCAGGGACCAACGTGGGTACCCACATACTGTGAGGGCTTTCCGTACAAGTTGTTGCTCTTTAGCCCTTCCCTCTGCAGTTGTGGGCACCTGTAGGGCTCTGTGTTGAAGAGGGACTCTTCAACACAGATGTGCTCACCAAAGGACTAAATTTCTCAGTGACCCCTAAACATATACCGACAGATTACATCACTGCAGTAGAGTCAGCCATTAAACACAACAGTTTGTCAGTCAGAAGCTGGGGACCTCCAACTAAGTCACAGCAGCGCTTAACAGTGTTAAGCCTCCTCCGTCCAACATCACAGGAGAACAGAAAGCTTTGGCAGCACTGCAGAAGGACCAAACCATCCTTATCCTGCCAGCAGATAAAGGCAGATGCACGGTGGTCCTGAACACATCAGACTATGAGGCCAAGATCAACAACTTGCTCAATGACTCCAGTACATACGAATGTCTGAAGAGAGACCCCACGAGTGGCTATAAGAAGAAAATCATTAGCTGCCTCCAAAACCTGGAGAAAGAGGGACTCATTGACAGGCAGACATACTACAGACTGTACCCGGGGGACGCCACTCCATGCATCTATGGACTGCCCAAAATCCACAAACAGGACGTGCCACTCAGGCCTATTGTATGTAGCACAGATTCCATCACATACAATTTGGCCAAGCACCTCAAGTGGATTTTGGCTCCTCTAGTGGGTAACTCAGACCACCATGTGGAGAACACAAGATTTTGTGAACAAAATCAAGGACCTGCAGCTGGAGGCAGATGAAACTATGGTGTCATTTGATGTGACTTCGTTGTTCACCTGCATCCCCAACGCTGAGGCCATCTCAGCTGTGAGGCAGAGACTGCTAGAAGATGTGTCTCTACCTGAAAGGACCAGACCACATCTGCCAACTCTTGGAGATCTGTCTTTACACCACGTATTTCCTGTTTAGGGGGAATTACTACAGGCAGATCCATGGTTGTGCGATGGGGTCTCCGGTATCCCCCATTGTGGCCAATCTGTACATGGAGCGAGTGGAGAAGACAGCCTTGACGTTGTTCACGGGCATCTCTCCCAGTCACTGGTTCAGATATGTCGATGATACATGGGTTAAAATCAAGCAACAGGAGGTCGAGGACTTTACAGAACACATCAATTCAGTGGACTCCAATATCAAGTTCACAAGTGAGGATGCCAGAAACAACCATTTAGCCTTCTTGGACTGTGATGTTATGATTGGAGAGAACAGGCAGCTCCAGACAGAGGTTTACAGAAAACCCACTCACACTGACCAATATCTGCTCTCTGGCTCAAACCACCCCCTTGAACACAAGCTCGGGGTGATCAGGACTCTTCAACACAGAGCCCTACAGGTGCCCACAACTGCAGAGGGAAGGGCTAAAGAGCAACAACTTGTACGGAAAGCCCTCACAGTATGTGGGTACCCACGTTGGTCCCTGGACAAAGTGCAGAAGTCCCAGAAAACAAAGAGACCAGATAGACAGGAGACGGAGACAAGAAGAGTGTCTCTCCCTTATTTAGCAGGAGTAGGGGAAAAACTACAGAGGATCTGCAGACAGCACAAACTCCGTTTACTTTAAACCAGTCAACACCTTGAGACAGAAATTAGTTCACCCTAAGGACAGGATCCCTAGTTACAGAGCAATGTAGTGTATCATATCAGATGTCAGGAAAACTGTAATGAACACTACATAGGTGAGACGAAGCAACTTTTACACAAGAGGCTATACCAGCACCGCAGAGGTCGCCAGTGGACCTCAGTCTGCAGTTCATCTCCACCTGAAAGACACTAACCACACGTTTGAGGACAAGGAAGTTAAAATCTTAACCAGAGAGAAGAAATGGTTTGAGAGAGGGGTCAAGGAGGCATTCTTTGTGAAACGTTTGAAACCCAGCCTTAACCGTGGATGGGGTCTGATTTGATCTGCTCGTTAGTCTGCATCTATAAAGGAGTGATCACACGTTGGAGAGCTGTTGCACCAAGTGGACTGACATGAATCATGGCTCCAACATGAGAGATGAAACAAAGGAGAGGATTATCAAACTCTCAAAAGAGGGTAAATCATCACGCAATATTGCAAAAGATGTTGGTTGTTCAGTCAGCTGTCTAAACTCTGGACCAAATACAAACATGGGAAGGTTGTTAAAGGCAAACATACTGGTAGACCAAGGAAGACATCAAAGCGTCAAGACAGAAAACTTAAAGCAATATGTCTCAAAAGTCGAAAATGCACAACAAAACAAATGAGGAATGAATGGGAGGAAACTGGAGTCAATGTCTGTGACCAAACTGTAAGAAACCGCCTAAAGGATATGGGATTTACATACAGAAAAGCTAAATGAAAGCCATCATTAACACCTAAACAGAAAAAAACAAGGTTACAATGGGCTAAGGAAAAGCAATCGTGGACTGTGGATGACTAGATGAAAGTCATATTCAGTGATGAATCTGTTTGGTGCCGTTCCAATGAGATTTATAAAGATGACTGCCTGAAGAGAACATGTAAATTTCCACAGTCATTGATATGGGGCTGCATGTCAGGTAAAGGCACTGGGGAGATTTTGGACACTTTTCTTATCCCATCAATTGAAAGGATATTTGGGGATGATATCACTTTTCAAGATGATAATGCATCTTGCCATAGAGCAAAAACTGTGAAAACATTCCTTGCAAAAAGACACATAGGGTCAGTGTCATGGCCTGCAAATAGTCCAGATCTTAAGCCAATTGAAAATCTTTGGAAGTTGAAGAAAATGGTCCATGACAAGGCTCCAACCTGCAAAGCTGATCTGGTAACACCAATCAGAGAAAGTTGGAGCCAGACAGTACTGTTTGTCAAGCCAGAGGTGGTGCAACAAAATACTAGTGATGTGTGGGAGCGTTCTTTTGTTTTTCATGATTCCGTAATTTTTTTTCCTCAGAAGTGAGTGATTCCATATTTTTTTTTCCCCTCTGCTTGGTCTAAAAAAGTAACCGTTACTGACTGCCACAATTTTTTTTTTCCCTGATTTCTTAGTGTTTCTTAAAGCCAGAAAGTTGCCATTTGAAATGACTTTAGTTTTGTGTCATGTCTGTGATCTGCTTTTTTTTCTACAAAATTAAACAACTGAATGAACATCCTCCGAGGCCGGTGATTCCATAATTTTTGCCAGGGGTTGTATTCAACTTCTTGTACAGCTCGCAATATGCCTTTTCCTTCACTTTTGCCACTTGTCTTTTCACCTTACACCGCATCTCATTGTACTCCTGTCTACTTTCTTCATCTCTCCGACTATCCCAAAACTTTTTCGCCAACCTCTTTCTCCTTATGCTTTCCTGGACCTCTTCATTCCACCACCAAGTCTCCTTGTCTTCCTTCCACTGTCCAGATGTTATACCCAGTACTGTCCTAGCTGTCTCCCTCACCACATCTGCAGTACTTTTCCAGTTGTCCAAAATTGCTTCCCCTCCAACCAGTGCTTCTCTCACCTGCTTGCTAAATTTCACACAAGTCTTCCTCCTTCAGCTTCCACCATCTGATCTTTTGTTGCTCACTCTCTTCTTCTTCTTTACCTCTAAAGTCATCCTACAAACAACCATCCTATACTGTCTAACGACACTCTCTCCTGCCACCACCTTACAGTCTGATTTCTTTTAGCTTGCATCTCCTATAAAGAATGTAGTCCACCTATGTGCACCTTCTTCCACTGTTATGTTACCCTGTGCTCCTCCCTTTTCAAGTAGGTATTCACCACAGCCATTTCCATCCTTTTCGCAAAATCAACTACCACCTGTCCTTCCCTATTCCTATCCTTGATGCCATATCTACCCATTACTTCCTCATCACCTCTGTTCCCTTCACAAACATGCCCACTGAAGTCCACTCCTATCACCACTCTTTCATGCTTGGGCACACTCTCCACCACCTCATCTAACACACTCCAGAAATCATCTTTCTCCTTCATCTCACAACCTACCTGTGGGGCATATGCACTGATATTCATCATCACCCCTTCAATTTCCAACTTCACACTCATCACCCTGTCAGACACTCGCTTAACCTCCAACACACTTTTAACATACTCTTCCTTTTAAAATGACCCCAACACCATTTCTCTTCCTGTCCTCACCATGGTACAACAACTTGTACCCACCACCGATGCCCCTGCTCTTACTTCCCTTCCACTTAGTCTCTTGCACACACAATGTCTACCTTTCTCCTCTCCATCAGATCAGCCAGCTCTCTCCCTTTACCAGTCATACTACCAACATTCAAAGTCCCCACTCTCGTTTCCACCCTTCTAGTTTTCTTCTTCTCCCGCTGTTTGTGGAAGTTAAAATATTAGCCAGAGAGAAGAAATGGTTTGAGAGAGGGGTCAAGGAGGCATTCTTTGTGAAACGTTTGAAGCCCAGCCTTAACCTGGGAGGGGGTCTGAGACACACTTTATCCCCTGTTTACAATGGGGTACTCAGGTCAAAGGAGTTTGTCTTTTGTTCATGGTAATGAGTTGTTCACGTCATCAAGGGAGCCATCAGAAAGGCATCCATCCCATCATTAGAGGGACAGCTGTCCTGTCATTAGGTGTGCTAACTAGAGCACAATAGTTGCTAATTAGAGCTATTGTTTAGTCACTAGCCTTCAGTAGGAGGGGTCTAGTTAGGTTTAAAACTCCAGCTTTTATTGGCTTCTGTTTTATTCTTTTCTACAAGAGTCAGACAGAAGTCAGACTTCCAGTGCAAGAATTTTAGCTGAGGAAGCTTCTGCGATTTGAAGCGAAACGTCCTCGCGTCAAGCAACCCAGTCCAGTCGAAGATTCAAGCTTCTCTACTATGGAAACCACCTGGACAACTGAGAGCCTACACAGAAAACTGATTTCTTATAGTGTTTCTTAAAGCCAGAAAGTTGCCGTTTGAAATGACTTTAGTTTTGTCATGTCTGTGATCTGCTTTTTTCCTACAAAATTAAACAACTGAATGAACATCCTCTGAGGCCGGTGATTCCATAATTATTGCCAGGGGTTGTAGTAAGGAAGGAGAAAAGGACTTGTACTGATTGGCCAGACAAAGGGACACAGCTGGAAAGGATGTGCAGCAGGTTAGGGTGGTAAAAGATGCACATGGTAATGTGCTGACAAGTGAGTGTGTGCTGAGAAGGTGGAGGGAATATTTTGAAGAGCTGATGAATGAAGAAAATGAGAGAGAGAAAAGGCTGGATGATGTGGTGAGAGTAAATCAGGAAGTACAAGAGATTAGTAAGGAAGAAGTGAGGGCTGCTATGAAGAGGATGAAGAGTGGGAAGGCAGTTGGTCCAGATGACATTTCAGTGGAGGCATGGAAATGTCTGGGAGAGATGGCAATAGAGTTTCTAACCAGATTGTTTAATAACATCTTGGAAAGTGAGAGGATGTCTGAGGAGTGAGAAGTGTGCTGGTTCCTATTTTCAAGAACAAGGGTGATGTGCAGAGCTGCAGTAACTACAGAGGCATAAAGTTGATCAGCTACAGCATGAAGTTATGGGAAAGAGGAGTAGAAGCTAGACTTAGAAAATAGGTGAAGATCTGTGAGCAGCAATGTGGTTTCATGCCAAGAGTGCTACAGATGCAATGTTTGCTCTGAGAATACTGTTGAAGTACAGAGAAGGCCAGAAAGAGTTACATTGTGTGTTTGTGGATGTCACAGACTGAGCTGTGATGCTTACGCAGTCAATAGCGTGTGGGCAGCAATTAGTTGATAGTTAACAACTATGCTGCATGGACGCTGACTGTTTCACGGGTCATCGAGCTGTATGTATTGTTCTAATTTTCCTGGTTCATTATTTATTGTCAGTAATCATTGCCATAACTTTTACCTAGTATTGTGACTAAGAGTGCAGGGAAAGGCCTACCGGCATCTCTTATGTTGCAAAGTGTTTGTTTTCACCGCGTTTCAAAACGTGTATTTTATACCGTTACTCATTACCAAAGTTCATCTGTTTTAGTGATCTTTAAAACATTTCTGTAACAGTTTAAGCTTACTCACCAGGGTTGCTGGTATGCAGGCGCTTCCTTGTTTAGGGCAAACTGAGTGAATGGTCCATTCAGTGTAAATACCGGGGTTGGGCGGAGTGAACTATTTTAGACAGGGGTGTTTTATCTGGTCATGTTCATATTCCATTTTATTATGCTTAGAGGGAGTTTTGGTTAAAGGAAATGGTGTTGGGTGTTTATATATTTTGTGTGTATTTCTTTGGGTTGTTATTTTGTGTTTATGTTATTTAGTTGATTTATTTTGTGAATGGAATTTACCTGTGGGAGGGGCTGTTACTCTGAAAAGGGCTCAGAGCCTCTGTTGGAGGGAGAAGATCGGAGGGGAAGATTGTGTTTCAGTGAACGTGTATGTAAGTAGTGGCCCAGAGTCTTTGATAGATATAGTCTGGCACTCTTGCTCATTTGTTTTTGATGTCCATCTTGGGATGCACTGTAAATATCTGCATTTTTGGAAGATAGTAAAAGAAGAAAAATAAAAGAAACGTTTTTAGTTGGGAAAACTGTCTCTTGGCCACTCCGTCGCCGGTCATCCTGCTACAGTGGACTTATAAAAAGCTTATGATAGGGTGCCAAGAGAAGAGCTGTGGTATTGTATGAGGAAGTCTGGAGTGGCAGAGAAGTATGTTAGGGTAGTGCAGGACATGTGCAAGAATAGTGTGACAGCGGTGAGATGCACAGTCGGAATGACACTCATTCAAGGTGGAGGTGGGATTACACCAAGGATCAGCTCTGAGTCCTTTCTTGTTTGCAGTGGTGATGGACAGGTTGACGGATGAGATCAGACAGGAGTCCCCATGGACTATGATGTTTGCAGATGACATTGTGATCTGTAGTGTGAGTAGAGAGCAAGCTGAGTCTAGTCTGGAGAGGTGGAGATATGCTTTGGAGAGAAGGGGAATGAAAGTCAGTAGAAGCAAGACTGAGCATGTGTGTGTGAATGGGAGGGAGCCCAGTGGAATAGTGAAGTTACAAGGAGTAGAATTGGTGAAAGTAGATGAGTTTAAATATTTGGGGTCAACTGTTCAAAGTAATGGAGAGTGTGGAAGCGAGTGCAGGCAGGGTGGAGTGGATGGAGAAAGGTGGTAGGAGTGATTTGTGACTGAAGAATATCAGCAAGAGTGAAAGGGAAAGATTACAAGACAATAGTGAGACCAGCTATGTTGTATGGCTTAGAGATGGTGGCACTAACAAAAAGACAGGAGGTAGAGCTGGAGGTGGCAGAGCTGAAGATATTGAGATTCTCTTTGGGAGTGATGAGAATGGACAAGATTAGGAATGAACATAGAGAGACAGCTCAGGTGGGACGGTTTGGAGACAGAGGCGAGATTGAGATGGTTTGGACATGTGCAGAGGAGGGACCCAGGGTATATAGGGAAAAGGATGCTGAGGATGGACCCAGCAGGCAGGAGGAGAAAAGGGAGGCCAAAGAGGAGGTTTGTGGATGTGCTGATGGAGGACATGCAGGTGGCTGGTGTGACAGAAGATACAGAGGACAGGGTAAGATGGAAACGATTGATCTGCGGTGGCGACCCCTAATGGGAACAGCCGAAAGACAAAAGATTCATTCTTCTGTCCTTTCTGTGTATATGTTTGTGTTATTTTGCCCGTGCCTCGTTTTGTATTTGGGATGTCTCCTCGCTGGTCTGTCCTCCGTGTAGGTCCCTTTGGTGGTTGTCCTGTCTATGGCCTGTCTATTGCCTTTGTGGTTAATACTTGTCTTCTGTCCTGGTCTTTGTGGGTTCTGTCAGTATGTCTCTAGATATGTTCTGTGGTTTATCATGTGTATTTTCTGTTCACTTTTTAGTTTCATATTAGTTTTCTGCTTTAATTTCTTGTAGTTTTTGCTTAGCTCCTATTGTAGTTGATTTCGTTGCCTCCTAATTTGTGTTGCCAGTCTCTGCCACTGCTGCACTTTTTCACTTTTATGTTCTATGTTTTTGTATCATGTAGTTTTGGAATCTATACTCAACAAAAATATAAACGCAACACTTTTGGTTTTGCTCCCATTTATTTTGGTTTTGTGATCTTTCATAGATTGTTTGTTAGGGCCGTGTTTGTTTCTACTTGCGTTCTGTGGTCTGTTAGTTTTTCATTATGTTCCTTAAGTTCACTTAACCTTTGACCCTGTCTCACAGCTGTTCATTTATTTATTAGTTGGCTTGGTATTTAAGTCGCACTTTCTCCTTGTTTTTTTTTTTTTTTTCTGGTTCCTTTACATTGGTTCCTCTGTTTTTGCATTGTCACCTCCTTGCTGTTGTGTTTTGTTTGTTCCCGATTTCCCTTGTGATTGGATTACTTTGTCGATTTTGGCTTGGACTCCCCCCCCCTCCCCCCCCCACGTTACTGTTTTGTGCTGTTTGTCACTATTGGGAACATTAAAGCACCTTGGTTTTTTGTAATACGCCCTCCATCTCTTGCTGCCTGCAAATTGGGTTAATTTTGTGAACTGCTAAACCTAAAGAATGTGGTTTAGAAATCTCAAGACAACATGTGGCTACTGTGGAAACAAACCTAATGGGGAAAAAGACAGCTCCCTGGCTAAAGGTAACACAAGGTGAAATTGACCCATACAACAATGCAGACTTGTTTATTGATGTAGTGACACAAGGCAACAACATTAAAGAGATGGTACAGGCCTTTTTACAGCGAGCTTTTTGTGCTAGCTGGACCAAACAAACCTGTTAACTTTCTGCTCGACACTGTAGCCGCAGCTGACATCATTCTCACTCAGGTTTTCAGAAGACTGGCGATACAAGATGTACTCCAGCCCTCAACATACCCACTCTGTGGTTATGGGGTTTAGTGCCCATCAGATTTAAGTGCAACTTTAAATGGCAGTACAAAGACTGAAACTCATTAACTGATAACATTTAACTAACGATGAAAGTCCACGGGATTGACACATGCTTGATCAGAGCGACTCCAAAATTACAGAAAACAGACTTCATGTTATGGTTAGAGGTTCAGGTGGCACCAAACCGTTGTAGGGAATGGACCCAAATGCAAGGAGCTGGACACGGAGAAGAGTACTAAGGAAAATATATTTATTTATAATAAAGTAAAGGTGTTGCACTGGGGTGCCTGCAGGGTGGAGATATATCCCACCTCCTGGCAGTGAAATGAGGGAGCTGCAAGATCCTGAGCCAGTCTTGAAGGATAATATCAACTAAGGTTTCAGGACCAGGTGGAACGCTTGCCTCTGAGACCAGGAACTATGGGGAATAAAGACACACAGGGTGAGTGAATGCACTCGTAATGCTGGAGCCTCAAAACAATCACAGTTTATAAAAGGTTTAACACAGGTTGTTTCAGAGGTCAGGAAATAAAGTTCTCTTAAGAAATAAAGTTCTCGGTTCAGGAATTGTTCATAAGTTGTATCCAACGGTCACATGTCAAGTGCTGCGTGTTGTAACGCCGTTCCAATTAAGCAGGACTTGATACAGCTGGGTTCTCAATTGTTTATCAGAATTCATGCAGTTCTTAAGAGTTCTTGGAACAGTTAGAATAGAATTTAAAATTCTTCTTACTTATAAGGTTTTGAATAATCAGGTCCCATCTTATCTTAGGGACCTCGTAGTACCATATCACCCCAATAGAGCGCTTCGCTGTCAGACTGCAGGCTTACTTGTAGTTCCTAGGGTTTGTAAGAGTAGAATGGGAGGCAGAGCCTTCAGCTTTCAGGCTCCTCTCCTGTGGAACCAGCTCCCAATTCAGATCAGGGAGACAGACACCCTCTCTACTTTTAAGATTAGGCTTAAAACTTTCCTTTTTGCTAAAGCTTATAGTTAGGGCTGGATCAGGTGACCCCGAACCATCCCTTAGTTATGCTGCTATAGATGTAGACTGCTGGGGGGTTCCCATGATGCACTGTTTCTTTCTCTTTTTGCTCTGTATGCACCACTCTGCATTTAATCATTAGTGATCGATCTCTGCTCCCCTCCACAGCATGTCTTTTTCCTGGTTCTCTCCCTCAGCCCCAACCAGTCCCAGCAGAAGACTGCCCCTCCCTGAGCCTGGTTCTGCTGGAGGTTTCTTCCTGTTAAAAGGGAGTTTTTCCTTTCCACTGTAGCCAAGTGCTTGCTCACAGGGGGTCGTTTTTGACCGTTGGGGTTTTACATAATTATTGTATGGCCTTGCCTTACAATATAAAGCGCCTTGGGGCAACTGTTTGTTGTGATTTGGCGCTATATAAAAAAATTGATTTGAGTTCTTTATCATAGCACAGTCACAAATAGGATGAGTGAGAACTTGATCTCACTGAGACGAGGAGGAACGTATCTGGTATGTAGTTGAGAAACAAAACGAATATACAGGAAATTTTGCCGATGGACGGGAGGGTTGCAGGAGTCGACACCACTCCCATTTCTGAATGGAGCTGCACCTCAGAGAGGAAGAAAAAAAAACAATCAGGCATCAGACAACAAATACAACATAAATGATCAGCATTAAGCAACAAGAAAAACAGAAGAAATACTAAGGTGATCGCCGGCCACGAGCCCGAAGCATCACTAAAAGATCCAGGCTTCAGATAAGTTTGAGTTATTCACCCTAGGGACACAAACTAGTCCTGGATCCTGAGAACGCAGAGCCCGGGCCAGTACGTAGGGTTTAATTTGGTCAGCGAAGTAGTGAGGTGCCAGTCCATGAACAGTTTTATAATTTAGTAGCAGAACCTTAAAATCTGATCTCACAGGGACAGGAAGCCAGTGAACAGATGCAAAAATGGTTGTAATATGGTCAAACTTTATGCTTCCTGTCAAAAGTCTGGCAGCAGCATTTTGAACCAGTTGGAGACCCCTAATGCTGAACTGCGGTAAACCAGAAAATAGAACATTGCAGTAGTCCAATCTAGCAGAGACAGAGATGGTAGATCTCAGGTAATTTTTAATGAGTTTGAGTGTTGAGAAGCTTCTTTCAGCAGATGCCACTGTTACAGGAAGAGTGGCAGAGATTCTCAGAGCAACCCACATGTTGGGGTTATCAGCTTTTTTTTTTTCTTCCAGGAAGGTCAGGAGTTCCACATTAGTCATATTGTTTGATGCCAATTGTAGAAAAGTTTGCATTTCCATTGAAAGTTCAATGCCATTAATGTCTGGCTCGCTATCGGGTGATTCTTTAACTACGGGCACTATTGGCCTTGTAAATGTAATTTCCACCACACCATTGCCTTACAATATAAAGCGCCTTAGGGCAACTGTTTGTTGTGATTTGGCGCTATATACATGTGCTCTGTCACTGTTTATCTCCATAGAAACTACCCAAACAATCTTTCATACAAACTGTTTAAAGGGACATTACAGTGTTGTGGTGGAAATTATGGCAATAGTGGGGGACAACTACATTTTGTCTAAAAAAAAAAATCACAACAGTTGTATGACATTGAATACCCCAATTATGTTTTGACTATTTTACTGATATTTTATTCAGAGATATTTTAAAACATTAGAAAAAACATTTCTTTACCATTCATTTTTATCATTGAAGATCAAAAGTCTGGGTGTGGGACAAGCACAAAACGCCAATATTTGCATATAATGATGCTGAAAAAAGGTGCAAAAGTCATCACAGACTACTAGAACAAATTTCTTAACACACTTTCATTGTAAAGATAACTATAAAAGTGTGAAATTTCCCACTTTTTTTCTGTTTTTCATACAATATGATCAAAGGACATAAGTGCCCGTAGTCTAAGAATCACTCTATCATGGGTCAGAGCAGCACTCAGGGTTTGATAGTGCTGTAGCAGCTCCTCTGCATGTTGGGGAATTTGAGTAGCACTCCAGACTTGTCATTCACCTCTCCAAGGTTCTGAAATCTGTCAAGTGAAGAGATGACTATATCCACAACCATGTTAAAAAAAAAAAAAAAAAAAAAAAAAAAAGTGGTCTCCATTTTTTGAACTGCATCCTCAATGGGTTTATCTGGAGACTCATCGCTGAAGTGTCTTTTTGTGGTTTTCAACTGCTTTTGTTTGAGTTCATCCTCCACATTCATTTCTTCACACATATCCTTTGCAGTTATCTGTGCATCAGAAAACCCAGTGTTTCGGTAGCAGCTGAGGGAATCTCTGGTTTTCTTCAGTAAGTCGACAGCCACATTTTAAGTGCATGGAGGCTGATTGCATCAGTTTACTCACATGCTGGATCCTGCTAAGAATGTCATACCATATGGCTGTACAAATGTAAACCAATATCCTCAGCCAAATTCTGGGCTTCAACTCTGATCACAGGGTCTGCAGTTGTATCCCTTAAAAGAGCCTCTCTGATTTGCCCAGCTGAATATTTCACTGCCTCAGTGATTTTTTTTTTTTTAAATCCTGCTTTCCCATCTCGTCTCTGCCCATGATTTTAGACGGGTTCTGGTATATTTCAGAAGGACATCCCACCTGTGGATGGAGGCTGAGCAAAGCTTGAATAACCCAAAGTGCCCAAAATAGCCAAAGGCATCTGGTGAGATTTTTGCAGCATCAGCTACTACCAGATTTAATGTGTGGGCACCACATGGGACAAGAAAAGCTCTTGAATTCAGTTGAATCAACCTTGACTGAACACCTTTTTTTTTTTTTTTTTTTTTTTCCCCTTCATGTTTGCACTGTTATCATAGAACTGTCATCTTCAGTCCTCAAAGGGATTGTTAAGGGTTAGATTTGACATTTTCTCCTGCTGACTCCTCTGCAACAAGAAAGCCCAAGAAATGTTCTTTAACTTGTGCCGTGTCTTCTAGTGACGCTATCCTGACTATGGCAAAGAGCGGTTTCCAGACTCAGAACAGGGGTGCAATCCACAATGATGGAGAAATACTTTGTTTTGATCTCCTTCACAATTCTTTATATTATTTTTGAACTGATGGAGTCTATCGGGTCATTTTGGATTGTTTTGGCCAGATAACGTGTGTGACTTCCATCTCCACTTTCCACCCCATTTACGTGCTGCTTCAACACTAGGTCAAATTTGGCCATGATCTCCACCTCTGAGAAAATTGCCAGTGTCTGGTTTGTTTAATGTCCCTTAAAGCCACATTTCCTTCAGCTAAGGACTGAAACATTGCCACCAATCGATAAAGTACATCATGCCACCTTTTTCTCTCAGCAATTGGCATCTCATTTGTTGATTGAGCCTTTCACAAAACTGTCGTTCCATGCAGCCATGTAAGCATTATGCTCCTGGCTATCCCCATAGACCTTGAACAAGTGGCGTGCATTTTTCCCAATCTGTCAGTCTCTCACTATTCAATTTGTAATCCCATTTGCAACAGAAGTAATGCAACCTATCATCCTTCATTAGTCCTTTTGGGAATACATTTTTTTTTTCTGTTTTCACATTGACACCTTTGTCTATCTTGTTGTCCGGGGAATGTGAAGGTGTTTTCTGCTTGAAATGGCCCTACAGACAAAACCCAGAAAGAAAACCAGGAGAATGACCAGGCGACCGGCAAAAAAAAAAAAAAAAAAAAGTGATTTGGGAGGCCAGACAAAAGCAGAGGCCATGGGTCGGCCGCAAGGATGACTGGCCCATGCGGCAGTCATGCGACCAGCCACCGGATCAACAGGGAACCATGGCTAGAGCCCGAGGACACTGGTATGGCTAACAGAGTCTAGGGCAGAGTCAGGAGGTCACCCAGGGACCATGATAGAGTCAGAGGGAGGACAGGCGCTAACCTTGCCAAATGAAGCACACACAAAACTAAATTTCCCCAAGGCTACGGTGTTACAGAGCCACCTGAGGCAGGAGGAATAACAAAACTTGAGCTGAGAGAGGAGTGAACGTGGTGGAAAACAAGATGCAACAAAGGGGAAGCACAATTAAACCAAACGGTAATCAATAAACCCAACCAAGCCAAAAAATCCACAGAGAAAAATGGTCAGACGATGGTGACTGAGAACAGAAACCAAGTAATACCAGTAACAGTTTATCTCCCAGGCCCGAGGGTAGGAGACGCCTATTCAGAGAAGAGCCGGGACCCACGAAGTTCCACCACCAACGGAGACCTGCAATACACCAGAGCCGCCAAGTCCTGAATCCCCAGGTGGCCACCGCTCCAGTTGTCAGACCCGGTACTGCTGGCAGGAACAAACACAGGTTAAGGTGGGTGTGTGTACACCCAGCAAGCAGTCAGTAACTCACAGAAATCCTCCTGGAGGAAATAATCCAGATACTCCCAGAGTGCACAGGAAAACTGGAGAACGTGCAGTGTGAATGGTTATACTCAGTAAGTCAGAAGTGAGGAGTGGAGACACCAACTTCCACAAACTCGGCTGCAAGTATAAGTCACTTCTGGGCCATATCCATCCCAGTCTACCAGATACTGGTACCCCCGACCCCTCGGACGTACATCAAGGAGCATACGTACGGTCCAAGCTGGCTCGCCGTCGATGATGCAGGCAGGAGGCGGCGCCGGTCCAGGGGTGCAGAAGTCCAAAGTGTGGTATGGCTTGATCTTAGACATGTGAAACACCGGATGTATCCGCAGTGAAGCAGGGAGCTGGAGCTTCACTGCGGCGGGACTGACTTTCAGGATTTTGAAGGGTCCGATGAACCGGTCTGTCAGTTTTGGTGAGTCCGTATGCAGAGGAATGTTCTTGGTGGATAGCTAAACCTCCTGCCCGGGCTGGTAAGCAGGGGCCGGGGCTCGTCGGCGGTCTGCATGGTCCTTAGCTCGTGTCCGGGCTCTCAAGAGAGCAGAGCGGGCTGTCTTCCACACCCGACGGCATCTCCTGAGGTGGGCCTGGACCAAGGGTACCTCGACCTCTCCAGCAGGAAACAATGGGGGCTGGTACCCCAAACATACCACAAAGGGGGAGAGGCCGGTAGACGATGTGACTTGGCTATTGTGGGCATACTTGATCCAGGCCAGATGTTGACTCCAGGCCATCGGGTGTGTGGAGGTGACACACCGCAAGGCCTGCTCCAAATCCTGGTTTGCCTGCTCTGCTTGGCTGTTGGTCTGGGGGTGGTACCTGGACAACAGGCTGGCCGTGGTCCCCAGCTCCTTACAGAAACTCCTCCAGACTTGCGAGGAGAACTGAGGACCACGGTCCGAAACGATGTCAGTGGGGATACCATGCAGACGCATGACGTGGTAGACCAGGAGGTCTGCAGTCTCCTGGGCCGTCGGGAGCTTCGGGAGGGCCACGAAGTGGGCCGCCTTGGAAAACCGGTCCACTATCGTCAAGATAGTAGTTATTCCCTGGGACGCAGGAAGGCCTGTGACGAAGTCCAGGCTGATGTGGGACCAGGGGTGACGAGGTACAGGTAACGGCTGGAGGAGTCCCTTTTCTGGCTGATGAACTGCCTTGCCCCTGGCACAGGTGGTACAGGCCTGGACGTAGTCCCGGGTGTCTGCTTCGACCGACGCCCACCAGAACCGCTGCCGGACCACTGCCATGGTTCTTTGCACCCCTGGATGGCAGGAGAGCTTGGAATCGTGACAGAAGTCCAATAAGGCAGTCCGAGCATCTGGTGGGACGTACAGCCTATTTGGTGGTCCACCTCCGGGATCTGGGTGTCACGTCAGGGCCTCCCTGACCACTTCCTCCATGTCCCACGTGAGGGTGGTGACGACAGTGGATTCCGGCAGGATGGTATCAGGTGGATCCAACAGCTTCGTTCCAATTTCTTCTTCATGCACCCGGGACAGTGCGTCAGACATAAGGTTTTTGGTCCCGGGGCGATATGTGATCTTGAAATTGAAATGTCTGAAGAATAGTGACCAGCGGGCTTGCCTGGGGTTCAGACGCTTAGCGGTCTGGGTGTATTCCAGGTTCCGATGGTCAGTGAGAACCACAAATGGGACCATGTCTCCACTCCTCGAGGGCCTCTTTCACCGCCAGGAGTTCCCGATTGCCAACGTCATAGATCCGCTCAGCGGGAGAAGTAGGCACAAGGGTGGAGAACATTATCGGACTCCCTGCTCTGGGACAGCATGGCTCTTATCCCTGAGTCAGAGGCATCCACTTCAACAATAAACTGGTGGTTTGGATCGGGCTGCATCAGAACTGGTGCAGTCGAAAACCGGTGTTTCAACTTACTAAACGCGACTTCGCATCGATCCGACCAGGTGAAGGGGACGTTTGTGGAGGTCAGGGCTGTAAGGGGACCAACAACCTGACTATAGCCCTTAATGAACCTCCTGTAGAAATTGGCGAACCCTAGGAACTGTTGCAGCTTCCTACGATTTACCGGTTGGGGCCAATCTCTCACCGCCGCTACCTTGGCTGGATCGGGAGCGATGGCGTTCGAGGAGATAATGAACCCCAGGAAGGACAAAGAAGTGCGGTGGAACTCGCACTTCTCGCCCTTCACAAACAGCCGGTTCTCCAACAACCGCTGCAGGACCTGACGGACATGCTTACCATGGGTCTCAGAGTCCGGGGAGAAGATGAGGATATCGTCTAGATATACGAAGAGGAATCGGTGCAGGAAATCCCGCAGGACGTCATTAACCAAAGCTTGGAACATCGCGGGGGCGTTGGAGAGGCCGAACGGCATGACCAGGTACTCAAAGTGACCTAATGGGGTGTTAAATGCCGTCTTCCATTTGTCTCCCTTCCGGATCTGAACCAGGTGATAAGCATTTCTGAGATCCAGTTTTGTGAATATTTTGGCTCCATGCAGGGGCGTGAACACTGAATCCAATAGAGGTAATGGATATCGGTTGCGAACCATAATCTCGTTCAGCCCTCTATAATCAATGCATGGACGGAGTCCGCCGTCCTTCTTGCCCACAAAAAAGAAACCTGCACCTAACGGGGATGAAGAATTTCGGATTAGCCCGGATGTAGGTCTCCATTGATTCGCGCTCAGGAAGTGATTGTACAGCCTGCTGGATGGGTATTCAGCACCTGGAACCAAATCAATGGCACAATAATACGGTCGGTGCGGGGGCAGCGTGAGTGCCAGATCTTTGCCGAAAACGTCAGCAAGATCATGATACTCAGCTGGCACCGTCGTGTGATTGGGGGGGGACTCGGACCTCCTCTTTAACAACATCACCAGGTGGCACCAAGGATCTTAAACACTCCCGGTGGCAGGTTTCGCTCCATTGAGCCACAACCCCAGATGGCCAGTCAATCTGGGGATTGTGCTTCACCATCCATGGAAAACCCAAAATAATTCTGGAGGTAGAAGGTGTTACATAAAACACAATCTCCTCCCTGTGATTGCCAGAGACAACCAAGGTTAAAGGCTGTGTCTGGTGTGATTTCTGGAAGAAGAGTGCCATCTAGTACCTGCACCTTCAATGGTGAAGGAATGGCCATCAGAGGGAGCCCTACCTCCTTAGCCCACCTACTGTCTAGTAGGTTCCCTTCTGACCCCGTGTCGATCAGTGCTGGGGCGGTAAGGGTTAAATCCCCACAGAGGATTGTGACTGGGAGTCGTGCGCATTTCCGTGGACTGCCGCGTGTGTGTTATGGCTCAACCTTAACCCAGTCTCTAAGGGCGAGCGTTGGCGTTTAACCATTGGGGGCAGTTTTTCTGCACATGCTCACTCGAGCCGCAGTAAAAACACTCTCCACGGGCCAGCCTCCTCTGTTTATTTGATTTTACTTTAGCCCTGCTCGTGTCCATAGCTTCGTCAGCAGGGGGAGCTGGTGCTACGCGGAAAGCCCTGGCTTTGGAGCGGGGTGAGGACGGCGCTGCTTCGGACCTGGAAGGGGGAGGGACGACGCGCGCCTGGCCACGTCCTTCATCTCGCTCCAGTTTATGTTCTTCTAACTGATTGTCTAACTGGATAACCAGATCTATCAGCCCATCTAAATCCTGCAGCTGATCCTTCGCCACCAGATGCTCCTTTAGGGCCGGAGACAGCCCATTTACGAAGGCAGTGCGGAGCGCTACTGAATTCCAACTGGCTCTTGCTGCCACAATGCGAAAGTCGACTGCATATTCAGCTGTGCTTCGGCGCCCCGTCTTATCGACAGCAGCATATTTGAAGCGGATTTGCCTCTGTTGGGATGATCGAACACCTGTCGAAACTCCCGGATGAACCCAGTATATGTCAAGAGGAGCCGTGAGTCCTGCTCCCAGAGCGCCGTAGCCCAGGCGCGTGTCTCGCCTCGAAGCAAATTTGACATAAGCCACTCGGCTGTGGTCTGACGCGTACATCACGGGGGGTTGTGCAAAGATGAGTGAGCACTGCATCAGGAAGTCTGTGCACGTCTCGACACGACCCTCGTACGGTTCTGGGGGACTAATGTATGCTTCAGGTGAGGGGGGGGGGGGAGGTTCTGCTGAACGACCACCGCGCCTTGTGCATGTGCCTCCACCTGAGTGGTGAGAGCCTCCATCCTATGGTTGAGGTGTATATTCTGTTCGGTTAATAAATCCAACCGAGCAGTGAGGTTGGTGAGAATATGCTGCAACTCACCCAACGCACCTCCTGCTGGAGCCTGCGCACTTTGCATCTCCATTGGTTGTTCACTCGGTGGTAGACGCCCCTCGGAGTCCATGACGTGGCCGAGTTATCCTGTTGGGAAAAGTGAATGCACGGACCCATGCCAGGGGGCGTAAATGAACGGTCAATAGAGATTCCAAAATAATACAATTTATTTTGCAAATGTGCACAATCACTCAAATATGCTTTTAGTCTGTCAATCCAAAAACGGTGATGCATGGGCAGGCCCGAGGGTAGGAGATGCCTATCCAGAGAAGAGCCAGGACCCATGAAGTTCCACCGCCAACTGAGACCTGCAATACACCAGAGCCGCCAAGTCCTGAATCCCCAGGTGGCCACCACTCCAGCTGTCAGACCCGGTACTGCTGGCAGGAACAAACACAGGTTAAGGTGGGTGTGTGTACAGTCAGTAACTCACAGAAATCCTCCTGGAGGAAATAATCCAGATACTCCCAGAGTGCAGAGGAAAACTGGAGAACGTGCAGTGTCAATGGTTATACTCAGTAAGTCAGAAGTGAGGAGTGGAGACGCCAACTCCTCCAACTTCCACAAACTTGGCTACAAGCTGCAAGTATGTCACAACTGCAAAGACTTCAGTAACAATGAATGTGCATAAGCACAAAACGGCTGAGTTGGTTTACCTGAAAGGTAAGCAGATAACTCGGCAGAGTAGTGGTGTCTCTCCCAGGCTTTTATACTGTAGATGAGGTGATGACTGATGGATGACAGCTGACAAGGTGCACCTGGTGATCCAAACAGGCCACTGCGCCCTCTGGTGCCTGAAACCCGCCATCAGGCAGGGTGCCCTCTGGTGGTGGGCCAGCAGTACCTCCTCTTTGGCGGCCCACACAACAGGTTAGGGCATGCTGGGATATGCTCAACTTAATGTCTTCTATTTTCTTTGTGAAGTAATCCAGGAAAGCTTGTGCTGTAAAAGGAGAGTGAACTACAGGTGGTTGTCCATGTATAAGTGTTGTCACCGTGTCGAACAAGAACTTTGAGTTATGCTTGTTTTTGTTGATCAAATCAGAGTAGTAGGTCCGCTTTGTAGCCAGTAGTGCATGCTTATAGAGGCATAGTCAACAAGCACAGTTGCAAAATACCAGGAAACACAATACATGGACTGAGGCAGGAGCAAGGTCAAAAACGAGGCACGGTCAAAAACGGCAAGGCAGAGCAAAAACAAAGGCTGGAACGTGGACAAGAAATTACAATGCACTGGCAGGGAGTGAAGAAAGTGAGGGGCTTAAATAACAGGTGCAGTAATTGGGGAAACAAGACGCAGGTGTCAGGGAAGGTTTTGGAAGGGGTGTGGTCAGATGAGACAAAGGTGAGACAGGAGTCAAGAGAGTGCAGGAAGACAGAGCAGACAGAATTACTATGAAGGTAAGAGAAGCTGGTGCAAGATAGTGCAATTGACAAAAGCAAAGTGAACAGGACCTGACAAGATGATGAACCTAACCACAGTAATAAAAATAAAACACCAACACAAAAGATGAACAAACCCCAAGTCCCAATAAACCAGAAAAAAAAAACACAACATGAAGGAACAAAGAATTAAACCATGAAACAAATGTAAGAACTGAAAAGAGCTAAACAAGAAAATAAACACTAAGACCAAACCAGAATGGAATTCATGATATACAAAGGCAGGACTAAAACTAGACACATGACTAAAGAGATAAACAGGAAATAAAACCACTGACAAAAGTATTACACATAGGAGTGAGTTAATCAGAATCAAACTATGACAAGACTAGACAAATAACTAAAATATAATGATCAGATAAAAATGACGGGACAAAACATGAGTGGGCCAGACTGGGGCTGAAATATGACAGGGATGAGTGCACCTATAGGGCTTTACTACCAACACTCAAGCCTCATGTCAAAGACGTGACCTGAAAGGTGACCTTTTCAGAATGACAGCAAGCCTTCCAGATGTCATTGTAAAGGTAAGAATTATTTGATAACTGATTGGAGTGGATTTGTGTGGGCAGATGTTACACTTTGTTTTAAGCACTGAATACAGTTATCATAATTATATATACTGTATAATGATGTAATCAAAGAAACTGTTGATCCCCTGTTCAATATCAGGGATATTGGTCATCATGAATATTAATCTAAACATCAACCAAAGGTCAAAATAAAGAGGTAAAAAAAAGCCTCAACCAAGATTAACTCCCAACCAGTATTGATATTTTATTTTATTAATGTATGTTGAATGTTCATGTTCAACATTTGTGTTGAGAAAGTGAATGCACGGACCCACGTTGGGTTGCATAAATGAGCGGTCAATAGGAATACCAATAAATAAGAATTTATTATGCAAAAGGTGCAAACAGATTCCAAATATGCAGAGTCCAATTAATAATAATGGTGACACGTGGGCAGGCCCAAGGGTAGGAGACGCCTATCCAGAGAAGAGCCGGGACCCACGAAGTTCCACCGCCAGCCGGAGGCCTGCAACACACCAGAGCCACCAAGTTCTGGTACCCCCAGGCGGCCACTCCTCGAGGCTGTCGGACCGGTACTGCTGGCAGGAGCAAAAACAGATTAGATGGGTGTGTGTACACCCAGCAAACAGTCAGCAAAAACAGTTCCTTCCTGAGGGAAAAATCCATCACTCCCAGAGAGCAGGAAAACTGAGAACGTGCAGTACCAATAGTTATACTCAGAATTAGAAAATTGAGTGGAAAACGCCAACTCCCCCAAATCTCCACAAACCCAGCTGCAAGTATACCAAAGGTTATGACTCCAAAGATTTCAGTAGCAATGTATGTGCAAACAGCACAAAACAGCTG
This sequence comes from Thalassophryne amazonica, assembly GCF_902500255.1. NCBI lineage: Eukaryota > Metazoa > Chordata > Actinopteri > Batrachoidiformes > Batrachoididae > Thalassophryne > Thalassophryne amazonica. Next base: position 76,333,988 of record NC_047103.1, on the reverse strand, counting down.
AGCAAGTTTACCTGTATGGTAAGCTGATAACTCGGCAGAGTTATGGTGTCTTCTCCAGGCTCTTATGGAGTGATGATAAGGTGATGGATGACAGCTGATGACACTCTAACGGTGTCCACCTAGTAGTACCAAGAACGGCCAACAGGCCAGTGCGCCCTCCCGAGGTCAAAAGGTGCCAGCATGGCAGGGCGCCATCTGGTGGTGGGCCAGCAGTACCTCCTCTTCAGCGGCCCACACAACAATTTGTCTTCAAGTTCAAGACTGTTGCATTGAATTTAATTTTTGGTTGATGCAATGTGCATAAAGTTGAGATTGAAACTAATAAGTTTTTAAAAAGTTTTTCATTTGATTCAATTTTGTATGATAAATATGGAGAAAGAATAGAATTAGGCTGAAAGGTCTATGGCTTTGAAGCATATTCAGGGTGTGCATTGTGAGTCAAAACTGATTCCCCCAAAATGCAGGCAGTCAAACACAGAAGGTAGGTGCAAAAAGTCAAGGTTATTTATTTATCCACACAGATCCCAAAGTGCTAAACAGTCCAAACAGTGACAAAAAAGGGCAGAGGGAACAGAGGTAATGGAGCAAAAACATTAAATGACCAGATAAACATAAATTATGGGAAGCAACTGGCAATCACAAAATACTTACAAACAGAAAAGCAGGAACCACAGTCAATCTCAAGGCTTGGCTTCACGAACGAAGATCATGAAGGCTATCCACGTTGTCGTCCACAGGCACGCTCATGGCTGACCAGTCCGATGCAGGAAAGGCAGATCCGCGGGCAGTGTCTGCAGTTGAAGATCACATCCGGTGTGGCGGCACAGGTGGCATGGGCCTTCTTTCTCTGACGCTTGATCTTGAGTGCTTTTCTCCTGTCCTCTTCAAATTTAGTGACAGCTTGGTGGATCATGTGGTGCCAGGCACCACGGTCTGCAGCCAGGTCTGACCAACACTGGTAGTCAACATGGCATGCAGTGAGAGACTTCTTGAGGCAGTCCTTGTATTGTTTCTTGGGACCACCTCTCTCTCTATGGCCGGTGGAGAGTTCGCCATACAGTACAATCTTTGGTAGGCGATGGTCCTCCATGATTTGCCTATCGGAGCTGATATTTCAGTAGCATTGCTTCGATGCTGGGGTTCTCAGCCTGCTCCAGAACTTCGTTTGTGATGAAGTCACTCCAGTGAATGTTGAGGATGGAGCGGAGACAGCGCTGGTGGAAGCGCTCGAGGAGACAGATGTGACTGTGATAGGTTGCCCAGGTCTGAGCCATAGAGAAGGGTGGTGAGAACAGCAGCCCAGTAGATGCAGATCTTCATCTTGTTCAAGTTTTTGTTGTTCCAAACTCGTTTGTACAGTCTGCCAAAGGAGTTGTTGAGTTGTTGGCTTTAGAGAGTATGTGGTCAATTTCTTTATCGATCTTTGCATCAGATGAGATGGTGCAGCCCAGGTAAGTGATTTGCTGAGTTGATATCAGCTCTATCACCAAGAGTTATGTGGGGCTGGTGGTAATTGTCCTGTGGGGCGGGCTGACGAAGAACCTCCGTCTTCTTGAGGCTGACCTCAAGGTCAAAGAGTCTCGAGGCATCTGCAAAGCAGGACGTGAAGTGCTGCAGAGCTTGTTCTGTGTGGGCAACGAGGGCAGCATTGTCTGCGAAGAGGCAGTCCTGGATCAGTCTTTCCTGTCTCTTAGAGTGGGCTTGGAGGCACCGAAGGTTGAAGAGGCTGCCATCCTGACGGTACCTGACGTACATCCCATCCTCATCGTCCAGGTCTTCTGTAGCTTGCCTGAGCATTATACTGAAGATGCTGAAGAGAGTTGGTGCCAAGACGCAACCCTGCTTCACGGCGTTGGAGTTGGGGAAAGGCCGACAGGTCTCTGTTGAGTCGAATCTGGCCATGCTGGTTTTCATGCAGCTGGATCATCATCTGTAGAAATTTTGGGGGGCAACTGAGGTGTTCCAGGATAAGCGACAACCCTGTCCTGCTCACTGTGTCAAATGCTTTTGTAAGGTCAACAAAGGTAGCACAGAGTCCCTTGTTTTGCTCACGGCACTTGAGCTGGAGTTGACAGAGAACAAACACCATGTTTGTTGTGCCTCTGTTAGCTCTGAAGCCACACTTGCTCTTTGGGAGGTTTTCTTTGGCAATGGATGGTACGAGCCTGTTGAGCAGGATTCTGGCAAATACTTTGCCAGCGATAGAAAGTAGGGTGATTCCCCGGTAATTTGAGCAGTCAGACTTTTCACCCTTGTTCTTGTCCAGGGTAATCATGATGGCATCATGAAGATCTTGTGGCAGCTTGCCCTGCTCTTAGCAGCACACAAAAGCTTGTGTAGCTTATTGTGAAGAGCAGGTCCATCGCGTATCCAGATGTCAGATGGAATGCCATCGACACCAGCTGCTTTGCGAATCTTGAGCTGTTTGATAGTTTCTGTTGTCTCCTTAATGGTGGGTGGATCATCAAGCTCCTCTTTGAGTGGTAGTTGAGGAATTCAAAGAAGGGCAGTATCTTGGACGGTGCAGTTTGCGCTGAAGAGGGTTTGAAAATGCTCGGACCAGCGGGCAAGGATGGATGACTTTTTGGTGAGGAGGTCCTGTCCATCTGAACTATGCAGGGGATTCTGAACCCGATGGATGGGGCCATACACTGCTTTTAGCGCTTTGTAGAAGCCTCTATAGTCAAAGTCCACGCACAGCTGAGTTCTCCTCGCCAGGCGATCCCACCATTCATTCTGTAACTCTGAGTTTGCGCTGTAGGGTACTACATGCGCATCGAAAGGTGGCTTTCTTCACAGGACAAGTTGGTTGCACGAGGTGGGCCTGATGAGCTGCCCTCTTCTTTACTAGTAAGTCCTGGATTTCCTTGTCATTTCCACCAAACTAGTCCTGGTTTTTTTTCTTTGTGTGCTCAAGTACTTCTTCAGACGTTGTCATATGGCTGTTTTCAGATTCTCCCACAGGGTGTCTGGGGTGGGGACGTCAGTGCAGGGAGATTTGAGCTTTTGCTGCAGGTCTTTTTGGAACTTGGTTTTCACTATCCTCCAGCAAAGTTTGCCAATGTCAATTTGCTCTACAGAGTTGCCGTTCTTGATGGGTTTAGGCTTAAACTGTAGTTTTAGCTCGCAGCTGTCGAGACGATGGTCAGTGTGACATTCTGCACTGGGCATCACTCTCGTGTGTAGGACATCTCTCACGTCCCGTTGACGCATGAGCACATAGTCAAGTAGGTGCCAATGTCTGGACCGGGGGTGCATCCAGGTTCTTTTCAGATGGTCTTTCTGTTGGAAGATGGTGTTGGTGATGACAAGTTGGTACTCTGCACAGAACCCGAGCAGAAGGCACCCGTTGTCATTACAGTTTCCAACGCCATGTCTTCCGAGGACTTTCCAGGCATTAGAGTCCCTACCCACTCGTGCACTGAAGTCACCGAGGATTGCGACCTTGTCGCATGTGGGAGTGTTGTTCACTAGTCTGCACAGATTAGAATAGAAACTGTCTGTATCCACAGGATCTGCCAGAAGGGTCAGGGCATAGACACTGAAGAGTGTAAGATGATGCTTACTATCCAGTAGGGGTGTCACGATGTCGATATTTCATCGAAATCGATCGAAATTACGTCATGGTCTCGAGCCTTGAAGTCAAGGGGATCAACGATCCTGCCCCCTAAGCTACGCAAGCACGTACGCGACGCAGTACACTCTAGCCGACGCCGCTAGTTTGCTAACCTGCAGAGTATGTCACCATGGCAAGTGCAGATAAGGACGCCTTACTGGAGCTGGAAGCCGCTCCTGCTTCTCTTAAATCAGCAGTATGGAAATATTTTGCGTTCGCGGTGAGTTATGTCGACAGTTCGCGTTGACAAGAAGACAACAGTGTGTAAAATGTGCTACACGCGTGTGCCTTACCCGGCTACGGGAAATACAATGAACATGGCTGGACACATTCACCGTCATCACAAAGATGTTGATTTGGCTGGAAAAACATCATCATTGGTCCAGCCAACTATTGACTCTTCATTTGTAATGAAACTTGCACAGACCTCAGCTCGCGCTAAAACAATAACGCAACGCTATAGGGCTGTTCATAGCAGCAGACCTGCAGCCTTATTCAGTGGTGGAAAATGCTGGGTTCAAACATTTAATTAGCGTACTTGAGCCGCGCTACAGTATTCCCAGCAGGTCGCATCTTACAACCAAATTGTTGCCCTCCGTGTATGAAGATGCTAAAGAAAACGTTTTGAGGGGTCTAAGCACTGCGGAGTTAGTTGCCATAACAACAGATGGCTGGACCTCAAGAGCAACTGAGAGCTACATTACAGTGACAGCACACTACGTCAATAATGATTGGGAGATTGAAAGTCCAGTACTTCAAACTCACCCTATCTATGAATCACACACAAGTGATAATTTGGCAGAAGTGCTAAAGGAAGCAGTATTAGAATGGAAACTGGATAAACAAAATACAACCATCCATGTGACCACTGATAATGCCAAAAACATTGTCAATGCCTCAAGTGCAGCTGGATTGTCACCGCATATAGGGTGTTTTGCACACACAGTAAACCTGGCATCCCAGAAGGGGTTGGGAGTAAACCAGATTTCTCGTCTTTTGAGCAAAGTCAGGAGAGTCGTCACCTTCTTTCATAAGAGCATGACTGCAGCAGTTGTCTTAAAGGCCAAACAAGAGATGCTCCAGATTCCTCCTCACAAGCTGATTCAAGATGTCACTACAAGGTGGAACTCCAGCTATGACATGCTCAAACGCTACTTAGAGCAACAAGCTGCTGTTTATTCTGCACTCACAGAAAAAGATGTTAAAAAGAATGCCAAAGATCTCATCACACTCTCTGATCAAGATGACTGTTCTGGAGGATGTGGTTGAGGTTTTGAAGCCCATGAAAACAATCAACTCTGAGCTCAGAACAGCAGCCCACTGTGTCTATGATCCTGCCACTCAAACACTCCATTCTCACAACAATGAAACATAGTGGCACCGATTCACAGATTGTGAAGGATGTTAAATCTGCTATAGCAACCAACATTGAAGGGAGGTATTCAGATCCCAGTCTTCAACAGTTCCTGAATGAGAGCACTGCGTTGGACCCTCGGTTCAAGTCTTTACCCCATCTGGATGACCCCTCTCGGAAAGAGATATTCAACAGTCTGGCTGAGAAAATCCTACAAAAGCATCCCACACAGGTGTGACCAATTGACATTCATATGATGAAATGTCAGCTATTAATAGTGATGCAAATTTATCTTGTAATTGAAATACTGATACATTTATAAATTTATATTCTTTTTTAGACTCAGGCCTCAGGAAAAGGGACCAGCCAATACCATGCAGAGAACCCAGAAACTGCAGCATCCAGTGAAGGCAGCCCCCCAGCAAAGAGAATCACACTCAGTGAACTGTTTGGTGACTTTTATAGCACAGCCTCCACTACATCAACAACACCAAAATCATGGCCTGATGTTGTCAAGGAGGAGATTGAGCTATACAGGATGGCAAAAGTAATTTCTGTGGATGCAAATCCACTGAAATGGTGGAAAAACAATGAGCATCAGTACTCAAATTTGTCCAAGCTTTCCAAACATTATCTTGCTGTGCAAGCAACAAGTGTAGCAAGTGAGAGAGTGTTCTCCACAGCAGGGGACATTGTGACTGCTCATAGAGCAGCCCTTTCTCCAGAGAATGTGGACATTCTCATCTTTTTAAACAAAAACTTGAAAATATAAAAATAACATTGTCTTGTCTAGCCACAAACATGTTAATAGTTTTGGTACCTTAAGGAGCATCTTTCTCTCCACATAAAGTTATATCTTTGTTAAAGAAAAATGACAGTTGTCATTCTCAGGGACCAAAAGTTTATTTTTATGTTCAACTGTTATAGGATAGTTTAGTTTGTTATGGCTCTAATTGTTCTATTACTTTGCACATGACTGTTTCTGTATTTTTTTATTATTTTGTTATGTTGCACATTGCTATTTTAATAGTGCACACTGCTGCTACCAAAAAAAGCCACTAGATGGCAGCTACCCTCTATGACCTCTAATTTTTGTTATTGTTAATTTTGTTTTTGTTGTTCCACTTGACTGAGAAGATTGTTACATTATATCTTAATTAAATTATTAAAATTTTACCATTAGTATAATATCTTGCCAAATATTGGAGCTCACACAAACACGACCGGACTCTGAGCTGGGTACTTTCACACTGGTTTATTCTACTTCCGGCACAATACATATTGTAGGTAAGAGGGCACCACCTGGTGGTGTGGTGTGACACGAGATGAAGTACCAATACATCACAACTCCTCCCCTCTTATTCAGTCCCCCGGATTCCCAAATATGTATTTTAAGAAGTATTGGCTCAGTAACCTAAATTTTAAACAGTAACCTTGAATCTGTAACTAACCGAACAGTTATTGAACATTATATCCTAACTTAAGGGTGAGGGTAGACTGCCTCACACCTTGAGTGTGTCAGGGGATTATTGTGCCCCCTTCTTGAGACAACACTCTGTAACTAAACATGTCAGAGATCATACTCAGTTGTTTAAAGGGTCAGTCTGTCGGGTGGTTTGCAAATCCGTCTTGGGTATCGGTTCAGTGTTGGCTGGGGTGTTGCGGGGTTGGTATGTGTGTCTGACTGACCTGAAGGTGGTGCACTTGTTACCGTCACAGGGCTCGCTGTCTCTGACACATCACCGGTGTCCGTCATGGCCTTTGGGATGACTGCAGTGGGTGTCGGTTGTTTCTCTGCGGCTGGCTGCACAATGCTGGGGTGACAGGCCACCATCTGGTCTGCATGTCGAATCCACTGCTGATTTGATGCAACCTCGACCTGGTACGACCTTGGCCCTGCTTGCGATGTAACCGTACCAGTCATCCACTTGTCATCCCCCTTCCGGACAAGCACCGGGTCTCCCACTTCAAAAGTTCTCGCTTTAGCGTGTGCGCCATGGTGTCGCTGTTGGTCCTCTTGCGCTCAATCCACCACTGCTGACACGCTCGGTTTCAGCAGGTCTAGGCGGGTGCGCAGTCTGCAACGGAGAAACAACGTAGCAGGTAACTCTTTTGTAGTGGTGTGGGGGGTGTTTCTGTAGTGTAGCAGGAAAGCATCGAGTTGCCGCTGGACCGAAGCTGTACCCCTAGACGACTTCAGAGAATGTTTAAATGTCTGCACGAAACGCTCTGCCAGGCCGTTTGTTGCCGGATGGAAAGGAGCAGAGCATTTGTGCGTAATGCCATTGGATGTCAAAAAGTGGGCAAACTCCTCAGAAGTGAATTGAGGCCCATTATCACTCACTAGGACCTCTGGTACTCCGTAATGACTGAAGAGGCCTCTTAACACTTCAATTGTTTTTGCAGATGAGGCTGAATCCGTCAATATGACTTCGGGCCACTTGGAATGAGCGTCCACAATGACGAAGAACATGTGCCCCTCCAAGGGGCCGGCGAAGTCGATATGAATTCGCTGCCACGGACCTGTTGGCCAGGGCCATGGGTGCAGTGGTGTGAGGGCAGTGCTCTTTTGACATCGTTGGCACTGGGTGCACGTCTTGCACCTCTCCTCCACCTGCACGCCCAGACCCGGCCACCACATGTAGCTCCTCGCCAGGGATTTCATCCTGACCACGCCCGTGTGTCCGGCGTGGAGTTCGTCTAAGACATGCTGACGTAGTTTGGGTGGGACTACAACTCGGTTTCCACACATTAAGCAGCCTTGAAGTACAGAGAGTTCATCTTTCCGTATGATATACGGGACCAGACTCCTGTCTGCGTCCTTGGCTGGTGGAAAACGATCGGTTGACGCCATCTCGATCACCTGTGAGAGTGTGGCGTCTGCTTTGGTTTCTCTTTTCACCTCACTGCAGTGGATTGGAAGGCTTTCAATGTATTTTATCAGACATGTGTCAACTGTCCCTTGTTTTTCTTTGTGTTGCACTGGCAGAGGCAGACGCGAGAGACCGTCTGCATTGCCATGGTCAGCAGCGCATCTGTACCTTATTGTATAATCGTGCGCTGACAATATGAGTGCCCAGCACTGTAGTCTTGTGGCAGCCATGGACGGTGTCGCTTTGCTAGGGCTCAAGATTGTTGTCAAGGGCCGGTGATCAGTAAGTAGGGTAAAATGACAGCCATAGAGGTTTGAATGAAAATGTCTGACCCCAAATATTATTCCTAATGCCTCTCGCTCAATTTGAGCATAATTCTGCTCTGCCTTGCTAAGCGTCCGCGAAGCAAAGGCTATGGGTCGTTCTTCCCCATTTGGCAGTCGATGTGAGATGACTGCCCCCACCCCATAGGGCAAGGCATCGCAGGCAAGTATAACTGGCAGTCTGGGATTGTAATGCGTCAGTACACTTTTGCTGGATAACTGTTTCCTTTGCTTTTTGGAAAGCTTCGTCACATCTCCCGGACCATTCCCACTTCACCCCCTTATGTAGCAACGAATTCAATGGGTGTAAAAGGGTCGACATGTTCGGGACGAAGCATGCGTAATAGTTGATGAGCCCAAGGAAAGAGCGCAACTGGGTCGTATCGGTCGGCACGAGGGCATCCACAATGGCTTTGATCTTATCATCAGACTTGTGGAGCCCTACAGAATCAATCATGTGCCCCAAGTACTGTAGCGAGCTCCTGAAGAACTCACATGTCTCCTTTTTGACTCAGAGCCCAAATTTTTCAAGACGACTCAAAACGGCTTCGAGATTTCTCAGATGGTGCGCATCATCTTGGCCTGTGATGAGAATGTCATCAAGAAAGCAATGTACATTTGGTAGCCCTTGGAGCACTTGGTCCATAATTCTCTGGAATATGGAAGGCGCGGAAGTAATTCCAAATGGTAAACGATTGTAGCAGAACATGCCCTTGTGGGTGGTGAGCGTAAGATATTTCCTAGAATCTGACTTAACCAGTACCTGAAGGTAGGCATGTGAAAGGTCCAGTTTGCTGAAACGATGTCCCCCAGACAAGGATGCAAACAAATCCTCAATACGAGGTATTCGGTAGTGTTGAGCGCACAGGGCTGGATTTCACCACTTGCCGTACGTCCTGTTCGCACTGTCTTGATTTCACACCAGTCTATGTTGATGTTCCTTAGCCATTCACGGCCGAACAGTGGTGGTGCCTCTCCTTTTACCACATATAAAGGCAACCTAGCCCTCTGCTTGTTCAACTTAACCCACACCTTCAGCATTCCCTCGGGCTGCAGTAACTCCCTTGTGTATGTTTTCAGAACGACGCCTGTCTTGCGTAAACGTAAGTGTGCAAATTTGTCTTTGTATAGCTCACTGGAGATCAAGGATACAGCGGCCCCAGTATCCAGCTCCATATCCACTGACTGCCCTTCAATTTTTGGCTTAATCATTATTATTGATGATGCTGCATGCCCCGTTTTAACTGCCTTCACTTGTTCTGTGTTCACTGCAGACACCATGTGCAGAGTGAAATCAGAGTCTGAACCTGCTGATGACTCCATCTCCTCTGATGAATTTGCAACTGCCACTTTATGAATTTTGCCTTTGTCAGCATCCTTGTATTTTTTTTGTTTGATTTTACTGTCTTGTTTTGACTTTGCCTGCTTTGTTTCACTCCTTTTGCTTCTACACACACGGGCTATGTGGCCCTTTTTATTGCAATTGTGGCATTGCTGCTCCTTAAAATAGCAGTCACGTTTATGATGATTAATCTTGCCACATCGAAAACATTTGTCGCCACCCAGTGGCGAAGACACGGACACAGCATGCACTTTCAATGAGCTTTTCAAATGTAGTGATTCCCTCGCTACCGCTTCCATTGCCAATGCCATTTCGACTGCTTTCTTAAAATCAAGTTTTTCCTCCGTCAGGAGTTTCCTTTGAATAGTCTCATTATTGAGCCCACAAACGAATCTATCGCGCAGGGCATCTTGCAAATGTGCGCCAAAATCACAATGCTCAGATAACTTTTTCAAAATGGCCACATATTGTGCTATGGTCTCTCCCTCTTCCTGATTGCGTTTGTGAAATCGGAATCTCTCCGCAATTATTATGGGCTTGGGGGAGAAATGACCATCCAGGGTGTCCACTAAATTTTTGTAAGTTTTACTGCTAGGTTTATCCGGAGCTAGTAAGCTCCGCAGTAAGCCATATGTAGTTGCCCCAATGACACTTAAGAATACTGCCGCCTTCTTTGTAGCGGGGACATCATTGGCTTCAATAAAATGTTCAAACCTCTCGACATAAGTCGACCATTGCTCCGATGATTCGTCGTAGGCATCAATGTGTCCCAAAAGCGTTGCCATTCTTACTGGCGGTGGCGGTGCCTGTGCTTCTCGAGGTGGTTCGTTTTGAACTGCTTGTTCCTCGATCCGGTTGTCCTGGGATTCTTCTCCCTCCCCTGCTAATACTGGGCCTCCTCCATCAGAAAAATGACATGAGTGGGTCACCTTACTCGTCGCCAATTTATAATATCTTGCCAAATATTGGAGCTCACACAAACATGACCGGACTCTGAGCTGGGTACTTTCACACTGGTTTATTCTACTTCCGGCACAATACATATTGTAGGTAAGAGGGCGCCACCTGGTGGTGTGGTGTGACACGAGATGAAGTACTAATACATCACAATTAGTGGCTAATGTGATGTATTACAAAAAGTATCACTTATACCAAGCCCACCTTTGATGAATCAAACCAATGACTGATCATAGACTAATCTAAAACTGGCATAGGCCTCTCTGTTGTAAGAAAAAGAAAATCTAGAATTGAATCGAATCGTGACCCTAAAATCGAAAATAAAATCAAATCAAGGATTTGGAGAATCGTGACACCCCTACTATCCAGTGGTTGACTCATGGACATGATGCGGTCTGAGTGGCCAGTAGGCAGCGTTTCCAGTTTGGAGGTGATGGAGTTCCTCACCGTGAGTCCTACACCAGACATGCGTCTTTCAGTTGATGGTTTCCCGGACCAGTAGAAGGTGTAGCCGGTGCCCTGTTCTTCGAGGCTGCCTTCATCAGCGAAGTGGACTTCGCTGAGAGCTTCTATGTCGATGTTGAGGTGAGAGAGTTCATGTGCTATAAGAGCGGAACAGTGTTCCGGGTGGCTGCTGTCAGCCTTGTCAAGCATAGTCCTGACATTCCAGCAGGCTTCTTTCAGGTTCTGCTTGCTTTTCTTAGACTTTGATTTCATGTTTGTTTGACCGCTGTGAAGATGCCCATTGACCGCAGCTAGCCAACTGGGTGTAGCCAACTGGGGCTACCCAACTGGGGCTAGTCAACAACTCAAATGGGGAACAAACACATTTATATATACATGCACCACTACAGGCAATTTCAGATTTCACAAACATGCAATGCAAACACTCCACACACACAGAAAGACCACAGGTGGGAATCGATTCCATGACCTTGTTGCTGTGAGACAACAGTTCTAGCCGCTAAGCTGCCATGGTACCCGGAACAAAAAACACCTCCAAGAGGGAAACCCCCCCACTAATCTAGAAGTAGTTTGTGATATCAGTAGCAGGGGGCACTGCAAGTCCATAAGAAAAGTTCCATAACAAAAGGTTCCTGATTGAAGACAGAATTAATAATAAATAATTAAAGCAGAGGGCTGTGCGAGTCCATAACAAAAATTGATCTCTGAAGGAGAAACAGCACAAAACCTAATGGGATTAACAGTGTTGGGGAAAAAAAAACACCCCTTCCAGTCTGACCATTACACAGGTCTTGGCTACGCCGCACTGGCTTCTGGTCAGTTACCGTGTTGAGTTTAAATTTATTTTAATTGTTCTTAAAGCCCTCAATGGCCTGGCCCCAGTGTATCTTTCGGAGCTTGTTTTTCCTTACACCATACCATATCACTTTATTTATATAGCACATTTCACAAACAGAGTAGTTTCCAAAGTGCTATACAACAACAACAAAACACAGCAGACCACACACTCATGCGGTGTTAAAAGCCAAAGCATAAAAATGGGTTACACCCCAACCAGAGCCTTAAGGTCTTCTGACCAGCTGTTGTTGGAGGTGCCTAAAACCAGATTAAAGACAAGAGGTGACAGAGCCTTTGCAGCAGCTGCCCCCAGGCTCTGAAATAGTCTCCCCTTGAATATTATATCATCCCTGTCCCTAGAGACTTTTAAATCCTCTTTAAAATCTTCTTTTCTCTGGCGTTTTCTAAATGAGTGATTACATCTCTGTTTCACCTTATGGCTGGTTCACACGGCTGTGTGCTCATTTGTGGTCGGAAGACACAACACATGCTGCGATATCGGGCCAGGACAATCCAACATGTTGAATATCCCTGATTTGTGATCGAAGCACGACTGACATCCTTCCGAGCAGATCAAAATGCTCTTAACACACCGCACATGGTAGGAATATCTGATAAGATTATCTTATCGTCATCACGATTGTCGGGGTGTCCTTAAGATTGTCAGAAGGGGAAGATTGAGTCTGATATCGGCCTAATTATCTTGCTGTGTGAACCTAGCATTAGTATCTCTTTGGTTTTTCCTGTTGCTTAATGCTGACAAATTATACCTTATTTGTTGTCTTTCTGCCGCCTGATTCTGTTTTTTCTCTCTGTTTGAGGTACATCCAGAGGTGGGATTGCGTGTCTTCTACAGGCCTCCCATCCTGGACACCAGGATGGACTCCCAAAATCTCCAGTATATTTGTCTAGTGTGTCAGTAGCATGGCCCAAGCATGGGTCTTTTAGTGAAGCTTAGGGCTAGTGGCTGGCGATCACCTTTTGTATTTCTTCAGTTTTTCTTGTTGCTTAATGCTGACAAATTATACTGTATTTGTCTTTCTGATGCTTGGTTCTGTTTTTTTCTTTTCTCTCTGTTTGGGGTGCGGCTCCATCCTGAGATGGGTGTGGTATCTGTTACAGAAACCGTCCTGCGCACAGGCAATATTTCCTGTATGTTCGTTTTGTGAATTGTTTTGTAATTTGTCTGTAGCATGGCCCAAGCAGAGGGTCACCCTTTTGAGTCTGGCCTACTTGATATTTCTTCCTCAATATCATCAGAAGGAGTTTCTCCTTACCACTGTTGCCTGTGTGCTTGCTCTAGGGGTTGGTAAGGTTAGACTTTACTTATGCGATGTGCCTTGAGGCAGCTTTGTTGTGATTTGGCGCTATGTAAATTAAATAAATGACATGAAATTAAATTATTTCCTACTACTTTTCACTCTTTATTTTACTTGGTCTTTTATTTGTTTTATTTGTTTTTGTAGCAATTTTATTGTTGTTCTTAATTTATTTATTTACAATTGGGGTAACTTGGTTCCCATTTTTTAAATTATGTACAGCACTTTGGTTGACTGCTGTTGTTTTAAATGTGCTTTAGAAATAAAGGTGGAGTTGAGATGAACCAGCTAACAGACTAACCTTGATTCAGGGGTTTATCAAATAATATTTTTGGGGACTGTGCAGTGGTTCTCATAACGATTTGCTTTGTTGTGGACATTGAAAGTTATGAGCCCCTTATGTGTCATGCATTAAGTGGACCTAACAGTTGAAGCCACAGACAGCTGGTAAAAGTGCTAAAGTAATCTGAACCCAAAGCCATTCCATGAGCATCGCATCAATACGTACTCCCAAACATGACCTTATGAGACAAATTGATGAGAACTCATTCAAGAATTTTCAGTAATTATTAGACTGTCTCGAACTTATTTTCTCTAATATCCTCAAATTGTACATGCCAATCTATTCTGAAGAGGGAACTGCTTCTCTTGCATTAGTGGGCCTCCGTGCCCTCAGGCACTCAGAGCAATCATGATTTCACTCTGTGGGTGGCTGCTGTGAAGATGGCTCAGCTAGAATCTGTAGAAAAGACATTACACCAGCTGGAAATTCAAGCGCTGCCTCTTCATCTGCATTCTGTCTACGCTCACCGATTTTTGCCTTCAGCTTTTTGTTTCGCTCGACATAAAACATTCAGTGAATCTTCTGTATCTGTCAAATTATGTCATGCGGGTATAGTTTCAAACTAAGCAGCACACAGATGGCAAAAGACATTTTAATGTGCAGCATCTGCACAAAGTTTCTCAGATGAAATTCGCGCATCATCAGCGACATCATACTATAAATTGAATGACGTTTGTTTGTCTGATCCATGACGTCTCTGAGGTGCTTTGACCAATTTCCATCAAACTTCATATGTGGATGGCCGTCAGTTCCAGAATGATATTTAAGTGGTTTGTTTTGAAAAAGGTCAAGGTCATTTGGGTTGAAAGGCAAAACTAGAAGGCACTCAGAGCGCATATGTCCACGAAGGCCATGTGTTCCTGAATGCTTTAAACTTTTTCTTGATCTTTGCGCTGTGTAATGTGCCTGACAAATGGAAGTACCCAAAGAATCATTTGTATTTTGTTAGACATCTGAAACAATATAGACTGAGCAATGGTGAAGAAGAAATGCCGCGTCCAGACTTCCAGCAAAAGCCTAAAATCTGAATTTAAAACCCAGATCGTGGGTTTGTGGATTATGACTGTGTGAGCCTGTGTGTATATTCTCCAGTAGAGGTCACTCATGACATTTTCTATCTCTAAGGACAGCCTCTCTCACTTGCCACCACATTAGATTTCCTGCTTGTAATCTTATTCCAAAAACCTTATCCCTTATTGTGGTGCACAGGTACAAGTTGTATCCCATGGGAAATCATTTCCCTGTTTGAGCAGATTTGTGGAATAGGCTCACATTGATTGATTGATTGTTTGGCTGGAGGGTGCCAATCAGATTGGACCTTTTTGTCAGGATGAAGTTTTAATAGATGTGCTGTGCCAAAGGGACAGATTCCGTCTTCATCCGTCCAAGGAGACCACGTGTACTACACTTTATCTATCTGTATAGATGCATAATATATATATATATATATATATATATATATATATATATATATAAAATATCAAAAACATGCTTATTTAGGGTCTGCTGATTTCTCTGCCACTGACCAAGCCAGCATCTACATCTGGAGTTGGTTCCCGGGCGCCGAACTGTGGCTGCTCACTGCTCCTAGTTGTTGGATTGTGTCTAACTGTAATTAGGATGTTATTTCAGAGGACAGCCTGTAGGGAAACCCATTTCTATCTACCCAAAATAATAATGATAATAATAAAATGTGTGTTTATGTGTGTAAAAAATGCATTCAAAATTACGAGGTATATATAAGTGTAAAGTTTGAATTTCTCAGTCCTAATTATATTTTTAAGTTGAAATATTGACTTTTCAATTTGCAATTGTGACATTTTTGGCCAAATATGTCATACTTTAAACACATAACTTAATTGTCTGAAATATTTGCTTTGTATTTGAAAATTACAAATTAGTCAAAATTTTGACCCAGTATCTCATTTGACGGTGAAAGTCAAAATTTTAATTTGTATCTTATAAATATGATTACTCTGTCAAATGTAAGAATCAGTATCTTATAACTTATTCAATGCAAATAGTTTTCATTTCAACCAAAGTAAAAACTAATGGGAAAAAAATACAGTTCTTCATCTTACCATTTCATCCTTCATCTCTTCATCTCAGGGAGCTTTGGTGGCTTTTCTGAGGTGGCACCCTGTCCTGATTCAGTAACTAATCAGAAATTTTCTGACTTGAGTCTACTTTCTAAACAGCACTTTGCCTCACAACAGGAGACAATCTGTTTTATTTCACGTTATGTCTAAAAAACAACAACAAAAAACAAAGTTCATAATTAACCCTATGGTCAGATTAGCTACAAAGGATAAGCAGCTGGTGTTTGTCACTTGATGGTTGGTGGTTACTCATGGTTACTTGGTGTGATTGTTCACAATGTTTGAGTACGGGGAAACTTGACACTGTCACTACATATTTAGTAGTTTTTCAGAATTTGAGCTATATCTCTGCACAGAAATCTTAAATTAATTAGGTTTAACTCATTTAATTACCTTTTTATTCCTCAGAGAGAGCAGGAAAAGACAAACGGAGGGAGCTCTTAGTATGTGTGTGTGTGTGTAAGAAAGTGTTGTCTGCCTTCACATTCTCCTGGAAGAAGAGGGACATGGTGACAGAGTTGCTCACCAGGTGGGGTTAATGTCAAAAAATGATTGGAAGGATACTAGAGTAGCACAAAGCCATCCCTCAGCTACTCAGTGCAGATAAGACCAGACACTTGGTTCCCACCTGGCAGGATGTGGATGTGATGGAGTCCGTGCATGGGGCCTTGAATCCATGATTGGCATTCACTGATTCACTGTCTTGTGAGTCTTACAGGCGTGTGTTCTACCTCAAGCCAATGCTGCATCTCTTCAGAACACACATTCTGAAGACATGAACATGAAACACAGCCCCCACAAAGGACATAAAGATGATTGTCATGGCATACCTTGATGAAAAGTATGCCAACCAGAAAACTAATCTGCTTGATTTGGCAGCCTTGGTGGATCCACTTGTCAAGATACAATACATCAAGCCACAAAAGACTGTCCTCAAAATGAAACTAGTGTCCGACATGCTGGAGGAAAACCAAGACCCATCCAGTTTACTCAGGATAAAAGAGGCAGGTGTGTGCGTAAAGGAGAATTTATTTTAAATGTTGTAACAATGTTGAACAAAACAAAATAACAAAATGACAAATCACACTGAGGAGTGATAGAAGGCCAGCAGCAGCTTTGTGTCCAGGTTGTTCTTCCTGAAGACATGCAGGAAGCGTGTGAATTATTATGTACATCTGATTTCTTAAAAAAAAAAAAAAAAAAAAAAAAAACTTTTTTCACATTGTCTTTATGGGGTCTTGTGTGTAGAATTGTGAGGGGAAAAAATTATTTAATTGACTTTGAATAAGGCTGAATACTTCCCGGATACACTTTAATGTCATACATTCACCAGTTTTGTTTGTGTTTATTCATGTATTTTAGTTCTTTATGTATAAACTATGTATTTGATTCTTTTTCTGCTGCTTATCCAAGGTGGCAGTGTCTGTAGACCAAGCAGCTTTCTTTGTCCTCTATCTCTTCATAGGGAATCCCAAGGTGTTCCAAAGCCATCTGGGAAATATAATCCCTGGATTGTCCACGGGGCACATCCCAGTTGGATGCACCTGGCTCCTTTCGATGAGAAGAAGCAGCACCTCTTCTCTGAAAGGATGTTACTTTCTGACCAAAAATATTGAAGTCTTTCACTACAGTAGTGTTCAGAATAATAGTAGTGCTATGTGACTAAAACGATTAATCAAGGTTTTGAGTATATTTCTTATTGTTACATGGGAAACAAGGTACCAGTAGATTCTCACAAATCCAACAAGACCAAGCATTCATGATATGCACACTCTTAAGGCTATGAAATTGGGCTATTAGTAAAAAAAAAAAAGTACAAAAGGGGGTGTTCACAATAATAGTAGCATCTGCTGTTGATGCTACAAACTCAAAACTATTATGTTCAAACTGCTTTTTTAGTAATCCTGTGAATCACTAAACTAGTATTTAGTTGTATAACCACAGTTTTTCATGATTTCTTCACATCTGCGAGGCATTAATTTTGTTGGTTTGGAACCAAGATTTTGCATGTTTACTAGTGTGCTTGGGGTCATTGTCTTGTTGAAACACCCATTTCAAGGGCATGTCCTCTTCAGCATAAGGCAACATGACCTCAAGTATTTTGAATATCCAAACTGATCCATGATACCTGGTATGCGATATATAGGCCCAACACCATAGTAGGAGAAACATGCCCATATCACGATGCTTGCACCACCATGCTTCACTGTGAACTGTGGCTTGAATTCAGAGTTTGGGTGTCGTCTCACAAACTGTCTGCGGCCCTTGGACCCAAAAAGAACAATTTTACTCTCATCCGTCCACAAAATATTCCTCCATTTCTCTTTAGGCCAGTTGATGTGTTCTTTGGCAAATTGTAACCTCTTCTGCACATGTCTTTTATTTAACAGAGGGACTTTGCGGGGGATTCTTGCAAATAAATTAGCTTTACACAGGCGTCTTCTAACTGTCACAGCACTTACAGGTAACTCCAGACTGTCTTTGATCATCCTGGAGCTGATCAATGGGTGAGCCTTTGCCATTCTGGTTATTCTTCTATTCACTTTGATGGTTGTTTTCCGTTTTCTTCCACGTGTCTGTGTTTTGTTTTTTTTTTGTCAATTTTAAAGCATTGGAGATCATTGTAGATGAACAGCCTATAATTTTTTGCACCTGCGTATACGTTTCCCTCTCTCCAATCAAATTTTAATCAAACTACGCTGTTCTTCTGAACAATGTCTTGAACGTCCCATTTTCCTCAGGCTTTCAAAGAGAAAAGCATGTTCAACAGGTGCTGGCTTCATCTTTAAATAGGGGACACCTGATTCACACCTGTTTGTTCCACAAAATTGACGAACTCACTGACTGAATGCCACACTACTATTATTGTGAACACCCCCCTTTTCTACTTTTTTTTACTAATAGCCTAATTTCATAGCCTTAAGAGTGTGCATATCATGAATGCTTGGTCTTGTTGGATTTGTGAGAATCTACTGAATCTACTGGTACCTTGTTTCCCATGTAACAATAAGAAATATACTCAAAACCTGGATTAATCTTTTTAGTCACATAGCACTACTATTATTCTGAACACTACTGTATATTCTAATTTCTGAGATGCACATTTATATCCCAGGTATCATGGATAGGTAACAATATGTCACTGAATAATTGTGTGGCAAAAACGACACACTCAGACATAGTGATGGGAATTACACGTTGAAGACCCAGAATGCAGCCAATTAACATGACTGGAATGACTGAAAAAATAACAAAACAACAAAAAACAATGATTTATTCTTCACCAGGTTGGCAGTAAGCAGTCTAAAGCAAAACCTCAGGGCAACAGAATACAGGCACATGAGGAGGAAACACAGACGCAAAGATTCACACAACAGGACATTAAGAACTGGCAGAGAGAAAAAAAACTGTGGCAACTAAATACTGGGAGAAAACTCAGCATAACGGGAAAGAGGTGAGACGGTTAATGAGGTACTACTGTGTACAAGACAAGAGAGGGTGAAATGGTCAAGACTGCAAATACCAAGAGAAACTCACACAGAGTGAAAGTGAAATTTTAAAGAAACAAAAGTAGCAATCAGGGAAAGAAAACATTAAGACACATGAATATATAATGTGAAACTGACAAAAGACAAGTGCTCCAAAACCAAGATGGAACTCAGTACAACTAAAATCTGAATTAACGGAGCAGTGCACACTCAAACATAACTGCAACATTTAACAGGATACATGGGGTAGATTGCAACATACAGAGATGGTCTATTTTTTATGTGTTGACCAAGAAATACTAGTTCAAATTTGATGGCTTCTGAAGTCATTTGAGAGGATTATGAGATGAACTTATATCATAGATGTCGTGTGTGCAATAATTTGGGGTCGAGTGACTGATGGATGATCATACAGATGGGAGTTATGTTATCTGTGGCATCATTTCCATGAACAGAAAGCCAGCTGCTGTAATTCCCTTGAGTACTCCAAGAGTACTTCACCTGACTTACAAAGCCACTTGCCATTTAAAATTCCTCATGTCATAGGGACAGAATGATATTTTGGTGTATTACAAAGGTCCATTATTTAAAAGGGTTTACATAGTCAGATTTATTAAAATTTGGTGTCATTAGGATACCTCTTAGGGGGTTTGTTATGTGATCAAGATCAGTTCATGTACAAAAGTCTGAGTGTGGAGGATGGTGTATTTAATTTTATGTATGTTGGGGTTTGGTTTTTGCCGGGGTTGCTAAGTTGTCTCTGTGTCCTTTATGTCTGAGTCCTTTGCACCTGTCCTGTTCAACATCCCAGTGTGTGTGTATAGAAGCGAGCATGTTGGTCCCTTCTGACCTGTGTGTGTAAGTGTTTATATGTGGGTTTCATCTGTCCTCCTCTGTCTGTCATGTGTGAGTGAATGTGGGCATGCCCCCCCCACCCCCCCACCCCATCCACATGCGTGTATTGGGGCGGATGTAACTTCCTTTTCGTGGTCTGCTTGAGGTTTCTTCCTCAAAAGGAGTTTTTCCTTACCACTGTTGCTCTGGGGGTTGGTAAGGTTAGACCTTACCTGTGTGAAGCACCTTGAGGCAACTCTGTTGTGATTTGGCGCTATATAAATGAAAATAAATTGAAATTGTGGTTTTCTGTGTGTGCCTGTGTGGGTAATTGCGAGTGGGTGTATATGTGATTCCCTGTGCACCCCTCTCGAATTATATGTAGGTATGGTGCCATCTGCAGGTGTCGTTATTGTGTCTTGTCTGTTATGCGTGTGAGTGTATGGTTGTATGCTTCGTTTTTTTTTTAATCTTGGTTTACCCTTCAGTTCCTGGTTCACAGCCATGCTTTGTTGCCAGGGTTACGCCTGGTAGCTGAGTGTGGCATTTTGACAGCTGTTGCTGTGAGCGCCCCGCTCCCTGTGCACCTATTGTAAACCCCCTTTGTGCTTTTATTTCCTACTCGTATTTATGGTATTTCTGTTGTCCACCATGTTGGTTTCTGTTATGTCTTAGTCCTGCTTAGTTCCGGGCTTATGCTGTTTGTAATCTGTCCCTCAGGTTTGTCATGTTTTTGGATTTGGTTTTGATTTTCACTTTGATCGTGAGGTCCTTGTATTTCCTCTTGTTCCTTTTTGTCCACCTATGCTTCCTTCCTTCATGCAGTCCTCACACCTGTTGTAATCAGCTAGTTTGTATTTAAATCACACCTTGGTTAATGTTCTTTACCACCCATTTGTATGAACTCCTAGTATGTTCAGGTGTTCTCTGCTCCTGTTACTGCCTCACTCGCTGTCCGTTTTTACCAATGCTCACCTGTTTGTAAGTTCATCTCATCTACTAGTGGAAATACCCTGGATTTGGTTCTTGCATGTGGTATTGCTGTCACGAATATTATCATGCCTCTTGCATCGGTGGTCTCTGATCACTCACTTATTAGGTTTACAGTTTCGCTGCCGTGTTTAGTGGAACAACAGCCTTATTTATCACTGCGGCGATGCATCAACTCCTCAACTATGACTGAACATGAAGCTAGACTGCCTGATATCTTAGCTACACATTTGGAAAATGCCCAATCAGTAGACAGACTTGTGGATAGTTTAAACTCAGTGCTCAAAAACTACACTCGACATGATTGTGCCACCTTTGTTAAAACCACGCCTCCCAAAACACAGTCACCTTGGTCCAATGATTACTTGCATGACCTCAAGCGTAAGGCTTGAGATCTAGAATGGAAATGGCGTAGTTCAAAATTAGAAAGATTCTACCTCGCGTGGCGTGATACTATCTTAAATTATAAGCATGCACTATTGGCTACAAAGTGGACCTATTACTCTGATTTGATCAAGAAAAACAAGCATAACTCAAAGTTCTTGTTCAACACGGTGGCAACACTTATTCATGTACAACCACTTGTAAGTCCCTCTCCTTTGACAGCACAAGATTTTTGGATTACTAAAGTGTTAAAGATTATTAAAGTGGTGAATGATCTTCTGCTCGCATTGGATTCGGACAGCACTAGGGTTCTGGTGCTGTTAGATCTTAGTGATGTGTTTGATACCTTGTATCATATTCTAGTCGATAGGCTGGAGAATCATTTTGGGATTACTGGGAGTGCCCTTGCATGGTTGACATCATACCTGACCAGTTGTTCTCACTGTGTTTTGTACAATAACACTACCTTTAACCTTAGTGAGATGAAATTTGGTTTTCCACAGGGGTCCATCTTCGGCCCCCTGCTTTTCTCCCTTTATATAGCACCCCTTGGGCACATATTGCAGCATTTTGGGATTACCTTTCATTGCTATGCTGATGATTCTCAGTTACACATGCAAATAACTGCTGGTAATATCATCCACATAAAATCCTTAGAAGATTGCCTTGCATCAGTGAAAAGCTGGATGTCTAGCAACTTCCTGCTTTTAAACTCTGACAAGACTGAAATGGTTCTTGGTCCACTGAGACATTGGCATCAATTTGATCAACTAATGCTTAGCCTAGGCTCATATGCCATACATCACACTGACAAAGTGAGGACCCTTGGGGTAATTTTTGATCCTACGTTGTCCTTTGACCTTCAGATTAGAGATATTATGAGGACTGCTTTCTTCCACCTGAGAAATATACCAAAGATTCGTCCCATCCTGTCTATGACTGATGCTGAGACCCTGATTCATGCATTTGTCTCTTCTAAATTGGACTCCTGCAATGTTCTATTTTCTGGTTTACCGCAGTCCAGCATTAGGGGTCTCCAATTGTTTCAAAATGCTGCTGCCAGACCTTTGACATGAAGCAGAAAGTTTGACCACATTACACCCATTTTGGCATCTCTTCACTGGCTTTCTGTCCCAATGAGACCAGATTTTAAGGTTCTGCTACTAGCCTATAAAATTGTTCATGGACTGGCACCTCCCTACCTAGCTGACCTAATTAAACCCTATGTACCAGTTTTTGACAGTCGCCTTTTGTTTGTTAGTTCACTAACACCCTTGTTGTATTTTGGATGTGGTCATGTATGATGTCCTTACCTCACACTGTCACTGTTTGATAGTCGTCTTTTGTTATCCACCATTTGATAGTTTACCAAGACTCTTGTTGCAGTTGGGATTTTTGTCACGTTGGATGTTCTTGCCACTGTTTGTCACTGCCGCATTTGGAGATTAAAACACCTTGTTTTTTGCACCCAACCCTCTGTCTGGCATACTTAGTCAACCTTTCAAATCTTGCGAAGCAGACAGAAGACCAAAGGGAAAAAAATAATAATAAGAGGAATCAGTGGTTACTCCCCTACACACTAGGAACTGGTTGCTAGTGAAGGCTAACAAGTTTGAAAATCCCCATTTTTGAGAAATGGGGGATCACACATATTGCTTGTCAAAAGAGACAAGAGAGCATGAATCCCCATTGCCAACAAAGCAAATATGTGAAGGAACGCAAAACTGTGACTGGCCATAGCATAATGCAGTCCGCAACCTCACCACTAGATGACTCTAAATTCTACACATTGTAGCTTTAAAATGTTTCTGAGGAATGGTGTGCTTTTTGTTCAGTGGATGAAACTGTGTGTGTAAATAATCTGTTTCCTCACTTCAGAAGAATCACTTTAGTTCTGAGAGTATTTACAGTTTATTTTCTACATTTCGGAGTGTAACGTACATTCCAGCCAGACAGAGTGAGGTAATGGTCTGTGAAACGTGGAGACAATAGAGCCGTGAACAATATTCTTCATAAACTGAATATTACTGTGCTTGTCATCCATATCTGGTGACGCGCTGCGTCATTTAGGCTGATACATGAGGCTCATTAAAATATTGTATTTTAAAATGCTCAGCGGCACACTATTTTACAACTGATTATGAATGTGCCTGTGTGTGTGCACCCAGCCATGGGGATTAAATATGCATTTCTTTCTTTTTTATTTTAAATTCTTTAAAAAACAAATTAATTGTGAGCATTGTTGCCACTGGGTACTGAAAATGCAGGTTAATCAAGGTCACATTTTGAATCAAGAGTATGTATATTCAGCACCAAATCACTCAGAAGTGCGTAAAAAAACAAAAGTAGAGAAATGGAGTAGAAAAAAAATGTAGATAAGTGGGAAAAAATGCATGAAATAACACATAAAGGTAGTTTGTAACAGGTAATGGAGTAAAGGTTGCGAGCTGATTTTGTTTCCTCTCTGATTACCACATGGGAACAAATAAGCGAGCTGTCAATCTGCTGAACTGATTTCAAGGCCTCAGGTTGCTGATTAATGAAATGTGGGAGGACAAAAAAGACGGATCAGTGAGCTGGCGCAGCCTTCCCACAATCCCTTGCTGCTTTTTTCTGATTGGGCTAATCACCCCATTGTCCCTGAGCATTTTGAGCGTAGATTTTAATGGCAACAAGAAAAAGACCCGGTGTCTAATGGAAGGAATGGCGCTGAAAACAGAATTTCTGTTTTTTTTTTCTCTTCTTCCATCTCCCCTTTTTTCCTGCCTTATCAAATCTTGCACCATTACCTCCAGTTTTTCCATAACGCCTCATGTGTCATCCATCCAGCTCACTTTAATGGCAGCCTCATAATTATTTAGATGATTATGTGTTGCAAGCCATTTAGCATGCTCAATGACACATGTTTAATTTATTTGCCGCTGCAGCTCCTCAGACGAGAAGCGGAGAGAAGAATGGAAGACGGTGGTGTGGAAATGCCGCTGTGGCGCTGGTACTGAAGCAAATCAGTGCCAGAATTGTTTGATAAATTGCAGCTGTTGATCTAATATGCTGTGCCACATCAAAGCGCTAATGTGGTACAAACACGGTATGCTTTGCATAGCTTTGCAAAGCGACGTTTACAGCGGCTAATGGTGTGTGTCCCGGTTGACCAGTGAACCCGCAGAACACGCCGCACCATTGAGCAAGTCATTAGGACACGATAATGACCAAACTGTCTTCTGCGGCCCCGTTTTCTTCAAGCTTTGCACAACTCCGCCTGAGAGGATTATTCACTGAATACCAAATTGTTCCATATGTGAACAACATGTAATTATTTTCATTATACAGTTGAGGAAAATAAGATTCATGGCAGTAATAGTTGTTTAGAGGTACATATGATTTCAGTTTTTAGTGGAAATGAAATTCATTAATCAACTGTAATGAATTATATATGAATAAAAGCAACAAGAGCTTTGGGTTCATGTTGAAAAATGTTTGTGCCGTGCTGTAATTCTACCTGAAGACCTCTAGGGAGCAGTGTAAACTCACAGAATGCAAACAGCTGACACCCGCACCTTCCAAGCATTTAAAATGAGCTCAATCTGGATTAAAGACTGTATTAAACTGCTATTTACATTTTAATGAAACAGTAACTAGAAGGGCACTCTGAGACTGCACCAACCATTACTACCCCCACCAACCCACTGAAGAGGACAAGTCAGCGTTTAGAACAAAAAATTTCCCTACCAGAGGTTTCAGGGGTCATAAGAAATAAAAAATGTTAAAGTAGAAGGGAAACAATTTTGAAGCAGATGTGGATAACCCCCACTAAATTTTATGAAAATCAATCCAACACGTTTTTGAGGCAATCATATAAATTCTCCCCCTGTGTTGGTTAATGGAAGTAAAAGTAAGACCCTTCGGCTGCTCCCTTGTTTTTTCACTCGGGGTCACCACAGCAAGTCTGAGGTGGGCCTGCATGTTCATTTGCACAGGTTTTATGCCAGATATGTATAGATCTGTGTGAAGTCATAATGTGGGCCCATATAGATTAATGATGGACTTGAGTGGACATGGCGCTCATCAATGATATTTTTGACACACAATTATATCAGCAAGCTTATTCATAATAACAGAATTTTCTACTGTCTCAGACACCTTGACCGACAGAACTGAAACCAGGTCAAGGTATTGCCACCTGCTGTTCATACGCAATAAAAATGTTTTTTTTTTTTTTCTTTTTTAACAGAATTCTGTTCGCTATATCCACATAATAATTAAGAACAATTCACACAAGTCTCTCCTACCAACTTGTGTGACTGGCTGCTTTAGTCAATGATAATGTCCCCTAGAGTCATTACTATTTTACTAATGTCTGCAGTTCAACCTTGCCAAATTAAGGAAAGTGATATATATAGTCTTCATGTCTGGACATAATTTGTGGGCTTCCACAGGGGTCTGTGTTGGGCCCCAAATTATTTATTTTATACATTAATGATTTATGTAAAGTTTCAGATCTGGTTAAAGCTGTTGTCTTTGCAGATGACACAAACCTGTTTTGCTCAGGGGAAAATCTGCAACAATTATTATCTGATTTAGGAACTGAAATTATAAAGTTAAAGAGATGGTTTGATATTAACAAATTATCATTAAATTTGTCTAAAACTAAATTGTTATTTGGAAATGATAAAAAAACAAACATACAAATTCAGTTAAATATACAAGAGTTAAATATAGAATGTGTCAAAGAGAATAAGTTTTTAGCTGTCATTACTGATGAAAAAAATTAATTGGAAAGCTCATATTCAGCATATTCAAATGAAGGTATTAAATAAAGCAAAACATGTTCTTGATGGCAGAGAACTACATACTTTATATTGTTCATTGGTTGCACCCTATCTGACTTACTATGCTGAAGTTTGGGGCAACACTTATAAAACTACACCGCAGACCATTATTCATTCTTCAAAAAAGAGCATTAAGGACAATTCATAATGCAGGTTATCGTGACCACACCAACCCACTGTTCATTAAATCTCAAATATTAAAACTTCACGATATGATTTTGTTCAAGACTGTTCAATTAATGTACAAAGTGAAAAATAAACAAGTGCCATTTATAATTCAAGAATATTTTACTGAGAGAGAGGGAAAATATAATTTACGGGGCTTGTATCATTTTAAAATTGCTGGCGCTCGCACGACCAGGAAAGGTTTCTGTGTCTCCATGTGTGGCCCTAGATTATGGAATAACCTGACAGATGAACTCAAATGATGTACAAATATCAATCAGTTTAAAAATCAATATAAAGAAATGATGTTTTCAAGATATGTATCTGCTGAAGAAGGATGAGTTTTGTGTGTAGCCAAATTGTAATTGTAAATTTGTTTGGTAACACTCGGATTGTGTCCTTTAAGTTGAAGAGACTGACGTGGTTGAAAATGGAAGTGGGAATAGTTGTTTTTTTTTTCTTTCTTTGCACTTGTTTCTGAAGACGAGATGATGTTACTTTTGGTTAAAGGGGTAGGCGTTAAAAAGCTTTGCTTCTGCCTATACCCTTTCAGGCACACGGATGCATTGTCAATCCATTTTCTTTTTCAGTGTCAATCCATCTTCTTTTCATTGTAAGTTTTGTTTGTTGTTTTGGACTATGTGTGTGTGTGCTGAGTAAATTCATTCATATATATATATATATATATATATATATAGAGAGAGAGAGAGAGAGAGAGAGAGAGAGAGAGAGAGAGAGAGATTTTGACCCAACTTTGACTCAGCACAGGTCAAAGGTCCATATACCTACAAATTTAATGCATAGTCAAGTCAATAAGGAGTTGAACAGTGGCCCAATTATTTTAAATTTCCCTTTGCACACCACCACAATTGACTTAAAATAAAATATTCAAGATGCGCTTGTAGTATAGACAATCAGATTTAAGTTAAGAGATTTAACAAAAACGTCACATTAACCATTTAGGAATTATGGCCATTTTACAATTAGTTTCTTCATTTTCAGAGTCCAAAAATAATTGATCAAACTAAGAACAAGGGTTATTGTTAAAACAAATAGTTACCTTTACAGGCAGTTTTTTTTGGACAAGTCAGGGGATGTATAGCAGGTAAAATTAGCATTGAACATGTCACCATTTTTCTCAGTAAATATATTTC
Organism: Thalassophryne amazonica; assembly: GCF_902500255.1. Lineage (NCBI taxonomy): Eukaryota > Metazoa > Chordata > Actinopteri > Batrachoidiformes > Batrachoididae > Thalassophryne > Thalassophryne amazonica. The sequence goes on along the minus strand of NC_047103.1, from coordinate 76,306,616 downwards.
CAAAGGTGCTACTGACATGACATTTTCACCAGATGTCCGTAACAACCCAAGTAAGGCACACATACAAAGAAATCAAACCATAGATGTCAATAAAATAAGTTATGTGTAATAATGTGAAATGACACAGGGAAAGTATTGAACACCTGAAGAAAGGGAGGCACAAAAAGGAAAGAAAGCCAAGTCACCAGCTGAAATCTATCAGTATTTAGAAAGCAGTCCTGCCCCTGGTCAGTGCAAATTAATATCAGCTGGTTCAGTCCCATCTGATGGCTTATAAAAAAAGGTGTCTCATTACCATGGTATTGCACAAGAAGCATTTCATGATGGGTAAAAGCAAAGAGCTTTCTCAAGATCTTTGCAACCCTGTTGTTGCAAAACATACTGATGCAATTGGTAAAGCACCGGTCACAACCCACCGTGAGTTTTTTTTCGCTGTACGTTTTCTACGGATGCCACGGCCACTATGTTTTTGTGAAAACGTATGGAGGCAGTAGCAAGAGGATGGAGGGAGTATGTTCAACGCATGTCTCTAGGAGTGTAACGATAAAGAGAGTTGACAATAAAGCAGTGTGTGTGTGGGGTCGGCTTTTCTTTTGATTGTGTTATGAGTGGGACAAGAGCGGCAGGTGTTTTTCGGCAGGTGTTGTCCAGCCTGTTAATATATTCACTACACACTTGATTACCAGCTTTTTAAATTTCAACTTAATTCAAATTTATATATGTGTATCACAGTCTTCAAGATCTGATACCTACAATTTAATTCCATAGTATGTGGTGAGTAGACTACTGCCTCCGTACGGATTTGGTTAATTCAATAGTAATTGAATGAAAATGTGCTGCTTTGAATCCGTACTGAGCCAGTACTCACAACATGCGTCATCTCTACTGCTGGTGAATTCTCAGCCTGACTGCAGCGAAAGTTCTGCATGCACTAAAAACTCTACGGCGTGTCTGCGTGCTCCTAAATTCGTACTGAGGCAGTACTTACGATGTATGGATCTCCAAATTGTGACCAGTAGTATTTCTAAACTTCTGAATGTTCCAGTGAGTACTGTTGGGGCCATAATCTGGAAGTGGAAAGAACATCATTTCACCATATACCGGCCTATACCGGCTCCTTGCAAGATTTCTGGAGTGAAAAGAATTATCAGAAGAGTTGTCCAAGAGCCAAGTGTGACAGATACTGTGGCCACTCTGGTCAGAGCCCAGGTTGTAGCTGACTGGTCAAAGCATATCCCTCCTATGCTGAAGATCTTGAGTTCGCGTCTTGAGCGGAGCGAGTGGGAGGAGTCAATCACAACACAACGCAGAAGCATAGAGAAGTACTAGGCACTAAAATGGTGTCGTGACCTGAGTGGGAGTGAAGTCCAAGGGGAGATGAGTGTGACGGAGGCCACTGCATATGGCAGTCAAGAGACCTCTCTCCGACGACAGCCAAAAGCCTCAACCACCATTGCCTGTATGTGTGACAGAGGCCAGCAGGTGTCACTGTGCATATGGCAGTCAATAGAGCTATCCTCCCCAACAGCCAAAGGATACTCTGGCTACTCAGGGTAGAGCCTGGATTTTATAAATTTTAATAATAATAATTAATACTACTGCTATTACTACTACGAAGGGTGTATCACATATTATTCGATACAGAAAAAAAAAAACAAAAAACAAAAGCAATAAAGAATAAGTGCAATTTTATGCATTGTGAAATTAAGACATGCATTGGAGAGGTGGAGAAAAAGAAGTATGTGTCATTTGGTCATGATGTTGGGAGCATTGTGCTACTGCTGCTTCTGGATTTACAAATGTAAAGTAACATGGGATCAACTCGTGCACAGTGCACAGGTGCAGCTGTTTTATAGCATCATGAGTCAACAATAAAATCATACACTTCTGCGACAAGCAACCTCCAACTGTAATTTGTAACATGGCAGTCATTTTACTTCATCTTGAATTGATCACTTTGGCAGATAAATTAGCAAATATTCACTGAAGCAGGCGTTTTGTGTTCTGATGCTACATTTGGAAAGAAAATCAACCAGCTGTGTTGCTGATCTAATCACACTACCACATAGAAATTTGGCTCAATTTAAAGCTGGGAAGGACTGTAATTTATGTAGACCAATTATTAATTACTTATGCTGGTTGGTATATATATATGGTGTCTAAAAAAAATGTACCCAAAAGTACTCTGAAATATGAATACCAGGAAATGGTTTTACTTGGAAATAATGTTTTTCTCATTTCAGGAACCCTAAAGTTTGTTCTGCAAGACATTAAAGTATAGGACAAAATGCCGCAGTTGAGCCTAAGGGCTGACTTGCATCTCTTTCCATACAAAATTCAGTCTCAGAGCAAACTAACTCCCCAGCAAATGGGAAGGAGACTTGAATTTGGTAGGTGGTTTTCCAGAAAACTGGAGAAGGATGATTTGTTTCTTAGGAAACTTCAGGTGAGGAGGTTACATTGATCATGTGGTGTAAAAGATGAAGGGTTAAAATATCAAAAAGGAAAGACTGAACTAAAAACTGTGCATTGAGGAGAAAAATTACATACTTCGGCCACATGGTCATGCAAAAAATGTCTGATAATATTGATCGTTTTTTTTCTGTGCTAGTGTGTGTGTGGTTTTTCCCTTTTATCTCAAATGGCATGATTCCACAAAATATACTTCTGTCCACAGTGGACGGCTGAGTCAATCTGCTTTCATAGAGTTTAACAGCACAGCTTGCAAACATGATGTCGGGTGCAATGTGCTGCAGCTGGGTCTTTGACATTCCCAGAATGCTCTGTCATCTCTAGCATCTGCTGTGACTTCTTGCTGGAGACACTTCTGGAACAATCACAGTTCTCTGGTTGTCAGCACCTGGTGTTCCTGTCTGCTTCCATACAACATGCCATTCAAACATACGATACTGTACGTCTTTGTCTGTATATGCACATAAATATACCTCTATATTAATAGTACTAACTCTGAAAACAATTAAAGGCCAGCTTCATTTTTTACAAGATGAGTCACCCTAGACAAAGCCTCTGAGCTTTACCCAGTTGCTTAATTTGTGAGAAATTATTATTAATTTACAATGTAATATGTATATTTAGAATGTAATAGATATGTGTGTGTAGTAGTACCATCAAAAGGTATAATACGAAATCAAAATTTGTACATAACCTTGATAATTTTTTCTGAGCTCTGACTATGTAGACTATGTGTACAGAAAAGCAACAGCAACAGTGAATGAGGTGAAGTGAAAATAGCATCTTGCTCAAGATTATTTCATGCTAAAGTTGCACTCCACAGCTCCAGTTTGAGTTTAACCTGAATTGGACAGCCTGTCAGAAGTAAATGTGGGACATGGAACCCAGACATAGACAAACAAACAGATTGTAGCAGGTATTAAAATGATTAATTTGTAAGATGCATATCCAAAATCAAATCATAACAGTATTTTGGGAAAATTCAAGACAGGTCTGTGATTAGACATAAGATGTGGAGAGACCTGATGCCTCATGTACAAAGGCTGCGTATGCACAGAAACATGGCGTACGTACATCTCCATGCTCAGATGTATCAAAAGTGAAATGACCGTGGAAATGTACGGTGTGTCACGCAAAAAATGTGGCTGCCGTATGTACGTTTCTACAGCTATTCCACTACTGACAACTTAGAGGTGATGCCGGTGTCGCAGACCAAACGGTCCCCCTAAAAATCGCCCCCCCCCCCCCCCCGGATGACGCAGTTCATGGATTAACACCTCATTTCTGCTTCAAACTGAACTCCAGTCATCATGTATCTCAGCAACAGATACCTGAAGCTTTTTTCACTGAGCGTCGGACATTTCACAGTGTCACGGATTCTGGCCTCGTTTCTGCTTAAAACTGACTTTCGAATGATTTAAGAGGTTTTATCTTTATCATCTGATGGTTAATAATCCCATTAATCCATTTGATTACTTTGGGTGAAGAGACTCTGTCTCAGACGTGCTGCTGTGGTCCGAAATGACGCATGTGCAGATGCAAAAGGCGGACTGATTTTTAGGGGCGGACCGTTCGGTCACACACACTTATGAACAATTAACACACCCATGTGTTTGCAATTATATGGGTGGATATAAAAGCATATGCAGAGTGACGCGTAAAATGGCAGGAGGGGTGGCCAAGTGGTTAGTGTGCTTGGTTTCAGTGCAGAAGGTTCCCGGTTCAAATCCCACCCCTGCCACATTTCTCCATGTGAAGTGGAGTTGCATCAGGAAGGGCATCCGGAATAAAACCTGTGCCAATTCAACATGCAGATCCACCTTGGATTTGCTGTGGCGATCCCGAGTGCAAACAAGGGAGCAGCCGAAGGGAGTCACTTTTTTAGAGTGATACGTAAAATGGCATTAGCAATGGCTGCATTAGAGGACCTTGCAAATGGTCAAATCTGAGGTGAGTGTTTATTCAGGAAACGTGAGGATTTACTTGCAAATGATGATAATTAGTTCATAAGCCAATTTTGATTACCAAGGCCAGTGTTACTGGCGTTGAGTGTAGAACTGTGGCTGGCCCAGAGTGAAATACGGCAAGGAGCCAGGGATTGTCTGTGCCCACACAGGTCTTGACCATGCTGGGTTTCCTGGCATCAGGAGCATTCCAGCAGGAGCTGGCCAATCATCAGGAGTGTGCCAGTCAACCCTGAGCCGAGCCATGCCAGCTGTGTGGAACACAATCTTTCGAATGTCATCCAGGTCATCACATTCCAACATTAAAGGGCAGTTTGCAGTAAGAGCCAGTTTTCCTAATGTAATCAGAGCTATTGACTGCACACACAATGCTATAAAGGTGGCATCACATGATGACTTTGTCTTTGTCAATAGGAAACAATTTCATTCCATCAATGTTCAAATCATATGTGATATGCAAATGCATTGGGTTGGGTTGGGTACAGGCTAGGGGCTGGCATGGTGCGCAATGGGTGGCTGCTTAGTGAGTATATAGTTTATTCGTGTAATTGTTCCAAAAGAAAAGCAGTGCAAGCACATTCGTGCATGTGCACATTCAAATATATTTTTGTTGTTGTTCTTATTAATGTCTTTTTGTTTTGCTTGATGATGAAACTGGAGCTGTAGTGCTTCTTAACAGGCCCCCAATTGTCTCCCTGTTTTCAGTATTTGACAATATACGCATGTGTAAAGTTCTGAATGTCTCACACTGTCAGCCGCAGCACACCTCATTTTTTAACCTCAGTGTGTGTCCACTGCTCTGAGCACACAGCATTTACAGCCTCTCTCTCTCTCACACACACACACACACACACACACACACACACACACACACACACACACACACACACACACACACACACACACACACACACACACACCACACACACACACACACACACCACACACACACACACACACACACACACACACACTCCCACTAACTTTATTTCCGTTTCATGTTTATTTCATTTGCCAGGGTACCAAATAAACTATCCCTGCATGTCTCCACATTATTTCTAGTCATCTGTAGCTCACACTTGGTATAATTTCTTTTCTGTGTTCACATGGAATGATTTGATAGAGGGGAATCCCACATCCCGGGGCCTATTTACATGAATTTGCATATTTGAATAGGGCCATGGAGAGGGAGGAGTTTGGTACATTTGCATGTCCACTCAATTCCATGTTCAGTAGGATGTACAAATGGAATGTGCAAAAATATTCAGATGTATCAAAGTGTGCTTTGATACATCTGAATATTTTTGTGCGTACGCTGGTTTCTGGGTTTTAGCATATGCCATGTTTCAGTAGGAAATCCACGCAAGAGTTTGTACATGAGGCCCCTGGTGGTTTTGCACACATAGGGAAATGGATGAATGAACGAATGGAGGAGAAACCAAATCAGTGCTCAGAATGGTACAGCACAACTAGGTTCATGAACAAAATATAAAAGAACAAACAAAAAAGTACAAACAAGTTGAGGATCAGACCTGACCATTATGTTGGCAAGCCAGTTGAAGTGATTGAGCTGGTATGTCAACGTTTTATCTGTCAGTGCAATTTTTTAACAGAGACTGAGAGTCCAGTTTATTTATTGTTTTACTTTATTGTTTTATTTTTATTTGCCGTATTTAGTTTGGATATTTCAATGTTTTTCCATTTTGTAGTATTATTGTCAAAATATTATTAGACTGTAATTATTTCATTGTTCTTTGAAAGGGTGTACTCAAATTATAAGTCGCATTAGTGACAATAATATTGTTTATCACAGTTATTATTTCTGGTAAAATATACTGTCCTGGCTGTGCATGCAATTGCAGTGGGCTTCTGGACTCCTATCTGTGGTTTGTGGACTTATGCATTTAATGTTTTTATTTTATTTTTTTAATGAGGAGTACAATGGAAGCTGACTTTAAATCTTGTGGCTGTCCTATCATTCATTCGTTCTGGGTTTCTGAATGGGCAGCAGAGAGCACCCAATGTAGGTGTTCCAGGTCAGACAGCAATCTGTGGTTTTTAATATTTTTTATCTGGAGTTCTCTCTCTCTCTCTCTCCCCCTCCCTCTCTCCGAGGAGATGGGGCAGAGTTGTCTGATGTCCCTGCTGTGAGGACAGCACACCATCGTTGTGGAAATATGACATCATGGTTTCAGACCATAGCTAACTCTGCTCAAATCCAGCTCCCACAGTGCATATGTGTCTTTAAACAGGGGAAATTCTTCTGGTAAAATCAGCTCTCTCAGCTCAACCAATAATTTGCATCACTTTTTTTTTTTTTTTTTACCAAAATTAGAGCAACTTTATCTTTTGACCACTTAACTGAAACTGACCTTTGTCACCATTCTTGCTGTTATTAGCCTATAATTCCATAATGCTGCATTTACGCATAGGCAAGACGCATTATGAATGTCCTATTTGCATCATTCTTGGCACATTCCTGACATTCTTAACGTGACTTTACATACCTGAATATGTTTCTTAATAGTGCGTGTTGGTGTGTGATATTCGTGATTTTCGTGGAGCATGTTTTTGGCTGTCAAAAAAATCTTCCACGAATGTCGCGCACCACCCTCATTTCGTCTCATGTCATGGAGGTCGAAACTGAGCGTGTTGATCCGTCTTGATGAGTGGTGATCTTTAATAGAGCATGACAGCGTTCTGCTCTGACATGCGCACAATTAAACTCTGCTACACCACATTCCATTTCATTGCTGCGGTATGCTGAAGAAGGACAGTGATGCCAAGTCGGCTAAAGTTTTGTTCCATTGCTCATCAGTATGCTCCTGCAGGTGTTCCACCTGCTGCATGTGAGTGATGTTTGGGAAAATGAGTGAGACAAGAGCCACGTGAAGCCACACATCTGGCTATCAGTCTCCTCCTCCTTTCTGTGCCACTCCATGGCACAGAGCCAAACTAAGCAAGCAGTCACAAAGTTCTTCTGCTGTGGCTTTTGAGGAGCAAACTGGAGCGATCTGAATTGTTCAGCAACTGACAGTTGGATGAATATGGGGGTGTGTGTGGAGACAACTTGGCTCATTCACAACGTGACAGAATTTGACAAGGTGCTGTTAACATTATTCTTGACGGTGCATAATGGTTCCTGATAATTTTCCAGCAACACGTGCCATTACTGTAATCGTAACGCATGGTAACAGGCTGCCACGTGTTGTTCTCAGCAGTTCCTGAGGACACTTGACGCCTCTGCCTCAAATCATCACATTCGTGATCAGCGGCCAAGAATGTATACTTTGTGGCATTCGTGCTGTTGTTATGAGTAAACGCAGCATAACATTCCATCACAGATGGTCCAAACCATACCTTTTTGGAATCTTTGTGATCAGAAAAGTAATGTGGTACAGCTTTCCATATGATTGGAGTATCTTTTTAATTTTGACCTCTGTGTAATTCTTCAATTGACCCCTACCTGGCTGCCTATTGAAAATTCAAGTGGCCAATCGGTTTTTCAAAAGAGAAACGTCTAAGGAGTATGTCTGCCAATTTTGGTGCTTCTTGCCAGAAACTAATGGCTGTTACAGTTATCTGCTCCACTATACTGTTTACCAGAGATTTCACAGGGTGGGGCTCACATGCACTAAATGTGCACACACAGCAGTCCTGGCTATGTTATCAAGGGCCAGAAAAGCTCAACTCACCACACACACACACACACACACAGTCCTGCTAAATTCCCTGCACAGGATGCCATTACACCACTATAGTATACGAGGTCTGTTAGAAAAGTATCCGACCTTTTTATTTTTTTCAAAAACCATATGGATTTGAATCACGTGTGATTGCATCAGCCAAGCTTGAACCTTCGTGCGCATGCGTGAGTTTTTCACGCCTGTCGGTTGCATCATTTGCCTGTGAGCAGGCTTTGTGTGAGCAGTGGTCCACCCCTCTCGTCGGATTTTTATTGTGAATAAATGTCTGAACGATTTGGAGCTTTGCTGCATCAATTTTTTCCAGAAACTGTGAAAAACCTCCAGGTGGTAACCATTCGGAAAATTCAGATGGCTTTCAGGGACGATTTTATGGGGATTACACAGATTAAGGAGTGCTCCAGCCGGTTTAAAGACCCACAGCTGCGAGCGCCGATCGACAGGCTGAATCAACCAGATCAATTCCGCGCGTCGCGGCGGTGCCGTATGGCGCAAAGCAATGCCGTGATGAAGCCTCACAGGACATGTTCTGGCATGTCCAGGCTCATCCACAATTTCTCGAATAGTCACACGACTGAAAAGCCACCGAAAGCCGTCTGAAAGCCATCTCAAAGCCATCCTGAGAGACCAACACGGAGGTGGTTTTGTGCCGCGCCATGAATGGCTCCGTGGTGCATCCCTCCGCTTCTCTTTCCATGAAAAATACTCCTGTAACAGTGTAATGTGCCGAAAAAGTACTGATGTCCACGTCTCCTGCCATTTTTGTGTAAGTCAGACGATGTCCCGGATCAACAAAGCCTTCACGTTGGAAATGATCTGGTTGATTCAGCCTGTCAATCGGCGCTCGGAGCGTGGCGCACTCTAAGCAGCTGTGGGCAGTCTTTAAACCAGCTGGAGCACTCCTTCATCTGTGTAATCCTCATAAAATGGTCCCTGAAAGCCATCTGAATTTTCCAAATGGTGTCCACCTGGAGGTCTCTCACAGTTTCTGGAAAAATTTGATGGAGCAAAGCTCCAGAACGTTCAGACATTTATTCGCAATAAAAATCCGACGAGAGGGATGGACCACTGCTCACACAAAGCCTGCTCACAGGCGATTGACGCAACCGACAGGCGTGAAAAAACTCACGCATGCGCACGAAGGTTCAAGCTTGGCTGATGCAATCACATGTGATTCAAATCCATATGGTTTTTGAAAAAAATAAAACGGTCGGATACTTTTCTAACAGACCTCGTATATCTATAAAAGATGTTGGCTGCTACAACAATGATTAAAAATTAATTTAGTGCAACATTAAGAAGAAAGATGAAATGATAAATGAGATAGTTTTCCAGCGATTTTCCCATCATTTAAGGTCACAGGACACACACCTCTGTGCATAGTACCTTCATCAATGTCCGCATACAAAGGGAGTATTAAGGTGGCAACTCCTCAGCTTCACTTGTGTCAGGAGTGCTTCAGTGTACCCCAGCAGCTGGAAAAGTCCAAGTGGATGCTTGTGTTTGTCTTGGCTATAACACACAGATGGCTACTTTGGAGAGGTGGGGATGGAGTGATTGTCTACCTGGGTGGATGCCATCCATGATCACTCAAGGTGATTCTGTCATGTAGTGGATGTAGCATTGAGGGACACTCGAGCATGCTCCCAAGAACTGACCTAACCTCAAACAAAGTAAACATCACTACAGGCCCACAATAGCTGATTGAAAAAAGTTTAGAGGAAAAGACAGACCAGGTCCCAGTTTCATAAAGTAGTCTAATCTTGTTTAGTCAACTAAACTCACTTAATCGACTCATCTTTTGATGTTAGTCTTTGCACAAAGCGTTTAGTCGGCTAAAGTTTCACGTTAGCCGCCTAAAGTCTTTAGCCTGGTACAGAGAAGGCTAATCTTATTTTAGTCGGCAAAACGTCCGTGTGTTACCTAAAAATGGCAGTTATCATGTACCACCAATTGAGGATGGAAAGAAAGACTTGCAGCAGGAGTGGGTGTTCTGGGACCAGAATAATCCATTGGAGATGTTTATGGACGCTGAAGCCAGGAGTGGTTCTCCTCTGGTGCAGTGGACTTAGCCATATTTGTAGCAGATGACCAACCTGTAAGTAAACAAAACTGTCACGCATTAGAGGCGCTTCTTGGCAACAACACTTGTGAGGCTGCTATAACTGTGGAAATCGTTGACTCATGTTAGATGCCTAATCTTCAAGTTTGACGTTGATGTGAAACGGAGACTAGACGGCTAATGGTGGGCGACTAACCTTAGTCAACTAAGTAAGATTAGTACACTAAAAGATTAGACTGCTTAATGAAAAGAAAAGAAAGATAAACAAATCTGTGCAGGGTTTCAGCCTCCAACTTCCTTCAGAATGGATACAAGCAAACATTCTCCTCCTCTTCTGCATTTCCCCATTTACTCAGCTCAGGCCTCAGGCCTCAGACCTTAAACTGTACAAAAGATGGAAAGTTGAAATATAGGTTCAGCTTGTCTGAATAAGGATACATGAATATTTTTAAGCTCCTGATGATTCACATTTTTTTACAGACAATTGCAGTGCATGTCTAAAGTGGAATACTGCGGCATCACTTTTCTTCCTCATCACTGTTAATTAATGATTAAATGGTGATTGAAAGTTTCCTCAGCTGGGACCTATTTAGTTTGCTGATTGAAGTCTCTCAATCAGTAGCTAAAGCCCGTAATCAACACTTGATTATACAACACAAACGCACAGTTGTCCTCATCCTAAAATCAGCTTGTCATTTATTTCAATTAATAAATCAGGTAATGGGGTTAGGAGCCCTTTTCTCAAGAAATGCGCTACCTGTCCCATCCTCTCTTTGTTGCTGAGATTTATTAATTTTTCCGCTCCACACAAAATGTCAATATCAACAACAAAGTTTCCTCAGTGATTGATTAACTGTGAAGAGGAAACATCTGAAAAGGCTCAGATTTGTACAATGGGAACAAAAATGTAGAAAAAAAAAATCTGATTCTGGGACATGCAGATGAGTGAATGAGGATTTGTTTAATGTCAAGTAAAGCAGAACAGAAGAATGGTGAATAAATTCAGTCAAAACATGACTGAAATGTCTTCAACAAGCAATAGAAACCTCAGGCACCTTGTATTGTTTTGATGTGTGTCACTTCTCATAATAGAAATATGCACCATTTCAAAAATAAGTCCTACGAGCAAGGACACAATTACAGATTAACGGCTCTGTCTCACCTTCCATGCACAGCACGGCACAGGATGCAGTATCAGCGTCATTGCTAACTTCCACCCAATGCAGAGGTCATTTTCATGTCCAGGTCACCTTTCCCCTCTGTATGAAGTATATGTATACTCATATTAATGCCAATGGGTGTGTTTTTAAGGCACAAAACTGCCATGTTCCTTCCATCCATCCATCATGCAATTTTCCCATGCAATATGATTGCATGGGAAATGTTCAGTGCAGTGATCGCTCTGGGGAGAAAGCTGTTCCCTGAGTCTGTTTGTCCTAGTTTTGATTGACCTATACCGTTGGCCAGAGGGTAGTAGGTCAAACAGGTGGTTGCTGGGGTGGGATGTGTCTTTGATGATGCTGGCAACTCTGCTGAGGTAGCGAGAGCTGGCAATATCTTCCAGGCTGGGCAGAGAGCAACCAGTGATCCCCTGGTCCATTTTGATCACCCTCTGCAGCACTCTCCTGTCTGCTGCTGAGCATCCCCGTACCACGCTGTGATGCAGTACGTCAGGATGCTCTTGATGGTGGCTCTGTAGAACAACACCAGCAGCTTCTCCTCCAGATTGTTTCTCCTGAGCACCCTCAGGAAGTGGAGTCGCTGCTGGGCTTTCTTCACCACCACTGTGGTGTTGGCAGTCCAGGAGAGGCTGTTAGAGAGCTGCACTGCCAGGAACCCGATGGAGCTGACCCTTTCCACACAGTCCCCTTGGATGTAGAGTGGGGCTGGGTCAGCCCAGTTCTTCCTGAAGTCCTGGATTATTTCTTTTGTTTTTGTGGTGTTCAGTGGCAGGTTGTTAGCTGAACACCACGCTGTCAGTCGATTGACCTCGTCTTTGTAGTCAGTCTCATCCCCCTCTGAGATGAGCCCAATCACGGTGATGTCATCTGCAAACTTTATGATGGTGTTTGTGGGATGGGTCGGAGAGCAGTCGTGCATGTAAAGGGTGAACAGGAGGGGCTCAGTACACAGCCTTGAGGGAACCAGTGCTGAGTGTGATGTGGAGGAAAGGTGGGGGCCAAGTTTCACGGACTGTGGGCGGTTTGTGAGGAAGTCCTTGATCCACTGGTGGATGGGGGTGGAGATGCCCAGATGTGTCAGTTTCTGGACCAGGATCTACAGGATGATGTGGTTGAAGGCTGAGCTGAAGTCCAGGAAGAGCATCCTCACATAGCTCCCCTGGTGCTACAGGTGGCTCAGCGCAGTGTGGAGAGCTGTGGTGATAGCGTCCTCTGTGGAGCGGTTTACCCTGTAGGCAAACTGGTGGGGGTCCAGAATAGGAGGCAGACAGGCTCTGATGTGCTGAGAGTCCAGTCTTTCAAAGCACTTCATGACCACAGGCGTAAGTGCAACAGGCCTGTAGTCATTTATGCTCTCCATTGCTGTCTTCTTTGGCACTGGAATGATGGTGAAGGATTTGAGGCAAAGTGGAATGATAGCCTGTGACAGGGACAGGTTGAAGATGCAGGTGAAAACTCCAGCCAGTTTATCAGCACACGCTTTGAGTACCTTTCCAGGTACACCATCGGGGCCGGCCACCTTCCTGGGGTTCACTGCCTTCAGCACACATCTCACTTCGTGTTCCTGAAGTGTTAGCGTGCTAGTGCTGGAGGGTGGTGGGTGTAGAGTTGCTGCTGGACTGTCTGCTTTGAAGCGGGCAAAGAAGCGGTTCAGCTCCTCTGCCAGCGAGGCGTCAGACCTAGCATTTCCTGGGTTGCTGCTTCTGTAGGTCGTTATATGATTTATTCCCTGCCACATCCTTCTGGGGTCATTTGCAGTGAAGTGGTCCTCTATCTTTTTCTCGTAGGCAGCCTTGGCCTCTCTGATGCCTCTTTTCAGATTGGACCTGGCCGCACTGTACAGGGCCCTGTGCCATGATTTAAAGGCGGTGTTGCGGCTTTTAATAGGGACTGGACTGCACTGTTCATCCAGGGCTTCTGGTTTGGAAAAACCCTGACCCTTTTGTTGAAGGTGACAGTGTCAACACAGTTCTTGATGTAAGAGAGTATGGTGTCAGTGTACTCCTGCAGGTTGTGGCTGGAAAATAAATCCCATACAGTCTGTGAGAAGCAGTCCTGTAGCTGGGAGAGCGCTCCTTCAGGCCAGGTTTGGATTGTCTTCCGTTGTGGCTTTGTTCGCTTCAGCAGGGGGGTGTAGGTGGGGGTGAGGGACAGGCAGAGATGGTCAGATCCAGCAAGATGGGGGAGGGGAGTGACTTTGTACACATGTTTTATGTTTGAGTAGACATGGTCCAAACTATTTTCCCCTCTGGTGGCACACGTCACGTACTGGACAAACTTAGGGAGCAACGTCTTTAAACACGCTTGGTTAAAGTCACCAGCAACAATACAAATGCCATCCGGGTGGGCCAGCTGCTGCTGGAGAAAGCATTTGGAGCTGACTAAAAAGGTAATTATTTGTAATGTTTATATTGAAATAGCTTGGTAAAACAGTTGCATGTTCATTCCTTCTTATGAGCACTGTAAAAGTATGTTTGTGATAAATTTAACATCTCGTTATAATCATTCAGACAAGCTGTGCACTGATGCAGTGCACTGACACAATCACTCGCACGTACTCGAAGTGTTTTTAATTGTTTGCGTAATGTTCACATGAAGTTCATTAATTAATGCGTGATGGAGATTTTGAACATTTAAAAATTTTTGTGCACTTGCACAAAGCTGTGCACAGTTTACAATGGTTTACAAGTTTGAGACGAGTTTACTCTTGTGCATGGGAGAGTGCATGCAAATGCCTTGATCAAAGTCGTGCAAGTGTCAGGAGGCCTTAACACTACCCCTTCCCCTAACCTTAATCATAACCCCCACAGACCCCCCTGTTTCACCCTGCATTTTGTGATACCATCATGCAATGAATTCGTGACACCGTCACAGTGTCACATGCAGATTGCAAAAAAAACAAAACAAAAAATGTGATGTGATAGAGGAAATCTGAGCTCAGATTCCCAGATTTCCCAGCCCAGATTTCAAAGATACTGGAAAAGCTTTATAATAACAGACTGGATAAATTTATAGAACAACTAACTTGCTTGACGAAAGTCAATATGGTTTTAGAGCAAAAGATCCACTGCATGTGGATCAAAGGGAATAGTAGTAGGTTATTCATTGATGTAAGGAAGGCTTTTGACACAATAGATCGCAACATATTATTGCAAAAGATGAAACTGTATGGGATCAGAGGGGTGGCTCTGAACTCAATTAAAAGTTACTTACAAAACCGGAAGCAGTTTGTTAAACTCGGGGACTACTCTTCTTCATATCTGGACATCGTTTGTGGGCTTCCCCAGGGTTCTGTGTTGGGACCAAAAGTATTTAGTTTGTACATCAATGATTTATGCAAAGTTTCAGATTTGTTTAAAGCAGTTCTCTTTGCAGATGATACAAACCTGTTTTCTTCAGGAGAAAATTTGTAACAATTATGATCTGATTTAGAAATTGAAATGATTAAGTTAAAGAGATGGTTTGATATTAATAAGTTATCACTAAACTTGTCTAAAACCAAAATAATGTTCTTAGGAAATTATAAAAATGACATATAACTTCAGTTAAACATACAAGGGGTAAACATATAACGGGCCAAATAGAATAAGTTTTTAGGTGTCATTATTGATGAAAGAATGAATTGGAAAGCTCATATTCAACATATTCAAAAGAAAGCATCAAAAAGTATTACAGTGTTAAATGTGCTAAAGTAAGTGCTGAAAAAACAGCAATTCTATTCTCTTGTTGCAGTATTAAAAAGTGTGTATATTCTTAATGGTGCGAGAGCCTGCTGTGAATCATAGCCATAGTGGAGTAATACATATAGACTAATGGGGATTAACGTGTTAAAACACTTAAAAACAGTATGGAGAGAAACAAGGATAATGTCACAAACGTTTTTAATTGAAGGATCACATATTTCAGTCCTTCGTGGCAGAATAAAGTCGATCAACCATGGTCAAAGCTTTTTTCCCTACCTGTAATTTCAAACTCCAAATCCCACTTTCTCCCAGTTTCAGGGTTGGGTCATTGTAATTTTGCTCATGAAAAGGATTATCGTGAAATGCTGATTACCCTGACAGAGGGGAAATAAGAGTATGTCAAGTGTAAGTGGGTTTTTTTCCCAAATCTGAACTGACAGGGCGGAGGTGGGTGGTTAAGTTCAATCCACCACTGCTGATGAGTAGGCTGATTTCTATTAACCTGCAGACTGCAGATCAAACAGACTGTTCCATTCTTCCACTGAGAGAGAAAGAGAGATAGAGAGAGAGAGAGAGAAAAGAGAGAGAGCAGGTGCAACCAAACTTTTATGACACAGAAAAGTTTGCTTATGGGCTGGAAGATTCTTTCCATTTAGCTCCGTGCAGAAATAAAAAGAACCTGGTTGGTGCTCAGGAAAAATAGCTACTTCCAGTTAAGTCCCCCAGTGGATGGAAATTAGGGAATTCTCAGCAGAGTGATCAATCATATGTGCTCCTGAATGAATGCCCCAGTATTCACCTGATGAGTTTGCGAGATTATATAATGACCAAAACTTAATTTCAGCAATTATCTTAGTAACTTCAATGGCTGTTCCATGTCTGACAGAGCACTTTCTCAGCAGTATTCACATGGAAAATCACACATGTATAAATTACATCTTTACACCAGCTGCCACTGTAATACAACACGTGTTAAAAGGCAAAATAATCAAAGTGATACTCTCCACTCTTTTGTCACAAAAAACAATGGAACAAAATTGCAAATTTGGTATGACTCACGCTGGCTCACAGATTTGGCAACTTGCTTCCAACGGACTGTGTCTGAATTGACGCACTTATGATCTTTACAAGGATGTATTTGTTTCTTTTATTTCTGTAGAACACTTTTTATTTTTATGGACATCTAAATTTCTTCTGTTGTGAATCTTAGGAGTGGTTAGCGTTTCGCTAGCGCGGTAAGCTTGCATTAGCTAGGTTGGCTTTTTTCTGTTTCTTTTACAACCCCAATTCCAATGAAGCTGGGATGTTGCATGAAATATAAATTAAAACAGAATACAATGATTTGCAAATCCTCTTCAACCTATACTTAACTGAATACACCACAAGGACAAGATATTTAATGTTCAAACTGATAGACTTTTTTATTTTAGTGCAAATATTTGCTCATTTTGAAATGGATGCCTGCAACACATTAAAAAAAAGCTGGAACGGGGCAACAAAAGACTGGGAAAGTTGATGAATGCTCAAGGAACACCTGTTTGGAACATTCCACAGGTAAACAGGTTAATTGTAAACAGGTGAGTGTGATGATTAGGTATAAAAGGAGTATCCCCAAAAGGCTCACCCATTCACAAGCAAAGATGGGGCAAGGATCACCACTTTGTGAACAACTGCGTGAAAAAAATAGTCCAACAGTTTAAGAACAATGTTTCTCAATGTTCAATTGCAAGGAATTTAGGGATTCCATCATCTACAGTCCATAATATAATCAGAAGATTCAGAAAATTTGCAAAGCTTCTTACACATAAGAGGCAAGGCCGAAAACCAACATTGAATGCCCGTGACCTTTGATAACTCAGGTGGCACTGTATTAAAAACCGACATCATTGTGTAAAGGATCTTACCGCGTGGGCTCAGGAAACACTTCAGAAATCATTGTCAGTAACACAATTTGTGCTACATCTACAAGTGCAAGTTAAAACTCTACCATGCAAAGTGAAAGCCATACATCAACAACATCCAGAAACGCCGCCGCCTTCTCTGGGCCCAAGCTCATTTGAAATAGACAAACACAAAGTGGAAAAGTGTGCTGTGGTCTGATGAGTCCACATTTCAAATTGTCCGGACATAAGAGGAAAAAGACCATCCAGATTGTTAACAGGCGCAAGTTCAAAAGCCAGCATATGTGATGGTATAGGGAGTGTTAGTGCCCATGGCATGTGTTGCTCCTCTGGGGTTCAGAGGGCATGTGTATGTGTGTGAAGTAACCAGCTTGCCTATGTTAACTCTGTGATAAATGAGAATAGAGAGAGAACATTTGTTTAGCTGCATTTACTTCACCGTGAGGATTGTTCTTCCTCTTTTTTTACATCCAACAACAGTAATCCAAATAAGAACAAAATGGCCTTAACAAGTCACAAAAGTCCACGTGGCCATAACTTAGTAAGTTAGTTACAATTCACTATCTGATTTTTACAAATTTTACAATTCTTCAAAAATGCAATGAAATATGTACCTTGGTTTTGAATCACATTAAAAAAAATGTATTAAACCTATTTCTGTTTTTTAACCTTTTTAATTATTACCTTCAGTCAAATGAATCACACAACTTATCTCTATTTAAATGCTAATGTTTTAAAATTAAATTATTTTAACATTCTTATGAACTAACTACACTCAACAAAAATATAAACGCAACACTATTGGTTTTGCTACCATTTTGTATGAGATGAACTCAAAGATCTAAAACTTTTTCCACATACACAATATCACCATTTCCCTCAAATATTGTTCACAAACCAGTCTAAATCTGTGATAGTGAGCACTTCTCCTTTGCTGAGATAATCCATCCCACCTCACAGGTGTGCCATACCAAGATGCTGATTAGACACCATGATTAGTGCACAGGTGTGCCTTAGACTGTCCACAATAAAAGGCCACTCTGAAAGGTGCAGTTTTATCACACAGCACAATGCCACAGATGTCGCAAGATTTGAGGGAGCGTGCAATTGGCATGCTGACAGCAGGAATGTCAACCAGAGCTGTTGCTCGTGTATTGAATGTTCATGACTCTACCATAAGCCGTCTCCACAGGCATTTCAGAGAATTTGGCAGTACATCCAACCGCAGACCACGTGTAACCACACCAGACCAGGACCTCCACATCCAGCATGTTCACCTCCAAGATCGTCTGAGACCAGCCACTCGGACAGCTGCTGAAACAATCGGTTTGCATAACCAAAGAATTTCTGCACAAACTGTCAGAAACCGTCTCAGGGAAGCTCATCTGCATGCTCGTCATCCTCATCGGGGTCTCGACCTGACTCCAGTTCGTCGTCGTAACCGACTTGAGTGGGAAAATGCTCACATTCGCTGGCATTTGGCACGTTGGAGAGGTGTTCTCTTCACGGATGATGCGAAGGAGATGTGTTGCACTGCATGAGGCAAATGGTGGTCACACCAGATACTGACTGGTATCCCCCCCATGAAACAAAACTGCACCTTTCAGAGTGGCCTTTTATTGTGGACAGTCTAAGGCACACCTGTGCACTAATCATGGTGTCTAATCAGCATCTTGATATGGCACACCTGTGAGGTGGGATGGATTATCTCAGCAAAGGAGAAGTGCTCACTATCACAGATTTAGACTGGTTTGTGAACAATATTTGAGGGAAATGGTGATATTGTGTATGTGGAAAAAGTTTTAGATCTTTGAGTTCATCTCATACAAAATGGGAGCAAAACCAAAAGTGTTGCATTTATATTTTTGTTGAGTATATGTTTAACATGTAGTCCACCTCTAATGTCATGTATCTAATACAGGTTGATTGCATTCCTGAAACTTGGTAAGAAACCCATAATATTCACAAATGTGAATAAGGTCCAGTAATTTGCATATTGCATGAAAAATGTTTCATGAATGTAGTAAAATATTGTACTCAAGTGGTCCCTTGTACCAAAATTGGTTTGGATACATTTCTATCCACTTTGCATTTCCCTTACACTACCATTGGCTTAGCAGGTTAGCTTCAAACACTCGAACTTGAAAAAACTTGCACAAACTACGTTTCTCTTGGACTCACACTAGACAGTGTTATCCTCAGCACCTAAAGTCTCAGAAAATGTACATTCACTCCATGAATTAGTGTTTACCAACCTGTGATAAATAAGAATAGAGAAAGAACATTTGTTTAGCTGCATTTACTTCATCGTGAGGATTGTTCTTCCTCTGTGGTGCCTCAGCTATTCTCTATCAGTGCGCGCCATGCGCCATCTACTGGACAGTGTAGGGATTACACTTAACTCACAAGAGATTACAACGGAACCAATTGAGTTATTACTTATTATCCAAAAATAAACTCTTAACAAGTAAAATGAAAATTGTAGGGTTGTCTGTTTTTACTCAGACCAGTTAACATATGCTTAACTCTTTCAAGCCTCTACACTCTCCCCCACTTAAAATAAATGTCTCCCGACATTTAACGATTTAAGGTGACTTAATTTACCAGAGTGTGCCAGTTATAAGCATAAGGTTGGTGATGGATCAGGGATGGGTATGGCATAAAGTTCTGAACTGGTGGGACAAGTGTGGGGAGTAATAGAGGTCTTACATCTGCAGTTCAAAGCTGGTATGATGGTTGTCCAAGAGAGTCATAAGTAAGTCTCTCTAAAGGTTGTACTCTCCTCTGTGACCTTCTTGGCTCAACTTGTTCTGTATTTTGTCCATCCATTTCCTCCATTAGTCCTTGTTCCTCCTGCAGCACAGCTGGTTCAACCATTTGCTCCTCAAAATCCTGCTGTGTGGGCACAGGTTCTGTCCCACACAGGTCCTGTCTCACTGGTGGGCGGAAGTCCTTAGCGGTGACATTGAGTCTTTGCTGGTTTTGAGGATTTTGCTTAGGCATGACAGGTAGTGGTTGCTGAATGTTTTGCATTGGAACATTCTGCTGAGGGTTCACAAGTTTGTAGACAGGTATCTGGCTCCGGCGATTGTAACGATAAGAGTACTCTTGTTCATCCTCCGAGCTATCACTGTCTGTTTTTTGTTGTCTGGATTTGTCTCAGTTCTTTGGTCTCTTTTCTCTTTTTGACTACTTGCAGTTCCTCTAAAGGCAAATAATTTACTGGCAATAACAGGTTTCTGTGTAACACTCGCATGACTTTACTGCCTCTCTCTGCTTGTACTTTGTAGACTGGTCCGTCACCTACTCTCTCGACTACACGATGTACTTCTGATTCCCAGTAGGAACGCAATTTCCCCGGACCTCCTCTTTCAGAGAGGTTCCTAACCAGGACCCTATCACCGGGTTGGAGTGTAACTCCTTTGATACGTTTGTCGTACTGCTTTTTGCCTTTGCTTGAAGACTTCTGACTGTTGTCTGCAGCGATTTTGTAAGCTACATGCATCCTATCAGCCCTCTTTTTGGCATATGTCTGATGGTTGTGTTTCTCAGTCTCATTGGTTTGATTGAAAAGTAAGTCTACTGGCAACTGAGGAGCTCTGCCATACAAGAGAAAAAATGGCGAATATCCTGTCGCCTCATGCCTTGTACGTACAATTGTAGGCATGGACAATTTGTGGGAGATGCTCTTTCCATTCACTCTTTTTCTCCTCCTGTAGAGTACAAAGCATTTGGAGTAAAGTATAATTCAGGCGCTCTACAGGGTTGCATTGCGGGTGATATGGCGTAGTACGCGAGTGAGCAATTCCTGCCAGTTGTTGCAATCTCTGAAAAAGACTGTTTTCAAACTTGCGTCCCTGATCATGATGTAACTTTTCTGGATAACCAAAACGTGGTATGAAGTCTTGAAATATCCTTTCAGCGGCGGTTTTGCCTGACTTATTTCTTGTACGGTACGCCTACGCAAAGTGGGTAAAATGGTCTTCAAGTACTAAAATGTATTCGTACCCTCCTTTACTTGGCTCAAAATGCAAGTAATCAATGGAGACTAACTCAAAAGGAGCACTGGTTGTGATAAATCCCATAGGAGCTCTCTGAGGAATGTTTGGACACTTTTGTTTGATGCACAGACATTTATTTGTGACATAGTCTTCAATGTCTTGCTGCATATACGGCCAATAAAACCGTTCACGGGCCAGATTAATCACTTTATCAGAGCCGATATGACCCATATCATTGTGTAAGCTCTTCAACACCACTGGTTTTAACTGCTCGGGCAGGACAAGTTGTTTGTTATGCTCTGTTTTTCTGTACAAGTCCATTGTTGACTTCCAACTTGCTCCATTCATACAGTAGTCTCCTTATTTGTTTACTCATTGTCCGTTTGTCTTTCTCGTTAGGTGTCCATCCTCGCAGTTTGAGTTATAGCACCTCTTCCTGTTGAGCAATTTTAATATCTTTGGGCGTCATGCTGAAAACAGTTCCTGTTGGCTCATGGTTTTCACTGGAGCTCATTTGTAACACAGCCACCCAGGGTACATCATTGTTTTGGACTGCCTTACTACCCTGCCACACTGCAAACACTACTTCCGGCAAAATCGGAGTTCGGGGAGGCCATGGAGGAGGACTATCGGTCAGCCTCGAAGAAATTCTGGCAAACGGTCCGACGCCTCAGGAGGCAGAAACAGCTCTCCACCAGCACTGTCTACGGTGCGGGTGGGGAGCTGTTGACCCTGACTGGGGATGTTGTTGGGCGGTGGAAGGAATATTTCGAGGATCTCCTCAATCCCACAGTCACATCTTCCGAAGAGGAAGCAGAGACTGGGGACTCAGAGGCAGACTCATCCATTACCCAGGCCGAAGTCACCGAGGTGGTTAGAAAGCTCCTCGGTGGCAAGGCTCCTGGGGTGGATGAAATCCGTCCTAGTACCTTAAGTCTTTGGATGTTGTGGGACTGTCTTGGCTGACACGCCTCTGCAACATCGCGTGGCAGTTGGGGACAGTGCCTCTGGATTGGCAGATGGGGGGTTCGTCCCTCTGTTTAAGAAGGGGGACTGGAGGGTGTGTTCCAACTACAGGGGGATCACACTCCTCAGCCTCTCCGGTAAGGCGGTAAGGTCTATTCCAGAGTACTGGAGAGGAGAATTCGACCGATAGTCGAACCTCGGATTCAGGAGGAGCAGTGTGGTTTTCATCCTGGTCGTGGCACACTGGACCAGCTCTACACGCTCCATCGGGTGCTCGAGGGTTCATGGGAGTTTGCCCAACCAGTCCACATGTGCTTTGTGGATCTGGAGAAGGCGTTCGATTGTGTCCCTCGGGGCACCCTGTGGGGGGTGCTCCGGGAGTACGGGGACCAGGGTCCTTTGCTAAGGGCTATCCAGTCCCTGTACGACCACAGCAGGAGCTTGGTTTGCATTGCCGGTAGTAAGACAAACCTGTTTCCAGTGCACGTTGGCCTCCGCCAGGGCTGCCCTTTGTCACCGGTTCTGTTCATTATCTTTATGGACAGAATTTCTAGGCACAGCCCAGGGTGTAGAGGGGGGTCTGGTTGGGAACCACAGAATCCGTCTCTGCTGTTTGCGGACGATTGTGGTTCTGTTGGCTTCGTCAAATCAGGACCTTCAGCGTGCACTGGGGTGGTTTGCAGCCCGAGTGTGAAGGGTCTGGGATGAAAATCAGCACCTCCAAATCTGAGGCCATGGTTCTCGACCAGAAAAAGGTGCTTTGCCCTCTTCAGGTCAGTGGAGTGTCCTTGCCTCAAGTGGAGGAGTTTAAGTATCTCGGGGTCTTGTTCACAAGTGAGGGACGGATGGAGCATGAGATCGACAGCCGGATCGGTGCAGGCATCTGCCAGTGATGCGGTCGACATTACACTTCTGTACTTTTAGAGTCTCTGACAAGACGTTCCACTAAGCTCAAATTGCCACTGTTGTCACTGTTTCCCATTATTATCTCTTGAATGACATTAAAGCCCAGCAGTGGAGTGCTTACATTTTGTTGGCTGACGAGCATTGGGACGTACAAGGATACAGAGCCATGTTGTGAACTTGTGATCTCGAGTAAAACTTCAATCCACCCTTCAAATGGAACATCTGTTCCATTCGCTGCAGTGACTTTGAGTGGATGATCTGAAAACAAACTCTCAAGTGGCTGTATTTCCACATTCAGTAGGACTGTTTGTACCCATGACTTTTCTACAATGCTAACTTGTGCCCCACTCTCTAGTAACATCTGTAGTTTTTCTCCGTTTAACAGACAACTTATCATGCATCCTACCACCTACTTCAATTGTGCCACACACTTTTTGTTTGGCGCTTTGTGTGTTTTCTGGGACTTAGCAGTAGGTGTTGGTTGTTCCATTTTCAGTCTTCCATTTTCATTGTTGTGGGACTCTGCTGATGGTCCAGTCACTGGTGTTCCCTCCCCAGTGACCTCTTGGAGTGTCCCGACACATTGCTTTTCTGGAGGCAACCAATAGCTCTGTGCCCCCTCTTTTCCGCATTTGACACCTCCCTTTAACTCCTGTTTTGGAGCTGGCTGTTTTGAGGCAGGTACTTGAGGACAGGTATTATCAGTTACTGCGTTGACCACTGGAGCTAGGGCCTTTTCTAGACTTTTAGTTAGAGAGGAAACCTGGGCCATAAGCTCTTGTATAGCAGCACAAGTAGCTTGGACTTCAGTTTGCATTTCTACAGAACATTTGTCCTTCTCTACCTGAGCTGCATTTGCATGGGCAGTTTTTGACTTTTGATTTTGTCCCAATCTGCTCTGTCTTTCTGGGTCTTCACTAACAGTTTTTGTTATGAGCTCCAAAATGGAGTCATCTGTGACACTTAAGTCTGAGATATGAGGTTTAAGATCTCGTCTCACATATGGGGATTTCTCATTCATACCCTGATACAGTGAATGAAGGAACACACCCTGTACTAACTGGTTATCATAATGAAACCCACTGCTGTTTTTAAATGCAATCAGCACACGCTGTTTTAGGACCCATTAGTCTATACATAAACTGCTGTGGTGTTTCTTTATCATTCTGTTTGGCATTGCTCAAATTCCTGACATAATTCAGAACTACTTTTCTCACGTAGGGTGCCTTCAAGAACATTTTAACTCAGCTACAATAAGGGTATCTTTGGTGACAAGCATGTCTTTAAAGGTACCAGGCTTGATTATCTTTAACACCGTTCTAATAACCTCGCCTCTGTGAAACCTTCAGTAAGTCCTTCATCAATCTGTTTACACAAAACATTGTAACTCAAATCGGAATCAAAATCAGAGATTGGCCACATGAATTTTGTACTCTCTGTGCGGTAACAGTGACTTAAGTTCAGATAACTTAAATAACCCTGTTTACTGCGTCAGAAACTGCTGATGGTGATGACGACTTCACTGTTGCTACTGTGGGTACAGCAGCCTCGCTGGTCATGGGCACGCCAACCATCTCTTCCAGGTCTAGCTAAAACCTCAGCATCTTCTCCCTCAGCTGCTGTGGGCGACTGTAGTTTTGCCGATGAGGTCACGGAAGCGAGCAGGCGAGACATCCCCTGGTCCTCAAGGCTCTTCAGTTGTGGACTTCTTAGGAAGTCAACGATAGTCAAAGAGTTCCACTTCGGTCGATTCTGGACCTGGCAAATCTTCTCCCACCTCGTCTTTGAACGACTCTGCCAGCTTGTAGAGAAGATTCTCTGTTGTGGGTACTGGTCAGCTGGTGAAGCTCTTGCTGGATTTCCCGTCTCAGGTCATGTAGCACTGCCATCTCAGGTTATTTAGATTCTGTCATTATCATCAGCTCAGGAACAGGTGATCTGCTTCCCTTGGTTCTTTAATAATTAGTGCCAAATAGCAAGCAGCGCTAATCCGGATGAGCCCCCAAAACTGTTGCTCCTATGGGGTTCAGAGGACGTGTATGTGCATGAAGTAACCAGCTTGCCTATGTTAACTCTGTGATAATGAGAATAGAGAGGAGAACATTCATTTAGCTGCATTTACTTCACTGTGAGGATTGTTCTTCCTCTTTTTTACATTCAACAACAGTAATCCGAATAAGGACAAAATGGCCTTAACAAGTCTCAAAAGTCCACGTGGCCATAGCTTAGTAAGCTAGTCACAATTCACTATCTGATTTTTACAAATTTTACAATTCTTCATAAATACAATGAAATAGTACCTTGGTTTTGAATCACATTTAAAAACATGTATTAAACCTATTTCTGTTTTTTAACCTTTTTAATTATTACCTTCAGTCAAATGAATCACACTACTTATCTCTATTAATGCTAATGTTTTAACTTAAATTATTTTAACATTCTTATGAACTAACTATGTTTAACATGTAGTCAACCTCTAGTGTTCATGTATCTAATACAGGATTACTGCACTCCTGGAACTTGGTAAGAAACCCTTAATATTCACAAATGTTGAATAAGGTCCAGTAAAATGCTCACATTCGCTGGCATTTGGCACGTTGGAGAGGTGTTCTCTCACGGATGATGCGAAGGAGATGTGTTGCACTGCATGAGGCAAATGGTGGTCACACCCAGATACTGGACTGGTATCCCCCCCATGAAACAAACTGCACCTTTCAGAGTGGCCTTTTATTGTGGACAGTCTAAGGCACACCTGTGCACTAATCATGGTGTCTACTCAGCATCTTGATATGGCACACCTGTGAGGTGGGATGGATTATCTCAGCAAGGAGAAGTGCTCACTATCACAGATTTAGCTGGTTTGTGAACAATATTTGAGGGAAATGGTGATATTGTGTAGTGGAAAAGTTTTAGATCTTTGAGTTCATCTCACAAAATGGGAGCAAAACCAAAGTGTTGCATTTATATTTTTGTTGAGTATATGTTTAACATGTAGTCCACCTCTAATGTCATGTATCTAATACAGGTTGATTTGCATCCTGAAACTTGGTAAGAAACCCATAATATTCACAAATGTGAATAAGGTCCAGTAATTTGCCATATTGCATGAAAAGTTTCATGAATGTAGTAAAATATTGTACTCAAGTGGTCCCTTGTACCAAAATTGGTTTGGATACATTTCTATCCACGTTGCATTTCCCTTACACTACCATTAGCTTAGCAGGTTAGCTTCAAACACTCAAACTCGAAAAAACTTGCACAAACTACGTTTCCCTTGGACTCACACTAGACAGTGTTATCCTCAGCACCTAAAGTCTCAGAAAATATACATTCACTCTGTGAATTAGTGTTTACCAACCTGTGATAAATGAGAATAGAGAGAGAACATTCGTTTAGCTGCACTTACTTCACCGTGAGGATTGTTCTTCCTCTGTGGTGCCTCAGCTATTCTCTATCAGTGCGCACCGCGCGCCATCTACATCAGTGTAGGGATTACACTTAACTCACAAGAGATTACAATGGAACCAATTATTACTTATATCCAAAAATAACTCTTAACAAGTAAAATGT
Organism: Thalassophryne amazonica; assembly: GCF_902500255.1. Taxonomy (NCBI): domain Eukaryota; kingdom Metazoa; phylum Chordata; class Actinopteri; order Batrachoidiformes; family Batrachoididae; genus Thalassophryne; species Thalassophryne amazonica. The sequence goes on along the minus strand of NC_047103.1, from coordinate 76,280,206 downwards.
AAAGTAAATGTAAAAATTGTAGGGGTGTCTGTTTTTACTCAGATCAATTAACATATGCTTAACTCTTTCAAGCCTCTACACATGGGCAACTTACACATCTGTGATGGCACCATCAATGCTGAAAGGTACATCCAGGTTTTGGAGCAACACATGCTGCCATCCAAGCAACATCTTTTGCAGGGATGTCCCTGCTTATTTCAGCAAGACAATGCCAAGCCTCATTCTGCACGTGTTACAACAGCATGGCTTTGTTGTAAAAGAGTGCGGGTACTAGATTGGCCTGCCTGCAGTCCAGACCTGTCACCCCTTGAAAATGTGTGGAGCATTATGAAGCACAAAATACGACAACGGAGACCCCAGACTGTTGAACAAATAATGTCGTACATCAGGCAAGAATGGGAAAGAATTCCACCTACAAAGCTTCAACAATTAGTGTCCTCAGTTCCAAATGCTTATTGAGTGTTGTTAGAAGAAAAGGTGATGTAACACAGTGGTAAACATATCACTGTCCCAGCTTTTTTTTAAACGTGTTGCAGGCATCCACTTCAAAATGAGCAAATATTTGCACAAAAACAATAAAGTTTATTAGTTTGCAACATTAAATATGTTGTCTTTGTTGTCTATCATTGATATAGGTTGAAGAGGATTTACAAATCATTGTATTATGTTTTTATTTACATTTTACACAATGTCCCAACTTCATTGGAATTGGGGTTATATTACTGTTCCTACCAGTCTAATACCTCTGTTAGTTTTTCACTGTAACTGCTGTGAATTGTCGCTCATTATTTTGCTCCTGTGTGAGTCTTAGAAGTGGTTAGGATTTTCGTTTGCGGTTAGCTTCTGCTAGCTTGGCTATACTCTTGGATTTTCTGGTGCACAAAGTACCCTATTTTACACTTTACATAAATCCTGCGAGATACTGGAAGATAGGGTGGCCCTTTTAGAGAGCTGTGTCCATAAGCTAGAACAGCTTCATAGCTCAGTGGAGTTAGATGCTATGGGCACTAAACAGGAAGTGCCAAATTTCAAATCCACAGTAAAACATGAAATGTTCAAATGTCAAACAGTTCCTGGGTTGACAGATGAGATCCCATGGAATCTCGTAGGAACTCAGTGGCAAGCTCACACTCAAACAGGAAGTGCCAAATTTTCAGTCACAGTGAAACAGGAAATGTCAAATGTTGAACACTTCCTGGCATGGGTGGAGCTGGAGCGGAGGCCAGGGTTTCACTGTACTCCCCTGAAATATGACTGGACACAGATGATTGACATTTCACGGCACCACACGTCTGGTTGAAAGACCTGCATTTTGAAATGAGTGAGTCACATTGACTGCTAGGTTCCTAGCAGTACCACAAAAAGTTCTAATCCACCTTAGTAGAAGAAGAAAAATGTTTGCTTCAGATTCAAACTGAAACACGTTATTTGAACTATGGACTTCTAATCACGCCAAACTTATATTGGTGAGTAAACGACCGTGTTTTATGTCAGAAATGAGGTCCAGGTTGTTAAAAGCAGCATTTCTCCTTTAATTTGGGGCTTATTAGTGCAACAGATAACTGAAACAGTCCTTCAAATGGTGATACACGCATCACATTCAGCACAAATACAGCTGGAGCAAAATGAATGGAACTTTAACTTTCGACCCCTGTACAAACTGAAGCTGACCTTTGTCACCATTCTTGCTGCTTTTACCTTATAACTCCATAACATTCTGTCAGAGATTGTCCAAACTATACCTTTTTGGAATCTTTATGATCAGGCAAATAATGTGGTGTAGTTTTCTATATGATTGTAGCATCTTTTAATTTTGACCCCTGTATAATTCTTCAGTTGACCTCTACCTGACTGCCTGTTGAAAATTCAAGTGGCCAATTACGTTTTTCAAAAGAGTTCATGTCTATGGATTATTTTTGTCAAATTTGATGCTTGTATCACCATTTGCAGGATGCCACTCTAAATATTCTCTTATCTGCTGCACTTTATATGAGATGTAAGATGCTGCTGCTCAGTGTTTCTCAGTTGCCCTCAAAGGTATTGGAACACTTGATATTTCACACATTTTAATATGTTTATTCCATTTCAAATACATTTTTTTCTAAAATTATCTTCCTCAACTCAAACTAAAAGCAAATATCTACAACTTGATATAAATTAATTCAAAATATAAAATCAAGCTTCCTGATGAAGTGGTGTAAAGGAGGATTTTTTTTTCAGCTACAATTTGACAGAAAGTACATTTGAGATGAAAGCCTAGAGTTGATGTTTTGTGAAAGAAACTTTTGTATTTCTTCATAATTGATGTAAATAAAGTCCAAGACATATTCAGTGACTTGGAAAAGTTCATGTTTCCATCTCCTGACTTGTCTAAAGAAAACTGGCAATAAAGCTGATTATTATTTACAGGCATTATCAAGTTTTAGAGATTTGCTTTCAGTTTGAGTTTGAGGAAGATAATTTTTATTCCTTATTTTTTTGTATTTCTTGTATTTAAAATCAATCAATCAATCAATTTTTTATTGATTTTTTTATATAGCGCCAAATCACAACAAACAGTTGCCCCAAAATGGCATAAACAAATTCAAATGTGTGAAATTCCAAGTATTCCAATACTTTTGGAGGGCACACTATCCTAACCTTATGATGAGTGCAAAATGAGTATGGTGTTATTACTGTTTTGTTTAAGAATGCTTAATTTTCACTGTTGCTGCACTTTCTGTCAAATCATAGTATGAAGTATTTACTCAAAATAAAGTCTGGAGGACCTAAATGACATAGTGAGATGCTGACAAGCTTCCCTCGTTTGTGTCCGCGACATATGCATATTATTCAACACTGACTGACGTGAGAGGTGATATTCAGAGTTGGTATGGAGAAAAGGTATGTAGTAGGTGCTATTTCTACACTGAACAAAAATATAAATGCAATACTTTTGTTTTTGCTCCAATTTTTCATGAGGTGAACTCAAAGATCTAAAACATTTTCTATACACATAAAAGACCAATCACTATCTGGTGTGACCACAAAATACAACTATACAACTATTAATGGATATAGTTGTATATAACCTTGTTGTTTGTTACATTTCTACATGTGTTTTTGATATGTAGAATTTATATTTTCATTCTAAGTTACAAAAATGATTTATTAAACATGTTTGTGGTTTTCACAGTTAAAAAAAAAAAAAAACTTTTTCAATTCAGATTTTCTATTTTTGTGTGAATTTAGGTCAGGTTTTTTGTTAATACACTGAAGAAAAGAAAATCTGGTAAAACCAAACGTAGTCAAAAACAGCCAATTATACCCTTCAGTACTTTCTCTTGTTCAACCACAGAGACCACTGCTATGAGTGTCTTATTATACAATGTCCAGTTGCTGTCATGCTGCATGTCCTGTAGAGAGCACCAATACTGAGATGGTCACAGCATAATATGAACACAGCTACTGTATATGCATTGGAATCACATACAGGATAGATTGACTACTGTTGCTGATTTGTCCCCATTTTATTCAGCAAGTTTGTGAATATGTATCAATGAGCGTCATACATCTAGCAAGTTGTGCATTTCACATATGGCCTGACACACCATACTATACTAGGCCCCTGTGAGTCGGTGATGACTATGGATGATGCACCGCGTTGTTCCCAGTTAAAACCCCTTGGAGAACTAATATGTTTACTCAGATGATAATGATAGCATGTTATATCTATGAGAAAAGTGTACAAGGATAATTTGACCCACCTGTACAGCAAACACAAAAAAGCTGCCTTCATCCCTCATGTGTTTAAAAAACAAAACAAAACACAAAGACAGAAAACTCATCAATGAGACCTTTATCATTCGCCACCAAATATACGAGGTCTCTTAGATAATAAACCGACCCTTTTATTTTTTTTTTAACTATATGGATTTGTATGACATGCGATTACACCAATCATGCTTGAACCCTCGTGCGCATGCGTGAGTTTTTTCACGCATGTCGGTGACGTCATTTCCCTGTGGGCAGGCCTTGAGTGAGATGTGGTCCCGCCCTCTCGGTTGAATTCCTTTGTTTCACACACTGCTCGAGACGGTGCGCGTTGCTTTATCAAAATTTTTTCTGGACCTGTGAGGAATATCCGAGTGGACACTATTCGAGAAATTAAGCTGGTTTTCGGTGAAAAGTTTAATGGCTGATGAGAGATTATGGGGTGTTTCTGTCGCTGTAAGGACTTCCCACGGTGCGGGACGTCCTGCAGCGCTTCCAGGCGCCGTCGTTGGCCTGTTTCGAGCTGAAAACATCCTAATTTAAGGCTTAATTCACCCAGGACGTCGTGAGAGAACAGAGAAGATTCAGAAGAGGCCGGCATGAGGAGTTTATGCGGACATTCCACTGTTTAAGGACATTTTTTAATGAAAGACGTGCGCGCAAATTCGCTGAGTCATTTCCGTGACGACTCGGCAAATCTGTGTGCGCCGCGACAGGAAAAACACCTCCATGTTAAAAACCATTTGTAAAATTCAGGAAGCTTTTGATGGCTTTCAACAAGTGAGTAACTGAGAAATTGCTTAACAGCTTGGGCATGTTCCAACTTGCCCATTAAGGTTTCCAACTGAGGTGTTTTTCCTGTCGCGACCCCCCGCGGTCGGGTTCAGCCCGACATGCGACTCTGCCCGCACGTTCTTTCATTACAAAATGTCCGTTAACAATGGAATGTCCGAATAAACTCCTCATGCCGAATTCTTCTGAAAGTTCTCTGTTCTCTGACGACTTACTGGGTCAACAGAGCCTGAAATGTGGAAGTTTTCAACTTGAAACGGCGAGACGCTGCCGCCTCGAAGCGCAGATCGCCGTCAGGCGCCATGGGCCATTCTTACGGCGACACTACCAGACCAAAATCTCTCATCAGCCGTTAAAATTTTTACCGAAAACGAGCTGAATTTATCGAATTGTGTCCACTCAGTTGTGCCTTACAGTTTTGAAAAAATTTTGATCAAACAAAGCAGCAGTCTCTGAGCCATTCCTAAACAATGAAAAAAACGACGAGAGGGTGGGCGACTCCCTCACTCAAAGACTGCCCACAGGCGAATGACGTAACCGACAGGCGTGAAAAAACTCTTGCATGCCCACGAGGGTTCAAGCATGTCTGATGTACTCACACGTGATTCAAATCCATATGGTTTTTGAAAAAATAAGGTTGGATACTTTTCAAATAGACCTCGTATGCAAGGTGTTAATAATTTTTACACAGTTTTACATGTTTAACATCCGTGGTTGTATTTAAGTAATGATTTTTTCAGGTTCAAATGAGCCTCCAGTGCAAAAAGCTAATCCCCAAGCCTAATAAGAGACTAGAACGCATTTCAGTGACTGTTAAATTTATGTCTTCATGTGAAAATTACTTTATGGGCTGTTGCAGGTTAGACCTTACCCATGTGAAGAGACTTGGGCCAGCATAAATAGGAAGGTAAAAAGGAAATACACAGTGAGCTGTTCTGTCATAGGGTGCTTGTTGGTTGAACAGTGTATTCTCACACACACACACACACACACACACACACACACACACACACACACACACACACACACACACACACACACACACACACACACACACACTAATTGTAAAACACACTAAAAAATAGTGTTGCACAAAAAAAACCCATAAATATGTATTCGGATTTGTTTTGTGCAGAATTCAATTCCGATGTATTTTTCATCAGGAGGCCTGATGACATCACCAGCAAGATGGCGCATCATCTGAGCAAAAATAAAAAGTGGTAAATTGTGTTTGGCTTGTTGTTGTTGTTGTTGTTGTTATTATTATTATTATTATTATTATTATAACCCTAAGCCTAACCCAAGCCCGAAATGTCACCAAAATACAAATGGCCATTTCCAAATGTGTAAATTGTGCATGCATTGGAATTTGTAGGGACATGCACAAAAAATAGCACTTAACCTTTCACTTCATGTCATACAAAACATTGAGGCAAATTACTGAAATGAGTAAATGCTTAAAAACCTTCACTCAGCTGCAGGCTTCTCTTCAGGGAACTTTGGTGGCCGCTGTCCAATGTACCCTCTGACAGGTTGAAGTTGGCCTGTTCAGTACCTAGAAATACTGCTTACATAATATCACAGTGCTGCGTGCTATCGAGGCACTCTGGTTTAAAGAGAAAAGTACTATGCTGATTAGCTCATATCATGTTTGGACTACAAAACATCCATGAATAATAAAAATGGTCTATCCAACTCAGTGCCCAGCATGACGCCAGTATGTCCTGCCAGTTAAATAGCAATGTGTGGTAGGACACTCCCCACACGGGTTTACTATGTCTGCACAAGTCCATTTTGGATATACCATTAAAATATTGGCAATAAAAATGTTGCCATTTTTAATTTTAAATTAACCTTTATTTAAACAGGTAAATCCCATTGAGATTGAGACCTCTTTTGCAAGAAGACCAGGACAGTTATAAAGTTTCCATTCAATTTTGTCTTGATTTTTACATTTTGAATGGACAGCCAGTTTCTAACTGTGTAACATGAGTTGGTGAGTTATTCAGGTCTTTGCTGTTTGTGCAAACGTCTCTACCAGACCCTGATAAATTGTACTCCTGAAATAGTTTATGAATTAATGTTCTGATGAGATGAAATATTAATGCTAAGAAACAGGCCTTGTGATGAAATGTGTGACCAGGAAAGTCTTTTTCAATCAATTGTTTGTGTGCTGTGGAGATGAGAGTTGAAAATGACAGAGGGAGTAATAGTGGGAGCGGAGAGATGTCTGGGATGGCTGCAGCATCACAGGGTGAGCGCTGCAGTCTGCACAGGGAGCTGCAGTGGAGGCTGCGTGCTGATCATTCATGATGGCACCTCAGAGGCCATCCTGTAAGGAAGAAAAATGAAAACTATTAAAGGCTCGCTGGGCTATGTTAGCTTTGGTGTGTCAGCAATTACAGTATTAGCCAGGGAGAGCAGTCTTTAGGTCCAGAGATATAGAAGAGCGAGACGCTGTGTCTGGGAAGGACACCATGATCCCATTATGTACTGTGCTCGAAGCAGTGCTGCAGAACTTTTAGTGTATTTGGACAGGGACACCATTTTTGCAATTTTGCCTCTGTACACCACTGCAATGGAGTTGAAATGAAACTGTCAACTTCTTCTACAGTGGAGATTTTCAGCTTTAATTCAAAGAGTTTAACAAAAATATCACATTTAATTATTTTTATATAATGACTGAGTGGATCCTTGTCATTTGATTGGTGCTTTGTATGTCACGTAACATGGCTTAGTCATCCCATTTGTGTTGCGTTGCATTTAGCTGGGAATTTTGGTTTCATTTACTGTGCAAATTTGGTTCCATACATGTTGTACCATTGCATGCTGCAACCACTGTGCACGCCAACACGTGTTTTTTTTTTCTCCGTTCTCCTGCCCCAAGACGGAGCTCTCAGCTCAACTGAATGAGTGAGTGAATGTGAGTGTTTCCTGTGGCTTTCTGCAAATACACGCACCAAATATAACCATAAAGTCCAAAATAAAACATTGTGGAAATTATTAATCATAATTTAGGTTGTGCCTATATAATATAAGCCTATTAACAGAATGCAAAAACTTGTATAAACCTTGAAACATGCACTTTTAAAATGCATTGAAATGGAGACTGGTGAATTTAATGGGACAATTGTTTAATTCGGTCATGTGACTTTTACATGACCAAATTCAGTCAGGCGACTCCAAAGGGTAAAAATAGCTTATAATTTTACACTCTTGCAAGGACAAGTTTTAATCTGCCGAGGAGGAGGAGCCTGTGACCAAAAGCACTGACTGCAGCCTTTCTAGTTGTTCAGAGTCACTGAAGAAGATACAATGATATCATCAACAAGCATTACCGCGACTGGTCGGTGGAGTCTAACTCTCTACCGTCGACCAAATTTATACTGTGAAATGGTTAAATCATTTATATCGCCTACCACTAGTGCACTGCATAAAGGACTACATCGTGAGAATTATTTAGTTGACTGAGAACAATTTTGGACTCAAATTTAAAGTTTGTGTTGGACTGTTGATGTCAAAGCACCAGTGACGAACACCAAAATGTAAGTCCCTTTTCTGTTGTTTATAAATTAATAAAATATGAAATGACAAGGATCTATTTTAGCCATTATATAAAACAAATATTGAACATTTTTTTCATTCTTCACCTTGTTGAATGGAACTTTTCATCTTTCACCTCATGAAATATTTGTACCATTGTAAATATTCATTGTTTATATAATGAATTATGGCCTTTTCTAGACATGGTGCCACCTTGTCCTGTCATGTTGTCTGCTGGTTCTGGGATTTTTATTTATTTTTGTCACACCTGTCCTCTGTGTGTGTGTGTGTGTGTGTGTCATGCCTGTGTCTGCTGTCATTTCACTTCCATGTTTGAGATTTAGAGCTTTCTGTGTTATTATAGACCTTGGGTTATTTCTAGCATCCCTGGCTTCTCAGATTATTTTCTCATTGAGTTTTTTGTTATTTATTTTTTGTTATTGATAAAACTGCACCTTTCAGAGTGGCCTTTTATTGTGGACAGTCTAAGGCACACCTGTGCACTAATCATGGTGTCTAATCAGCATCTTGATATGTTACACCTGTGAGGTGGGATGGATTATCTCAGCAAAGGAGAAGTGCTCACTATCACAGATTTAGACTGGTTTGTGAACAATATTTGAGGGAAATGGTGATATTGTGTATGTGGAAAAAGTTTTAGATCTTTGAGTTCATCTCATACAAAATGGGAGCAAAACCAAAAGTGTTGCGTTTATATTTTTGTTGAGTATAGTAATCTGGCACAAGGTTCGGTACACAGTGTAACAGTCAGCGAGGCAGAGGTACAGGCAGACGTGGTCCTGAGGCGTGGTCCAAAAACAGAGATCAGGAGCACGGTGTGGCAGAGTTCAGAGGCAAAGACAGCGTTGAGGTCAACATCAAACAGAGTTCAGGTACACAGCAAGGTGGAGTTAGGCAGAGACAGAGGCGAGGTAAAAACAAGCAGGGTCAAACACTGGCAGGCAATCAAATGAGAACTAAACAAGGCTGTGTAAAATGACTCGGACAATGACAAAATGTGTGATAAACTGCCAGGGAGGTGGTGAACTCAAAAGACTTCAATAGGACAGGTGGTGATTAGGAGAATGAGACACAGGTGTGGGAGAACAATTTGGAAGGGGGTGTGGCAAACAGAAGGGACAAGACACACCAATACCAAACCCTGAACGCCAGACAAGAGCGTGCAGTAAGACAAAAGCAAAGTGAACAGGGCCCAACTAAAAGATTAATCTAAAACCACAGTGATCTAAACCAGCCCACTCTCACATTTTTTTTTTTTTTTGTGCTCCAGTGACGAAATGAGTCAAGTTTTTTTTAAACTCACTATTCCTAAACCTACTCCTCCCCCCCCACCCTAACCTTAACCATAACCTAATCCTACTCCTTCCCCCAACCCTAACCATAACCACCCCCGATCCCCCACTTCACTTTTAATTTCATGCAGCCATCATGGAATAAATTAGAATTAATTTGTGCTGCCATGACGAAAATGGGGCGCTTTTCGTCACAATATCACAAACCAATAGATTCATGTATATTTCGTGCTGCTGAATCACGACTTGCAGTGAGACTGGGTTGCATCTAAACAAAATTCCAAACCAATGGTGAACAAAACCCAAGACCTAATAAATAAGAAATAAAGAAGACCCAACACGAAGCAACAAAGAATTAAACCAGGAAACAAATATAAGAACTGAAAGAGATCAACAAGAAAAAGACAAGATTAGAATGGAACTCACATGTGGCAAAAGGAATCATAGAAAATACAACTGATTACACAATGGTGACACACAATGGCTGAACAGAAACTAGAATGGAACTAGACACATGACTAAAGTATGATGAACAGAAAATAAATGAACAGAAAACAAAACCAGTGGCTACAATAAAATGAACAGAAAATCAAAGACTGAAGATCAAGGAGGTGGGCAGGGATGCAGACAGAGGACAAAACATGACACGGGTCAGGACAGGGGCAAATCCTGACAGATGGAGGGTGAGCATTCACAGATTAAAGGCAGGTTCAAGATCAAAGGAGTCAGGATCAAACATAAACCTCTAAGATAAAAGAAATCAGAGCCAAATAGAAACCTCCCAGACCTAAGGAATCAGTAGCAAACACAAACTTTCAAGATCAAAAGAATCAGGGCCAAATATAAACCTTCAAGATCAAACCACTAAAAATCAAACATAACCCTCCAAGGTCAACGGCAAGATCCATTTTCTGATTTGGATCTTTACCAAAATCTCATCAGCTCTTCCTTGGTCCAAAGCTTACTTCTCCAATAAATGTAATTGAAAATTGTTCATATTATTTTTGGATGTCCTGCTGAAAAATAAACAAACAGACAAATGGCGATGGAAAGATGAAAAGATAATTTTTTCCCCACAAATTCATGTCTGAAAAATTACGATATAATAACGAAGTTGATAAGATGCAAGAGCAGCAAGCCAATAAGGCGATTACTTTAATATTAGAATTCTACATTATACATTAGCATATATCAGCATGATGTATCATAAATCACATAAAGGAAGGTCACTGTGTCCATTAATGGCAACATTCACTTATTACATTATAAAACTCCTACCTGCTTGTGAATCTGGCGGCCTTGCATTTTCAGCCCGCTGAAAGACAGATTCTCGGTGGAAAAACTCTCATTACTCACTACAGTGTTTGAAGACACAGGGGACCACCCGTGACACTTATAAATGACGTTTTTCTTACTGTTTGCCTGAGGCGGAGCAACTGCTTGACCTGACCAGATGGCCTGTGATCGACTTGTGTGGGTGCAGTACACGTGCAGCATGTGCATCATAAGTTGAATGAATTGCACATAGTGTAGATAGTTCTTCATGGAAGGTGTTTTTTTTTCCCTTAGAAAAAACTGTGGAACATTTCTAAGGTGTTAATGGGTAGTGTGAACACAAAGTCTGTCTCAGGTTGATCATATCTTCACTGATTGTAATATGTTTGTCCAAAAGATAACCAAAGCAGTTTTCGCCTTCTAAAAAGATTCATGTTATGGCTGGCAAGCACGGGGAGATTGTGAACATCAATAGGAACATTTCTGACAGTAATCCATGAAGGAGTAGGAAGGTGATGCAAGAGGTCATTGAATGTAAATGCTGCTGTTTTCGAGTAGTGTTAATCCCTTGGGTATTGCAACTGAGCATGCATCAATCACAGCTGTGTGTGTCCAAAGGTGAGCCAACAGGCATTAACCTTGAACCAGAAGTCAAATTCTATCTGTTCCACCCCCGCAGAAACAAGGTAGACCGCCACTGTGTCCACTTACAGAAATACAATGTGGAACTTAGCTATAGCTAACACAAGGCATTGTGCCGATAAAACTGCTGTGGAAACTATTGTGTGATACTGGAAAATCAGATCACCCATTCATCCTCTACACCTGCTTATTCCAGTTAAGAGTTACGGGTCAGGGAACTGGAGCATATCCCAGTGGTCACTGGGTGAGAGACATGGTACACCTTGGAAAAGCCGCTCATCGATTGCAGAGTTGACGCATTTACAGGGTGGGGCACAAAAAGAGTGACAAAAGTAAAGACTCAGATTTTCTAGAGAAATAAATGTTTCTTTTTCTTTTTCATGTGAGTTACAGAGCAGACCTGTAAATGTTATTTGATACCAAAATGGACCACGACGAGCATTATTCGGTGGAGGAGAGGACAAAGATTGGTGGAACTGGATTTTGCAACAGAGTTACCTACTCTTGTTCAGAGGCAGTTTCAACGGGAATATCCTGGGAAGGTCATGGGTTCCATTCCTGTGGCCTTTCTGTGTGGAGTTTGCATGTTCTCCCCGTGTTTGCGTGGGTTTCCTCCGGGTGCTCCAATTTCCTCCCACATCCAAAGAATCTTTAAAATTGTCCTTAGGTGTGTCTGTTTGTTTGTCTGTTTGTGGCCCTGCGACAGACTGGTGTCCTGTCCTGGGTGTACCCCGCCTCGTGCCCTATGACTGCTGGGATAGGCTCCAGCCCCCCATGACATTTAATTGGACTAAGCGGTAGAAGATGAATGAATGAATATACTGGGAAGAAAATTCCCCATCGCCATACGATCACACATTTGGTATAAAAGTTTAGAAACACTGGAAGTGTGGTTAACAATAACAAAGGCCATCGTGGCCCAAGTTCACAGCGAGGATGCCGGCTCGTATTCAAGACGTCAGGGACCAGTTGGAACAGTCGCTCCGCAACTCCACCAGACATCTGTTACAGCAAGTGGGTATTTCCAGCAGATCTGTGCGCCAAATTATCCACAATGATTTCAGAATTTTTCCCTACAAAGTGCAGATTCTTCAAGCGCAAACTCAAGCCAACAAGACTGAACGCTACGAGGTTGGCCAGACAATAAGCCAGCGTATTGAGAATGACCCTCAACTTTTGGAATGTCTTCTCTTCAGCGACGATGCGCACTTCCATTTGAGTGGCCATGTGAATAATCAACAACAAGAGTAGGTGATTTTATTGCAAAATACAGTTCCACAATCTTTGCCCTCTCCTCCATCGAATAATGCTCGTAGTGGGCCATCTTGGTATCAAATAAAACTTACAGGTCTGCTCTATAACTCACCTGAAAAAGAAAAAGAAACAATTATTTCTCTAGAAAATATGAATCCCTCTTGTTGTGCCCCACCCTGTAGACAGACAAACTCTTTTACACTTTCTCTCACACCGATGGTCAGTTTAGTCACCAATTCACCTAATGTGCATGTCAGTGGAAGTGGGAGGAAACTAGAACATGTGGAGGGAGCAAATGCAAACACAGGGAGAACATACAAAGGCCAAACAGGAAGGATCAACTCAGAAGTAAGCCCAGGACGTTCTCACTGTGAGCCATTAGTACTTACTAAGGTGCTTTGACACTTGCACATATTTAACCCCTGCACTTCCGCGCAATTTGTCATGACAATGCCTCCCGCTGTGTTCCCAGCTGGAGGCTGCACTTTGTGCTGCTGGATGTTGTGTATATAAAATAATTATTTTGTAGGGGATTAATCATTTTCTTTCAGGGTTTGGCTGTTGAAACCACCTCTAATCACTTCCAGAATCACAGCGAACCGTTCCAGCTGCAGCTTTTTTCTCTTTCTCTCTCATGCACTTCATGACAGAACGCATTTGGAACAGTCTAAAAGGTAATTATTTGTAATATTTATATTGTAGTAGCTTGGTAAAACAGTTGCATGTTCATTCCTTCTTAAGAGTATCTGTAACATTATGTTTATGATAGATTTAACATCTCATCATACTCAGTGTTTATAATTGTTTGTGCAATGTTCAGGTGAAGTTTACATAATGCGTCACAGAGATTTTGAACATTTCATAATTTTCTTTGCACTCTTGCACAAAGCTGTGCACAGTTTACAAAGGTTTACAATGGTTTAGAACAATTTTACAAGTTTACAGATTTACTCTCCTGCACGGCACATTGCGTACCAGTGCGTGGATCAAATTCATGCAAGTGTCAAGGCACCTTAAGCCACTGTCTTATTAAATTGTTGGGGCCTGCTGAGCTAATAGGCTACTAGTAACACTAATAACACACCTTCGGTACTAAGTGTGAATTGCTTTCTTCTGCTTTGTTACCTCCGCCAAGGAGGTTATGTTTTCAGTCGAGTTTGTTTGTTTGTTTGTTTGTCTGTCTGTCTGTCAGCAGGATAACTCAAAAACATTTTGAACGGATTTTGATGAAATTTTGTGGAGTGGTTGGAAATGACAAGAGGAACAAGTGATTAAATTTTAGTGGTGATCCGGATCACGATCCAGATCCAGGAATTTTATATTGGATTCTTCACCATTGCGGGATAGGGGGAATTTTGACATTCTAGTTTCTAACTCCACAAAAACAAGGCAGAAAGGCTTAAAAAAAATTAGGGTGTAACATAGTCAAATGTTCTATCAAACAACAAAGTTTGGTGATGATCGGATCCGGATTCCGGATCAGGTGATCCAGAATATGCAAAAATATAGGTAAAATAGAAAATGTGTCAGTGTGAGGTGACAAATGAAGCTAGAGATGCACAACTAACACCAAATTGTAGCTGAATCTGTACTGATTCAGTAAGGTGTCATCAGATTTGATGTAGCTTCAAATGTTATGGAGCTAGATCCAGAAGAAAAACACCATTACCAAAAAATAATTTTTATACAATAACTTTTGAACTAATAAAGACATAAAAGTGATTCCAAGTTCTAGTGGTATGTTTTCATGGTCAAGGATGTCAAATATAAAGGAAAGAAAAGTGTATGTATCATAGTTTTGGTTGTAACACTGAATTGTTGAATAGATCACTGTGCCAAGGAGGGAATCTCTTTAGGGTCAGTTGTTGTGTGGGCCGCTGAAGAGGAGATACTGCTGGCCCACCACTAGATGGTGCCCTGCCATGTTGGCAGAGTTTTGAGCCTCCAGAGGGGGCACTGGTTGTTTTTGGTACCACCAGGTGTGCACTGTTAGACTGTCATCAGCTGTCTGTCATCATCCATCACTGCATCCATAAAAGCCTGGGAGAGACACCATAACTGCCGAGTTATCAGCTTACCACACAGGTAAACCTACTCAGCTGTTTTGTGCTGTACGCACATTCATTGTTACTGGAGTCTTTGCAGTTGTGACTTATACTTGCAGCTTGTAGCCGAGTTTGTGGAAGTTGGAGGAGTTGGCGTCTCCACTCCTCACTTCTGACTTACTGAGTATAACATTTGATACTGCATGTCCTCCAGTTTTTCCTCTGCACTCTGGGAGCATCTGGATTTATTCCTCCTAGAGGATAACTGTGAGTTGCTGACTGTTTGCTGGGTGAACACTCACCCACCCTAACCTGTTTTTCCTCCTGCCAGCAGTACCGGTCCGACAGCCTCGAGCGGTGGCCACCTGGGGGTACCAGGACTTGCCGGCTCTGGTGTGTTGCAGGCCTCCGGCTGGCGGTGGAACTTCGTGGGTCCCGGCTCTTCTCTGGATAGGCGTCTCCTACCCTCGGGCCTGCCCACGTGTCACCATTTATTATTAATTGGACTCTGCATATTTTGGACTCTGTTTGCACCTTTTTGCATAATAAATTGTTATTTATTGGTATTCCTATTGACCGCTCATTTATGCCCCCTAACGTGGGTCTGTGCATTCACTTTCCCAACAGGATAACTCGGCCACGTCATGGACTCCGAGGGGTGTTTACCACCTACTGACCGATCAATGGAAGTGCAAGGTGCGCAGGATCCACCAGGAGGATCGCTGGGTGAGCTGCAGCACATTCTGTCTAACCTCACTGCTCGGTTGGATTTATTAACTGAGCAGGACACTCACCTCAGCCGTTGGATGGAGGCTCTCACCGCGCAGGTAGACATGCGCGCGTCAGGCGCAGCTGCAGCCGCTCCCTCTCCCTCTCCAGTGGATTAGCCGCCAAACAGAGTTAATCCAGTGGTTGTTCAGAGGTCCCCCCCCTCATCGCCTGAAGCTTATATAAGTCCCCCGGAACCGTACGGTGGTTGTGTTGAAATGTGCGCCGACTTCCTGATGCAGTGCGCACTCGTTTTTTAACAACGGCCCGTTATGTACGCGTCTGAGCACAGCCGGGTGACTTACGTAATCAATTTACTTTGGGGCAGAGCACGCGCCTGGGCTACGGCGCTCTGGGAACGAGATTCACGGGTCCTTTCTACTTATACTGAGTTTATAAGGGAGTTTCGACTGGTGTTCAATCATCCGAACAGAGGCGAGGCCGCTTCAAATAAGCTGCTGTCAATGAGACAGGGACAGCGGAGTGCAGCTGATTACGCAATCGACTTCCGCATCGCTGCAGCGAGGTCCGGTTGGAATTCAGTCTCACTCCGCGCCGCCTTTGTAATCGGGCTGTCTCCGGCCCTAAAGGAGCATCTGGTGGCTAAGGATCAGCTGCGGGATTTAGATGGGCTTATCGATCTAGTTATTCATCTAGACAATCGGTTAGAGGAATACAAGCGGGAGCGAGACGAAGGGTGTGGCCGGGTGCACGCCGTCCTTCTCCCTTCCAGGTCTGAAGTAGCGCCGTCCTCTCCCCGCTCCAAAGCCAGAGCTTTCCGCGTAGCACCAGCTCCCCCTGCTGACGAAGCTATGGACACGAGCAGGGCAAAAATTAAAGTAAAACAAAGGAGGCTGGCACGTGGAGAGTGTATTTACTGCTGCTCAGATGAGCATGCGCAGAATAAGGGGCCCCAGGCGGTTAAACATCAAAGCTCAACCTTAGAGACTGGGCTAAGAGTGAGCCATACAAACCACACGGGTGTTCCACGCAAATGCACACGACTCCCAGTCACAATCCTCTGTGGTGATTTGACCCTTATCGCTCCAGCACTGATTGACACAGGATCGGAAGGGAACCTACTGGATAGTAGGTGGGCTAAGGCAGTAGGGCTCCCTCTGGTGGCTGTTCCTTCACCCTTGAAGGTGCGAGCACTAGATGGCACCCTCCTACCAGAAATCACACACCAGACATGGCCTTTAACCTTGGTAGTCTCTGGTCATCACAGGGAGGAGATTGTGTTTTATGTAACACCTTCTACCTCCAGAGTTATTTTGGGCCATCCATGGATGATGAAACACAATCCCCGGATTGATTGGCCACTGGGGTTGTGGCGCAATGGAGCGAAACCTGCCACTGGGAGTGTTTAAGATCCTCGGTGCCACCTGGCGATGAAGTTAAGCAGGAGGACAGAGTTCCCCCCAATCTTATGGAGGTGCCGGCTGAGTACCATGACCTTGCTGATGTCTTCAGCAAGGATCTGGCCCTCACCCTGCCCCTGCATTGACCGTATGATTGTGCCATTGATTTGATTCCAGGCGCTGAGTATCCATCCAGCAGGCTGTACAATCTCTCACGTCCTGAGCGCGAATCAATGGAGACCTACATCCGGGACTCTTTAGCTGCCAGGCTAATCCAAAATTCTTCATCCCCGTTAGGTGCAGGTTTCTTTTTTGTGGGCAAGAAGGGCGGTGGTCTCCGTCCATGCATTGACTATAGAGGGCTGAATGAGATTACGGTTCGCAACCGATACCCATTACCGCTCTTAGATTCAGTGTTCACGCCCCTGCATGGAGCCAAAATATTCACAAAGTTGGATCTTAGGAATGCTTACCACCTAGTTTGGATAAGGAAGGGAGACGAGTGGAAGACGGCATTTAACACCCCCTTAGGGCACTTTGAGTACCTGGTCATGCCGTTCGGCCTCACTAACACCCCTGCTACATTCCAGGCTTTGGTTAATGACGTACTGCGGGATTTCCTGCACCGGTTCGTCTTCGTATACCTGGACGATATTCTCATCTTCTCCCAGGGCCAGGAGACTCATGTTAAGCATGTCCGTCAGGTCCTTCAGCGGTTATTGGAGAACCGGCTGTTTGTGAAGCCCGAGAAGTGCGAGTTCCATCGCACCTCTCTGTCCTTCTTGGGGTTCATAATCTCCTCCAACTCCGTCGCACCCGATCCGGCTAAGGTAGCTGCAGTGAGAGATTGGCCCCAACCGGTAAATCGTAGGAAACTGCAACAGTTCCTAGGGTTTGCCAATTTTTACAGGAGGTTTATTAAGGGCTACAGTCAGGTAGTTAGTCCCCTTACAGCCCTGACCGCCACCAAAGTCCCCTTCACCTGGTCGGATTGGTGCGAAGCCGCGTTTAGGGAGTTGAAACACCGGTTTTCAACTGCACCAATTCTGGTGCAGCCTGAGCCTAGCCGCCAGTTTATAGTTGAAGTGGATGCCTCTGACTCAGGGATAGGAGCCGTGCTGTCCCAGAGCAGGGAGTCCGATAGTGTTCTCCACCCTTGTGCTTATTTCTCCCGCAGGTTAACCCCCGCCGAACGGAACTATGACGTTGGCAATCGGGAACTCCTGGCTGTGAAAGAGGCCCTCGAGGAGTGGAGACATCTGTTGGAGGGAGCTGTGGTCCCGTTCGTGGTTCTTACCGACCACCTGAACCTGGAATACATTCAGACCGCCAAGTGGCTGAACCCCAGGCAAGCCTGGTGGTCAATGTTCTTTGGCCACTTCAACTTTAAAATCATCTATCACCCTGGGACTAAGAATGGCCGGTCCGACGCTCTGTCCCGGGTGCATGAAGAGGATACAAAGATCAGGCTGTTGGATCCACCTGACACTGTTGTATGGCTGGGGGGCCTGGCTGCCTTTTTGTTTCTGTCTTTTGTTTTTCCTTCCAGGTGGCTTGCATTTGGAACTGAGTGGCTGTGTTGCTGAGTTTATCAGGACCTCACCCTGATCACCTGAGGCTGATCACCTGCGGCTCATCAGGACTCACAGCTGTGGTGCATCTGCATGGATTGGAACATGGTGGCATTTAAGACTGGAGTGCACAGTGTGTATTTGCCAGAGACTCGACCTTGTGACCAGACGGGTGAGATCGTCGTCTCGGAAGTCATCTCATCATCAGTGGATGCAGAGAACGTCCAGGTTTGATGCACGGTCTGTGAAAGAGGAGGGGGTGAGGTCTCACGCTCGTCAGCACACTTCCTGAGGTACGTTAGATTTTGTGACTAACATTTATACAGTCAGTAAATGTGGTGTCCCTCACACCTTTTTATATTGAGCTGTATGTTAGTCATGTATCGACTTCCCCTGCAGTGGAGTTTTGTGAACTGGATGTTCCATGCCTGCAGGTTGGGAAGTTGATTAGTAATCAAGCCAGGAAGTGTTTGCTGTTTGTACACCTTTAAGTGTTCTCTCTGTGTGTAGAGTGTGGACTCACATAATGTTTCCTTCTTTCACAGACTCGGTTTGTTGCGGCCACCTGAGGGGTGTCGGCGGGGTCCTTGGGTCCGAACAGCTTCTGGCTCCGGACCGTTAGCGCTGCTGGGAGCGCACCACGCCAGACCGCACTTTGTTTTTTATGTATCACTGTTATGTATTAAATTCAGTTAGCCTTTGTACCGTGCTCTGCTTATTTCATACTGGGTCCTTCAAACGCTGGTCGGTTCTCCGAGCTGCGTCCGACACATAACAGACACCATCTTGCCGGAGTCCACTATTGTCGGTACCCTCACATGGGACGTGGAGGGAGTCGTCAGGGAGGCCCTGACCCGACACCCGGATCCGGGAGGTGGACCATCTAACCGGCTGTATGTGCCACCAGATGCGCGGACTGCCGTATTGGACTTCTGTCATGGTTCCAAGCTCTCCTGCCATCCAGGGGTGCGAAGGACCGTGGCAGTGGTCCGGCAGTGGTTCTGGTGGCCGTCAGTTGAAGCGGATACACGAGACTACATCCGGGCCTGCACCACCTGCACCAGGGGCAAGGCAGTACACCAGCCAGAGAAGGGGCTCCTCCAGCCATTGCCCGTGCCTCGTCGCCCCGGTCACACATTGGACTGGACTTTGTCATGGGCCTCCCTGCGTCCCAGGGGAAGACGGTCATCTTGACAATAGTGGACCGGTTCTCTAAGGCGGCCCACTTCGTGGCCCTCCCGAAGCTCCCGACTGCCCAGGAGACTGCAGACCTCCTGGTCTACCACGTCGTGCGTCTGCATGGTATCCCGACGGACATAGTGTCAGACCGTGGTCCTCAGTTCTCCTCGCAGGTCTGGAGGAGCTTCTGTAGGGAGCTTGGGGCCACAGTTAGCCTGTCGTCCGGGTACCACCCACAAACAAATCGTCAAGCAGAGCGGGCTAACCAGGACCTAGAACAAGCCTTAAGGTGTGTCACATCTGCACACCTGACGGCCTGGAGTCAACACCTGGCCTGGATCGAGTACGCACACAACAGCCAAGTGTCATCCTCTACCGGCCTCTCCCCGTTCGAGGTCTGCTTGGGGTATCAACCCCCGTTGTTTCCAGCTGTCGAGGGAGAGGTCGACGTGCCCTCGGTCCAGGCCCACCTCAGGAGATGCCGTCGGGTGTGGAAGAAAGCCCGCTTTGCTCTCCTGAAGGCCCGGACACGGGCTAAGGACCATGCGGACTGCCGATGAGCTCCGGCCCCAGCGTATCAGCCCGGGCAGGAGGTTTGGCTATCCACGAAAAAAAATCCTTCTTCAGACCGACTCACCAAAGCTCACCGACCGTTTCATCGGACCTTACAAGATCCTCAAAGTGATCAGCCCGGCCGCAGTGAAGCTCCAACTCCCAGCGTCACTGCGGATTCACGCGGTTTTTCATGTTTCCCGGATCAAGCCATACTACACGTCGGACCTCTGCCCACCTGGACCTGCGCCGCCTCCTCCATGGATCATCGATGGAGAACCAGCCTGGACGGTTAAAAAAACTCCTTGATGTTCGTCGAAAGGGCTGGGGGTATCAATACCTGGTAGACTGGGAGGGATATGGCCCAGAAGAACGCTCCTGGGTGAAGAGGAGCTTCATACTGGATCCGGCCCTCCTGGCGGACGTCTACCAGGAGCATCCGGACAAGCCGGGTCGGGCGCCAGGAGGCACCCGTTGAGGGGGGGGTCCTGTTGTGTGGGCCGCTGAAGAGGAGGTACTGCTGGCCCACGACCAGATGGTGCCCTGCCATGTTGGCAGCATTTTGAGCCTCCAGAGGGGGCACTGGTTGTTTTTGCTACCACCACGTGTGTACCGTTAGACTGTCATCAGCTGTCTGTCATCATCCATCACTACATCCATAAATACCTGGGAGAGATACCCACAGGTAAACCTACTCAGCCGTTTTGTGCTGTACGTACATTCACTGTTACTGGAGTCTTTGCAGTTGTGACTTATACTTGCAGCTTGTAGCTGAGTTTGTGGAAGTTGGAGGAGTTGGCGTCTCCACTCCTCACTTCTGACTTACTGAGTATAACATTTGACGCTGCACGTTCTCCAGTTTTGCCTCTGCACTCTGGGAGTATCTGGATTTATTCCTCCTAGAGGATAACTGTGAGTTGCTGACTGTTTGCTGGGTGAACACTCACCCACCCTAACCTGTTTTTGCTCCTGCCAGCAGTACCAGTCTGACAGCCTCGAGCGGTGGCCACCTGGGGGTACTAGGACTTGGCGGCTCTGGTGTGTTGCAGGCCTCCGGCTGGCGGTGGAACTTCGTGGGTCCCGGCTCTTCTCTGGATAGGCGTCTCCTACCCTCGGGCCTGCCCACGTGTCACCATTTATTATTAATTAGACTCTGCATATTTTGGACTCTGTTTGCACCTTTTTGCATAATAAATTATTTATTGATATTCCTATTGACCGCTCATTTACGCCCCCTAACGTTGGTCTGTGCATTCACTTTCCCAACATCACTGACCCTATGGCCTTGTTTAGAGAAGTGTTTCATAAATGTTAAAAAATTTATATACTGTATTTGCAGTTTAGTTGAAAAATAAATTGAATTTTGTCTCTTATTTGTTTTTGTCTATTAGTACATGCAATATCAATATCAGTGCTCAGATGACAGTAGCTTCTGGGAAAGGTGCAAGTTGCAAGAAACTGTGATGCCAAGCGCTAAGGATACATGCTATCCAGTCACAACAGATGAAACTTTTTTACTACTGAGCAAACATCATTGTTAGACTTTTTTAGGTTCAATGATACCACGGCGTGTAGATGTTATGGCGTCAGTGACCCCATGGCCTTGGCGGAGGTTGCACTCTCTGAGTGCTTCTAGTTTGTATTGCCATTGGTATTATGTCATGAGCTCAACACTGCACTGATTTGCAAGATATGTGACTACAGCTAGTCTAAACTATTTATCTTGTTACAACATTCAATTCATATGTCTTGTAGTTTAACAAAATACACAAATATTTATTACATTTTTAATAGTCAATGCTTAATATTTATCCTGTACAAGTAAACTTTGCCCATGATAATCTTCATATGTTTTCTTGTCTCTGCACTTGCTGCAATGCAACAAGGACTCTGGGCTACTAAATAACTAATATGTCAGTGGATTTCTGCCTCGTTGTGGACCCAGAGCTCCATGGCATTGATTCCCAATTTCGTTGATTTCCTGATCTGTTCCTCCATGAGCACAACCAACAGAGCAACAATAGCCAGTGTGTTTTCACTCTGCCTTGTGTTTTTCGCAACCACTGAGGCCTAGTTGGTACATTAAAATTGTATGGAAAACTGTTAGAAGCACAGCAAAGACATTGCTCTTGCCAACAAAAGCTCACCATAAAGTGGAAAGAGGCTGTTATAAAGACCATCTGTCTGTCCATCTGTTTTTCTATCTGTTTACTTCCGAAATATTAAAGAACAATTTCAGTTAATCTTGGTGGATAACCTCACTGCTCTCTCCCCTCTTGCAGCATAGGTCATTGAAGTCATTGGTCTAAGGTTAAGGTCAAATCAGAGGCCACCATCTAACTCTTCTTAGTTGTTTAGAAAACTCGCGGTGTGATCGCTTTGTCCATCAAAATATAAATCCAGCCCCATTCAACTAACCAGTCGTGATGGGTCCAGATGATTTTTGACCAGGTGGAGAGGGGCCAGATGCATCTACCAGAGCAAATGAAAACTCAGTTTACAGATTTGTGTGGTTATCAGATTAACTTTTTTTTTCTTTCAATTTTTTTCACTTTTTTTTTTTCTAATTTCTGTATATTTTGTGGAACAAAACTCATATTTTGAGAATATCACAGAATCCTCAAAGTTGTCTGGATGTTTGACCGTGTTGTCCTGTTGATTCCATTCTTCAGTGTTTTGCCTGATGGCTGTTTTAGAAGAGATGAAAGTGACTTCATACTGAGATCTAATCGTGCTGCCTCAGCAAGCATCATCAGATGGGCTTTCACAGCTTATCTGTATCGGCAGCCAGAAGACACAAAGATCTACAGCCAGAAGGGAGGGAAAATAGTAATTCATGGATTTAATAGCAGTGATTCAACAATTAAATGAAAAAGTCTGAGAAACAAGGGGAAAATAACGTCACACAAGTATGCCTTGGAGGCTCTTGTGATTGGAATAAGTGACAGGAAATAAAGAAACAACCGCAAACTCATAAAATTTTGAAAAACATGACGAAGCACTGATTCCTCAGACTGTCAAACAGCTTTTGATTTCCTGCTCAGTTGTGTAAATGGCACACACAGGGACAACATCAAAATTCATGCAATTGGCTGTATCTGGTAACAGGATAAATTATATTTCATTCATAACAAGAAGGCGCACATGTTCACTGCACATCTGCCAGTAATTTGTAGCATGACATGCAACTGACTTATTTTTGGTTTGATGAATTTTAGTCGCTAAATTAGGAGATATTCTCTGATGCATGAATTATGTGTTCTGATAAAATAATAATAATAAAAAGAAAACAATCAGCTGTTTGCCTACTGAACCATGCTACCTGTGGGCAGTGGTGGGCACATTCCGCTAACCGCTAATTATCAAAGCTAACATTTTTGTTAGCAGATTAGCTTTTCAGATAACTTTGAAAACCATCAGCGGACCAATTAGCTTCCGATAAATTTAGTTCCGAAAACTGGTAGACCGCTAACATATTTGAAAACTGAAAATTCTGTTTGTTAAGTGATTCAACACATTTAGCGAAAGTGGCAATTGCTGTTCACACTGCCATGAACACTGTCATCTACTGGATGGCCAGTAGATGGCAATTTTCCGATAATGCACTGTGGCATGTGTGTCTGGTTATCGAAGCTAACTTTTCGGTTAGCTGTACCCACTACTGCGTTTGGGTAAACTGAACATTGACAGTTATGATTACAAAACTTAAAAGTGGAAGATTTATAAGTTATGTAGCTCAAATATTTATGCTTTTTGTGACTGCTTGGTTAGGGTAGAGATATATAAAAAGATAGATATCTGATGCTGACTACAACACAATACACCATGAATAAATCAAATTTACTTTGTCAGCTGTAGTTTGAGATCAAGAGATGCCTGTGAAGAGCTTATACAGTTATGAAGTTTCTGGACAGAGCAGTACCTTGGTAGGAGAATGAAGATCCAAGTCTTGTCTCAGTGTATGGTTGTGATACGTGGACACTAAGCAGAGAACTAAGATGATGACTAGATATCTTTGGTCCCAGGTCTCTTCAGAAGATCCTTGGGTGCCACTGGAATGACTGTGTGTCATACAAATGTTACTGAGGGAGACCCAGATGAGGAGTAACCCTAGTCAAATGACAGAGCATCAGCTGTGATATTTTAGACATATAGCTCCTTTATTTGTGCAGGATCCGGCACACAGGTGCCTCAGTGTTGAGGACTCCAGATGCTGGGTAAGGCCAGTGGGATGCCAATGTTTCACCTGGATGTGACAGATCAATGGTCACTTTCAAGAGGTGGGGATGGACCCCTTGTCTGGCCAAGTCGTTGCCATCCTTGTAATTAAATTGGACAAAAAAAAATGTTAACTACTGTCATCTGCAGTGACCACTTCCAGATCTTGCTATAGAAAAATATAAAAAAAACACTGATTGCATCAGTTTTCAGTTCATCTTTTGTACACAAGCATGAAAGTATGTGATGCACACAACTGGATCAGCATTCTTATCACCATTACACCTCTTCGAACCTCGAAAATAATAGCAGAAAAATTTGTTTGTTGATGTTCAGTACCTGATATTATATTATGCCAAGTGCAGATGTGCAGCAGATCAGTTTATTAATTTCACCTTTCTCCAGAGCATTTCTTTATTGATGGAGCTGCAGAAAATATTGCTCGGGATTAGAGATGTCAAATAAGGAGCACAGAACGATTTGCCTCTTTGAAATGTTAAATGGGACAAAGGTAAAAGTTAGCCTGGAAATGTCTTACACATTTAATTAAAGGCTCCAAATGAATTCCAATAATCAACTAGGCTATCTTCAGAGAAAACTATTACAGGAGGATTTGTGACTGTAGTCTGCTTGAAAGCACCGTTTAACGTTACTTATCTCATTGGTGGGAAGCACACTTTAACAAACTAAGATTGTGAGTCTAAACTTGTGTTAAAGTAACATCGTTGTCTCATGTAGGCGGACACAGTGAGCTAGCTGACTGCTAACTAGCGAGCTAGCTAACTCTGTGCTCCGCTTTAAAGTATTAACTTCTGACAGAAAAACACCTAAAGTCAGCAAGACAACAAACATGTACATTTGACTCATTTAGTGCCATTACTGTGATGTGTGTGTGGTTTTTTTTGTTGACATGTCGCCATTTTGTGTTTTTGTTGAAGAATCCAGTTCCATAAGCGAGGAGGGTTCGAACACCAGCTTCAACATCTGTATCAACGTCCAGCACCACACAGCAATGTGTCATCACAGGTAAGAAAACGTGTCTCACATCACCTTAACTTTCCCAAATACGATATATACAGGGTGACACCCCCCCTTCACAAAAAACAAAAACCCAGAACCCATAAATATTGTTGTGTGGGCCGCTGAAGAGGAGGTACTGCTGGCCCACCACCACCAGAGGGCGCCCTGCCTGGAGTGCGGGCTCCAGGCACCAGAGGGCGCTGCCGCCTTATGGGAGCAGCCTGGGTGACAGCTGTCACCCATCACTGGACACAGCTGTTCCACTCAGCACAGAGGTATATCAGGAGGACGGCGTCTCCACCTCAGTGCCGAGATATCGCCTTTAGACGAAGGTAACGTTCTCTGCATTTATATTCTGATTAACTGGCTAAAAGATTTGTTAAACCTTTGCAGGACAGCTGATTATTGTGAGCTAAATTGCTTGGAGAAGTACTCACCTGCCTGCCATACTGTGACTAGAGGTGGAGGCGGCTTCTCCCCTCTCCGTTACTGGGTGCTGTCGCATCCACGCCTGTGTTGTTGCTCTCTCCCGCCAGCAGTACCGGATCCGACGAGCGGAGGCAGTGGCCACCTGGGAATTCGGGACTTGGCGGTTCCAGTATTTCCAGGGTTCGGTGGCAGAGGAGATCTGGGTGGTTTCGGTTCGACTGAGACGGACGTCTCCTACCTTCGAGCCTGCCCACACGACACCAGCGGATTCGACCCCAAATTGTGATTGGTGTATTCATTGTGCTCGTTTCACAATAGTAAACCTTGTTATTCACCTTCCTCCATTGTCCGTTCATTGCGCCCCCTGTTGTGGGTCCGTGTTCCTACACTTTCACAACAGGATATCTCGGCCAGCGTCATGGATCCCGAGGGGCGTCAACCGGCTGTTGAACGGCCAATGGAAGAACAAGGCGCGTCGGCGGCTTCGGGAGGGGTAATCGGTGAGTTGCAGCGGATCCTCACCGCTTTCACCTCTCGGATCGATTTAATGACCGAGCAGCACGTTCTCCTAAACCGCAGGGTGGAGGCTCTCGCCGCGCAAGTGGAGGCGCGCCCTCCGGGCGCCGCTGCGGCTCTCTCTCCCGAGGACCCTGCGCGTGAAAGTGACGTTCCACTGGTCGTTCAACGGTCCCTTCCTCCGTCCCCAGAAGCATACATAAGCCCTCCAGAACCGTACGGAGGCTGTGTGGAGACGTGCGCGGATTTCCTGATGCAGTGTTCGCTCGTCTTCGCACAGCGTCCCGTGATGTACGCGACTGATGCTAGCAAAGTCGCTTATGTAATAAACCTGCTTCGCAGGGAGGCACGCGCTTGGGCTACAGCGCTCTGGGAGCAGAACTCACGGCTCCTTCATACCTACGATGGGTTTGTACGGGAGCTCAGAACGGTGTTCGACCATCCCAACAGAGGAGAGTCCGCTTCAACCGCGCTACTGTCGATGAGACAGGGGCGTCGGAGTGCAGCTGCCTATGCAGTCGCCTTCCGCATCGCGGCGGCGAGATCCGGCTGGAATAGCACTGCCCTCCGCGCCGCCTTTGTAAACGGACTGTCACTGGTCCTAAAAGAACACCTGGTGGCGAAGGACGAACCGCGGGACTTAGATGGTCTCATTGATCTGGTCATACGACTCGACAACCGGTTAGAAGAACGCCGTCGGGAACGAGGCGAAGGGCGTGGCCAGGCACGCGTCGTCCCTCTCCCTTCCGGTTCCGATCGAGCTCCGCCCTCCCCACGCTCCTCTGTTCCTGCGCTCCGTGCGCCTACGGCTCCCCCTGCTGACGAAGCTATGGACACGAGTAGGGCAACATTTAGGGCACCTGGAGCACAAAGGAGGCGGGCCCACGGAGCTTGTTTTGTTTGTGGCTCGAGTGAGCATCTCGCAAACGACTGCCCCGAGCGGTTAAATTCCAATGCCCGCCCCTAGAGACTGGGCCAGGGGTGGGCCAGAACATTCACGTGGGACACACCCACATTGCTACATGACTCCCAGTCACGATCCTGTTTGAGGATTCAACCCTGAAGGCCCCAGCACTGGTGGACACGGGCTCTGAGGGGAATCTGCTAGACAGCAGATGGGCTAGGGAGATAGGGCTCCCTCTGGTGGCTCTTACCTCGCCTGTGCAGGTTCGGGCACTAGATGGCTCCCTACTCCCACCAATCACGCACAAGACACCTCCAGTAACTCTGGTGGTGTCAGGTAACCACCGGGAGGTGATCGAGTTCTTTGTGACTCAGGCCACCTCCCGTGTGGTTTTGGGTTTTCCCTGGATGCTGAAGCACAATCCCCGGATCGATTGGCCGTCCGGGGTAGTGGTTCAGTGGAGCGAAACCTGCCATCGGGAGTGTCTAGGTTCCTCGGTTCCTCCCGGCTCCCAGGCTAAGGAGGAGGTCCGAGTCCCGCCCAATCTGAAGGCGGTGCCGGCGGAGTACCATGACCTCGCTGATGTGTTCAGCAAGGATCTGGCTCTCACGCTTCCTCCCCACCGTCCTTATGATTGTGCCATTGATTTGGTTCCAGGCTGTGAGTACCCGTCCAGTAGGCTGTACAACCTCTCACGGCCGGAGCGTGAATCAATGGAGACCTACATCCGGGACTCATTAGCTGCCGGGTTGATCCGGAATTCCACCTCTCCGATGGGTGCTGGTTTCTTTTTTGTGGGTAAAAAAGACGGCGGGCTTCGTCCATGCATTGATTACAGGGGGTTGAACGAAATCACGGTTCGCAACCGATACCCGTTGCCCTTGTTGGATTCGGTGTTCACCCCCTTGCATGGAGCCAAAATTTTCACCAAGCTGGATCTTAGGAATGAGTACCATTTGGTTCGGGTTCGGAAGGGAGACGAATGGAAGACGGCATTCAACACCCCCTTAGGTCATTTTGAGTACCTGGTCATGCCGTTCGGTCTCACTAATGCTCCCGCGACTTTCCAAGCGTTGGTAAACGATGTCTTGCGGGACTTCCTGCACCGGTTCGTCTTCGTATATCTGGACGATATACTCATCTTTTCCCCGGATCCTGAGACACATGTCCGGCATGTCCGTCAGGTCCTGCAGCGGTTGTTGGAGAACCGCCTGT
This sequence comes from Thalassophryne amazonica, assembly GCF_902500255.1. Taxonomy (NCBI): domain Eukaryota; kingdom Metazoa; phylum Chordata; class Actinopteri; order Batrachoidiformes; family Batrachoididae; genus Thalassophryne; species Thalassophryne amazonica. The sequence continues at coordinate 76,251,856 of NC_047103.1, read as the reverse complement.
TTGTGAAGGGCGAGAAGTGTGAATTCCACCGCACTTCTTTGTCCTTCCTGGGGTTCATCATCTCCTCCAACTCTGTCGCCCCTGATCCGGCCAAGGTTGCGGCGGTGAGAGACTGGCCCCAACCAACAAGCCGTAGGAAGCTGCAACAGTTCCTCGGCTTTGCTAATTTCTACAGGAGGTTTATTAAGGGCTACAGTCAGGTAGTTAGCCCCCTGACAGCCCTGACCTCCCCAAAAGTCCCCTTCACCTGGTCGGATCGGTGCGAAGCCGCGTTCAAGGAGTTGAAACGGCGCTTCTCGTCTGCACCAGTTCTGGTGCAGCCCGATCCTAGCCGCCAGTTAGTGGTTGAAGTGGATGCCTCGGACTCAGGGATAGGAGCGGTGCTCTCCCAGAGCGGGAAGACCGATAAGGTCCTTCACCCGTGTGCCTATTTTTCCCGCAGGTTGACCCCCGCTGAACGGAACTATGATGTCGGCAATCGGGAACTCCTTGCTGTGAAAGAGGCCCTCGAAGAGTGGAGACATCTGTTGGAGGGAACAGCCGTGCCATTCACGGTTTTCACTGACCATTGGAACCTGGAGTACATCAGGACCGCCAAGCGGCTGAACCCCAGGCAAGCCAGCTGGTCACTGTTCTTTGGCCGTTTTGACTTCCGGATCACCTACCGTCCCGGGACCAAGAATCAAAGATCGGATGCATTGTCCCGGGTGCACGAAGACAAAGTCAAAACGGAACCGTCGGATCCCCCGGATCCCATCATCCCGGAGTCCGCTATCGTGGCCGCCCTCACCTGGGACGTAGAGAAGACCGTCCGGGAGGCCCTGACCCGTGACCCGGACCCCGGAAACGGACCAAAGGACAGACTATACGTCCCACCAGAAGCTAGGGCTGCAGTCCTGGACTTCTGTCACGGTTCTAAACTCTCCTGTCACCCTGGGGTGCGAAGGACCGTGACAGTCGTCCGGCAACGCTTCTGGTGGGCATCCCTGGAGGCCGACGTCCGGGACTACGTCCAGGCCTGTACCACCTGCGCCAGGGGCAAGGCCGACCATAGAAAGACCTCAGGGCAGCTACAGCCACTGCCCGTGCCTCATCGCCCCTGGTCCCACATCGGCCTGGACTTCGTCACGGGTCTCCCGCCGTCCCAGGGACACACCGTCGTCTTCACGATAGTGGACCATTTCTCCAAGGCGGCCCACTTCGTGGCCCTCCCGAAGCTCCCAACGGCCCAGGAGACAGCGGACCTCCTGGTCCACCACGTCGTCCGTCTGCATGGCATACCATCAGACCATCTCCGATCGCGGTCCCCAGTTCACCTCGCACGTCTGGAGGAGCTTCTGCCGGGAACTGGGGGCCACGGTCAGCCTCTCGTCTGGGTACCACCCCCAGACCAACGGGCAGGCAGAGCGGGCGAATCAGGAACTAGAGCAGACACTTCGCTGTGTGACAGCCGCGCACCCGACGGCCTGGAGTACCCACCTGGCCTGGATCGAGTACGCCCACAACAGCCAAGTGTCATCAGCCACCGGCCTCTCCCCGTTTGAGGTGTGCTTGGGGTATCAGCCCCCCTTGTTTCCGGTGGTTGAGGGAGAGGTCGGTGTGCCCTCGGTCCAGGCCCACCTACGGAAGTGCCGTCGGGTGTGGCGTGCCGCCCGCTCTGCTTTGTTAAAGGCCCGGACGAGGGCGAAGAAACATGCAGACCGGCGGCGGGCCCCGGCCCCCAAGTATCATCCTGGGCAGGAGGTCTGGTTGTCCACCAAGGACATTCCTCTGCAGGTGGACTCGCCGAAACTTCAAGAACGGTACATCGGACCTTACAAGATCCTCAAGGTCATCAACCCCGCCGCAGTGAGGCTCCAGCTTCCGGCCTCACTGCGGATCCATCCAGTTTTTCATGTTTCCCGGATCAAGCCCCTTCACACCTCACCCCTCTGCACCCCGGGTCCGGCGCCGCCTCCTGCCCGGATCATCGACGGGGAACCGGCTTGGACTGTACGCCGGCTCCTTGATGTCCGTCAGATGGGCCGGGGTTTTCAATATCTGGTGGACTGGGAGGGGTACGGTCCCGAGGAGCGCTCCTGGGTGAAGAAGGGCTTCATCCTGGACCCGGCCCTCCTGGCCGACTTCTACCGTCGCCATCCAGACAAGCCCGGCCGTGCGCCAGGAGGCGCCCGTTGAGGGGGGGGTCCTGTTGTGTGGGCCGCTGAAGAGGAGGTACTGCTGGCCCACCACCACCAGAGGGCGCCCTGCCTGGAGTGCGGGCTCCAGGCACCAGAGGGCGCTGCCGCCTTATGGGAGCAGCCTGGGTGACAGCTGTCACCCATCACTGGACACAGCTGTTCCACTCAGCACAGAGGTATATCAGGAGGACGGCGTCTCCACCTCAGTGCCGAGATATCGCCTTTAGACGAAGGTAACGTTCTCTGCATTTATATTCTGATTAACTGGCTAAAAGATTTGTTAAACCTTTGCAGGACAGCTGATTATTGTGAGCTAAATTGCTTGGAGAAGTACTCACCTGCCTGCCATACTGTGACTAGAGGTGGAGGCGGCTTCTCCCCTCTCCGTTACCGGGACTTGGCGGTTCCAGTATTTCCAGGGTTCGGTGGCAGAGGAGATCTGGGTGGTTTCGGTTCGACTGAGACGGACGTCTCCTACCTTCGAGCCTGCCCACACGACACCAGCGGATTCAACCCCAAATTGTGATTGGTGTATTCATTGTGCTCGTTTCACAATAGTAAACCTTGTTATTCACCTTCCTCCATTGTCCGTTCATTGCGCCCCCTGTTGTGGGTCCGTGTTCCTACACTTTCACAACAAATATTGTAATAAATCCCACAAAGGTCCAGCAAATTTTGGTGGACCTTCCCAAAGTTTCAGTTATCTTGGTTGCTTTGCAAAAAAGTCATGTTCTTTCAAAATGATGCTCCAAATGGTCTGATTTGGAGGATCATTTTGAAAGAATATAATTTTTATGCAAAGTGATCAAGATAACTAAAACTCTGGGGAATGATCATACAGAGACTGAAGGTTTTGTTGTTGTTGTGTTTTTTTTTTGTTTTTTTTAAATTTGCTTTCCCATTTCTACCTTCATTATTGTCCAGGCAAGAGAAAAGGGAGCCTGTTTCAGCAAGTGAATCTCAACATCTTGAGTGATGTTGAGGCTGAAGCTGAACTGGGCACAGTGTGATAGACACATCTGACTGATCCTTGAGGAAGCAACGGTGGTAGAAGCTGCATTTAATCAGGCATATCTTGGCGTGCTGGGCGACCTTGAGCACGCGATGCATGACCGGGGCATGTGACCTGCGCCCCAACCCAGACTACAGACACATGAAACTTTTGTATAGTTTGTGTTGCTTTTTTTTTTTTATTAGCTCGTTTTTGTTGTAGTAAACAATTTCACTCATGTGACTATATCATAATTTGTCATTTCATGCTGAGTCAACAGTAAAAAAAAAAAACATTTTGTCATTGATGTTTTGGTGCAATGAAGGATCATTTCTAAGAATTTTTAATTTGGGTTTTGCCGCTCCAGAATTCACTGCACACTACACCTGGCTGAATCTTTACACAGATGCTGGAATAACCATGTCTAAACTGAGATTTTACCAAATGGTATTTAAAATAAACAAAAAGGTTTAGTCACTTTGGTGAAGGCACCATTACATCAAGGAATTTTGAACAACCAGTTTTACTGTCTGTTACATTTACATTTATGACCCCATTAAAAGTAAAACTTATTTTACTACTGGATTATGCTTAAACAGCTTTTCAAACTGTTTGCCTTTAAATCAGTAACCCTTGGTAACTTTTACAAATCAAACAGATGTTACACAAATGTGGAGAGATTTTAGCAAAAAATACAAATTTATTCAAAATTCATAGTGAAACATAACATGATGATGATGACTGGTGTCCCATTCCGTGGCATGAATCTTTGCAGCGGTGACTCTGAGAAAACCATCTGAAACACACACACAGCATACATATTTTAATTAGTGCTGTCAGGTTATTAAAAAATAATGTAATTGATTACAGGGTTTGTGATTAGTTAATCTAAATTAATCATTTAATTGCAGGTATATTAAAAACTCAGATCTGTGTGTGTTTGGGGCATTTAATAATCAGGTAAAGCATAAGAGTTATTTTTGTTACATATCAAGGAGTTATTAAACAAGCTGTAAATTGGGAGAACTGTCTAAGTGTAATTTGGATGGGTTAAATGCAGGCAAATGTCATTGTGTAAAAAGGCTGTATTATAAAGAATGTCTATAAAACAGAATTGTGGGAGTTTAGAGGCTGATTCTTTCTGCACAATATGACTCCTTTAATAATTATCTTATTAGATTTCATATTTTAAATTTGTCCATTGAACATTAAAATCTGGATGAAAAACAAACGTTTTTAATGTGTTTTAAGCCTGTTCGACTTCAGTGACGACGTTAATTAACAGTCATTAAAACCGAATCAACATTTTGTGCGTGAACGTCGATAAACGCACAAACTCCTACATTTGAGATTTAACAATAAGTTATCAAAGGAAGTTACTTTGGTAAAAAAAAAGTATTGACATTAACACGTTTATTGCTCAGAAACGCATCTTTATTTACAGACCAAGTCACTGACGTCAAAACAAAACGGAGCAAAGCGTGACTGAAGGCGTGATAGGTATTGTAATTAATCTAAATTAAGGCTTTATTTTGACAGCCACGATTTTAATAGTTAATAGCGAGAGCCTGCAGTTATTACTTATTTACGAGCTACTTAGGAAGCTAACGATTAGCTTACCGTCATGCTTTGTCTCTTCATCTCTAGCAGCTTGTATCTTCTCGTCTTCATCTTCATATTGTTGTATGAATTCCCAAAGTCTTCTGTACTTCTCAAGCGTGTTTTGTCTCACTGCCAGCAACTTTCTCTTAAAAAGTCACAGCAGTAAACACACGGAGTCCACCATTGTTTATGTTTGTGTCGTGTATAAAACGACGTCACCGCAGTTTGCTCTGCTGACCCCACCCACGTTGAAGAGGTACTATTTGCAGTAGAAAAGGACGCGCTTGGAACCAAACCGAGTAGAGCTGAGTAGTGCTGGAGCTTTGTAGTAGAAAAGTGCCTTAAGTGTTGCAGGTTTGACTCACTGACAGGCAGGCATGGTGCCAGCCTCTGGATGGACAGTCACATGTAATCACAGTCAAAAGATGGACTCGGTGCACACATATAGAGACACAAACAGTCAATGCTATTGACGTTGGCCTTTTTGCTTTTCGTTATCTTTGTCCATGCAGGCAACCATCATAGTGGATCAGACAGACTAGATTAAATAAAACTGGAAAGCTGTCACTTTTAATTTCATGTAATTTCAGCCAATAGAAGGTAGAGCAGGTCATAACATCCACTCATAGAGATAACATACGTATATGTTTATTTTTATTCTGTCCTATATAAACAGAATAAATAAAAACAGTGAAGAAAACCCTTGCTGTGACATACATACACAAAAACTATGATGTTCTGATGTTCTCATCAGCAAGGCATTAATTAAAAAAGAGGCCACTCAGAGAAGACCTACGTCTGTCTTGGTCCAGCAGTCCTCCTTCTAGTCTTCAAGGGAAAACATTTTTGTAGCCTTGCTCAGATTCACATATTGCCAACATTCATGCCTCTGTGTGATTTATACACCTTTGACGGTCGTGTCAGAGAGAAATCATGTTTTGAACACATGAAGAAAGGGAGGTGCCAAAAGGCATGGAAATCCAAGACACCAGCTGAAATCTATCAGTAATTATAAAGCAATCCTGCCCCTTGTCAGTGCAAATTAAATAGCTGGATCAATCCCAACTGATGGCCTATAAATAGGTGTCTCATTACCAAGGTGTCACACAAGAAACATCTCACAATGGGTAAAAGCGAAGAGGTCTCGCAAGATCATCGCAACCTTACTGTTGCAAAAATATTGATGGCATTGGTTACAGAAACTTCTGAATGTGCCAGTGAGCACTGTTGGGCCATAATCTGAAAGTGGAGAGAACATAATTTTACCTTAAAATGGCCACGACCAGTTGCTCCTTGCAAGATTTTCAATTCAGTTCAATTAATTTTATTTATAGAGCACCAAATCACAACAAAGCTGCCTCAAGGTCATTCACATGAGTAAAGGTGCCTTGACACTTACACACAGTCGTGCACTTCATTGTAACAATCCCACCCACTGTGTTCCCAGCTGGATGCCGTGCTTTGTGCACTGGATGCTGCGTATAGAAAATAATTATTTCATAGCAGATTAATTATTTTCTCTGAGAGTTTGGCTGTTGAAAACACCTCTAATCGCTTCCGGAATTACAGAGGACCATTTCAGTTGGAACTTTCTTTTTCTTTGTCTTTCCTGTGCTTCATGAGGTGGAGAATGCATTTGGAACAGTCTAAAAGGTAATTATTTGTAATGTTTATGTTGTAATGGCATGGTATAAAACAGCTGCATGTTCACTGAGCAGCTGTAAAAGTATGATAGATTTAACATCTCGTTATAATCAATCAGATGCGGTGCACTGATGCAATCACTTGCACTCACATTCAGTGTTTTTAATTGTTTGCGCAATGTTCACGTGAAGTTCATGTAATTAATGTGTGACAGAGATTTTTAACATTTCAAAATTTTCTTTGCACACTTGCACAAAGTCACACACAGTTTACAATGGTTTGCGATGAGTTTACTCTCCTGCACGGCAGAGCGCGTGCAAGTGCGTGGATCAAAGTCGTGCAAGTGTCAAGGCACCTTAAGGTTTAACCTTACCAAACTCCTTCTGACAGAGGAGTGAAAAGAATTATCAGAAGATTTGTCAAAGAGCCAAGGGCCACTTATGGAGAATAACTGAATAATTGTTTCAAAGAAAAAAAACACGTAATGCACTCAACCACCATGGCCTGTATGCTGAAAAAAAAAGCATTTTCATGCTTGTTTAAAGTTTTCTGTACAACACTTAGACAAGTTTGAGAAATACTGGGGGAATATTGTCTGGTCAGATGAGACCAAAATTGAACTGTTTGGATGCCATAATACACACCATGTTTGGAGGTCAAATGGCACTGCACATCAGCCCCAAAACAGCATACCAATAGTGAAGTTTGGTGGTGGGAACATCATGGTGTGGGCCTGTTTTTCAGCAGATGGCACAGGCAAACGTCATACAATTAAAAGAAGGATGAACGGAAAATGTACCAAGACATTCGTGATAAAAATCTCCTGCCATCTATCAGGATGATGAAGATGAAATGACGGTAGACATTTCAGCAAGACAATGAGCCCTAACACACAGCCAAGGAAACTCTCGGTTTCAGAGAATGAAAATAAACCTGCTAGAATGATCCAGCCAATCACCTGACTTGAATCCATTAGAAGATCTATGGAAGAACTAAAGATCAGAGTTCACAGAAGAGGTCCTCAGAACCTTCAAGATTTAAAGACTGTTTGTGTGGAAAAATGGGGCAAAATCCCACCTGAGCAATGCATGTAACTAATTTCTCCATAGGGGAAGTGTCTTGAAGCTATCTTTACCAACAAAAACTTTTATATGAAGTATTACATTTCAATCAGCGTGTTCAATAATTTTTTTTCTCTTTGCCATTCCATTTTATTACACATAAAGTAATTTCTGTACTTATTTGTTTTGGTTTCTTGGGTTGTTACTGACATCTGGTGAAAATTTCATCTCAGTAGCATCTTTTGAAATATATTTACTGAGAAAAATGGTGAGAAGTTTAATACTTATTTTTCCCACTGTATATGTAATCAGTCAGCACTGTGGCTTAGTGGGTCCCAGGTTCACTTCTGACCTGGTTCTTTATGTGTGGATTTACATGTTCTCCCCATACTTGCATGGGTTCTATCCAGGTGCGCTGGCTGCCTCCCACTTGCACGTTACAGTAGGTGAACTGGTGACCATAAATTGACTGTAGGGCAGAGTGAGAGTATGAATGATTTTGTCAATGTGTATCATCTTTGCCATAGACTGGCAGCCTGTCCAGGATGTACTCCACCTCGCGCCCAGTGAATGGTGGAATAGCCTTGACCCCCACCCCCATCCTCCTTCCCCATGACCCTTAACTGTAACTGTAATAAGTGGGTTTAGAAAATGGATAATCTCCCAAAATTTCCTGTATAATTTCCTGTATTGTCTAATGTGTTAGTAGCATGGCCCAAGCAGAGGGTCACCCCTTTGAGTATGGTCTGCTTGAGGTTTCTTCCTCAAATCATCAGAGGGAGTTTTTCCTTACCACTGTCGCCTGTGTACTTGCTCTAGGGGTTGGTAAGGTTAGATCATACTTGTGTGACGCGCCTTGAGGCAACTTTGTTGTGATTTGGTGCTATATAAATTATATTAAATTGAAATTGTGTAGTTACAATTATTATGAGTGATGATGGTGGCTATTAAACATTAATGTGCAGTCAAATGTCACAGTTTTATTCATTGTGATCTCTCACCTTTGGTGACCTTGAAAGTTCAGTCACAGATTATAACTTTTAAACTGTTTTGGACAGAACACAGATGATCAAATGTCAAGGCCCTGTGGAGTCTTATATTATGATACCACTGAATTAGAATTCCTTTGCATGAGTTGGTTTCAAACATGTAAAGCACGGCCTTGCACTCTCCTAGTGCCTCTTCTTGTGTGTAGGATTTAAGGCTGGTTATTAGCAGGAATGGAATAAAGCATTCATAAACAGCCGTTCATTAGTATACAAATAATGAATGTTTCTGAGTTCAATGGTAGGAATATTTCATGAGGTAAATGAAGAATGTTCCATTCAACGAGGCAAAGCCAAGTTGAACGGAACATTCCATCAACTAGGAACATTCAACTCGGAACACTTTTTTCATCATTATGGAACCTATATGGAACATTCCATTCAATAGAACATGCATTCATTCCATGAAAAAGCATTCATTATTTGTTTTATATAATCTCTAAAATAGATCCTTGTCATTTGATATTTAATCAATTTTAGAGTTGGGCAACAATTAAAAATTTTAGTCGTGATTAATCACATGATTTCCACGATTAATTGTGATTAATCGTATTGTTATATGCAAAATCTAAAAATGAATTCAAAAGTAGTGTATAGCACAATTTTATTTTAAATGTTCTACCATATGAACAAAAGCATGGGCGGCGCCAGGGAGGCGCTAGAGATATCTCTAAATTTGTCATAGCACCCCAAGAAAATAATTCCTCATTTATTATTTGAGGCAGCTAGAGTACTGACTGGGACTAGAAGGAGAGAGCATATCTCACCCATATTGGCCTCTCTTCATTGGCTTCCTGTTAATTCTAGAATAGAATTTAAAATTCTTCTTCTTACTTATAAGGTTTTGAATAATCAGGTCCCATCTTATCTTAGGGACCTCATTGTTGTGAAAGTGTAGGAACACGGACCCACAACAGGGGGCGCAAATGAACGGACAATGGAGGAAGTCAAATAGCACTTTTACTGTTGTGAAATAAGCACAACAAACACGACAGATTACAATAGTAGACAATGAAGTCAAATCACAAAAGGTGTCATGTGGGCAGGCTCGAAGATAGAAGACGTCTGTCCAAAGCAGAACCGGAACCACACGATTTCCTCCGCCACCGAACCCCGGGAATACTGGAGCCGCCAAGTCCCGAACTCCCAGGTGGCCACTGCCTCCGCTTGTCGGATCTGGTACTGCTGGCGAGGAACAAAAACAGTCAGATGTGGGTGCGCCTGCAACCAGCAACACGTATGGTGGAAAAACCACCTCCACCTCTCGTCAGGAAAATACTGGTAGGTGCAGGAATGTGAGTACTTATCCAAAAAGTCCAATACAGTCTCCAGCTGTACTACTCACTATCTGCACACAAGCAACAAAGTATTACTGTCAAGAAGACAACACAATTGGCTGAGTACGTTACCTCCTCGGTAGAGCAATATCTCGGCAAAGAGGTGGAGATGACGTCTTGCTGATATACCGATGCGGATCAGATAATTGGTGACAGCTGTCACCCCGGCTGCTCCTGTGAGGTGGCAGCGCCCTCTGGTGCCTGGAGCCCGCACTCCAGGCAGGGTGCCCTCTGGTGGTGGTGGGCCAGCAGTACCTCCTCTTCAGCGGCCCACACAACAGGACCCCCCCCTCAACGGGCGCCTCCTGGCGCCCGACCAGGCTTGTCCGGGTGGCGGCGGTAGAAATCGGCCAGGAGGGCCGGGTCCAGGATGAAGCTCCTCTTCACCCAGGAGCGTTCTTCGGGTCCGTACCCCTCCCAGTCCACCAAATACTGGAAGCCCCGGCCCATCCTACGGACATCCAAGAGCCGGCGCACAGTCCAAGCCGGCTCGCCATCGATGACCCGGGCTGGAGGTGGTGCCGGACCCGGAGTACAGAGGGGTGAGGTGTGACGCGGCTTAATCCGGGACACATGGAAAACAGGATGGATCCGCAGTGAGGCCGGAAGCTGAAGCCTCACTGCGGCTGGACTGATGACCTTGAGGATCTTGAATGGACCGATGTACCGATCCTGCAGTTTAGGTGAGTCCACTTTGAGGGGAATGTCCTTTGTTGACAACCACACTTCCTGCCCTGGCCGATACGCAGGGGCCGGGGTCCGCCGACGGTCTGCATGGGCTTTCGTCCTCATCCGGGCCCTTAGCAAAGCAGAACGGGCGGCACGCCACACCCGACGGCACTTCCGCAGGTGGGCCTGGACCGAGGGCACACCGACCTCTCCCTCAACCACCGGAAACAAAGGAGGCTGGTACCCCAGACACACCTCAAAAGGGGAGAGGCCGGTGGCTGACGACACCTGGCTGTTATGGGCATACTCGATCCAGGCCAAATGGGTACTCCAGGCCGCCGGGTGCGCGGCCGTCATGCAACGCAGGGCCTGTTCCACTCCTGAATTGGCCCGTTCTGCTTGCCCGTTGGGTCTGGGGATGATACCCGGATGAGAGACTCACAGTGGCCCCAGTTCCCGGCAGAAGCTCCTCCAGACTTGCGAGGAGAACTGGGGGACCGCGATCGGAGACGATGTCTGTTGGAATCCCATGCAGCCGGACGACGTGGTGGACCAGGAGGTCCGCTGTCTCCTGGGCAGTCGGGAGCTTCGGGAGGGCCCCGAAGTGGGCCGCCTTGGAGAATCGGTCCACTATCGTGAGGATGGTGGTGTTGCCCTGGGACGGCGGGAGGCCCGTGACAAAATCCAGGCCGATGTGGGACCAGGGGCGATGAGGCACGGGCAGCGGCTGGAGCAGTCCCGATGCCCTGCGGTGGTCAGCCTTGCCCCTGGCGCAGGTGGTGCAGGCCTGGATATAATCCCGGATGTCGGCCTCTAGGGACGCCCACCAGAAGCGCTGCCGGACAACTGCCACGGTTCTTCGCACCCCCGGATGACAGGAGAACTTGGAGCCGTGACAGAAGTCCAGGACTGCAGCCCTAGCCTCTGGTGGGACGTAAAGTCTGTTCTTCGGCCCAGTTCCGGGGTCCGGGCTTCGTGCCAGGAGGTGTGGCCCTGCTCGTGTCCATAGCTTCATCAGCAGGGGGAGCTGTAACCACACGGAGCGTAGAGGCCGTGGAGCGTGGGGAGGGCGGAGCTCGGTCGGAGCTGGAAGGGAGAGGGACGGCGCGTGCCCGGCCACGCCTTCGTCTCGTTCCCGACGGCGTTCTTCTAACCGATTGTCTAATCGTATAACGAGATCAATAAGCCCATCTAAATCCCGCGGTTCGTCCTTAGCCACCAGGTGCTCCTTCAGGACCAACGACAGTCCGTTTACGAAGGCGGCGCGGAGGGCAGTGCTATTGCAGCCGGACCTCGCAGACGCGATGCAGAAGTCGACTGCATAAGCAGCTGCGCTCCGGCGCCCCTGTCTCATTGACAGCAGCACGGCTGAAGCGGTCTCTCCTCTATTTGGGTGATCGAACACTGTTCTGAACTCCCTCACAAACCCATCATATGTCTGAAGGAGCCGTGAATTTTGCTCCCAGAGCGCTGTAGCCCAAGCGCGTGCCTCACCGTGAAGCAGACGAGCGAACACTGCATAAGAAAGTCCGCGCACGTCTCCACACAACTCCCGTACGGCTCTGGAGGGCTTATGTATGCTTCCGGGGAAGGTGGGAGGGGTCGTTGAACGACCTGTGGAACGTCACTGTTACGCACAGGGTCGACAGGAGGGAGAGCCGCAGCAGCGCCCTGAGGGCGCGCTTCCACCTGCGCGGCGAGAGCCTCCACCCTGCGGTTAAGGAGGACGTTCTGCTCGGTCATTAGATCCAACCGAGCCGTGAAGGCGGTGAGGATTCGCTGCAACTCACCGATCATTCCTCCTGCGGACGCCTGTGCGCCCTGTTCTTCCATTGGCCGTTCAACAGCCGGTTGACGCCCCTCGGGATCCATGACGTTGGCGAGATATCCTGTTGTGAAAGTGTAGGAACACGGACCCACAACAGGGGCGCAAATGAACGGACATTGGAGGAAGTCAAATAGCACTTTACTGTTGTGAAATAAGCACAACAAACACGACAGATTACAATAGTAGACAATGAAGTCAAATCACAAAAGGTTGTCATGTGGGCAGGCTCGAAGATAGAAGATGTCTGTCCAAAGCAGAACCGGAACCACACGATTTCCTCCGCCACCGAACCCCGGGAATACTGGAGCCGCCAAGTCCCGAACTCCCAGGTGGCCACTGCCTCGCTTGTCGGATCTGGTACTGCTGGCGAGGAACAAAAACAGTCAGATGTGGGTGCGCCTGCACCCAGCAACACGTATGGTGGAAAAACCACCTCCACCTCTCGTCAGGAAATACTGGTAAGTGCAGGAATGTGAGTACTTATCCAAAAGTCCAATACAGTCTCCAGCTGTACTACTCACTATCTGCACACAAGCAACAAAGTATTACTGTCAAGAAGACAACACAATTGGCTGAGTACGTTACCTCCTCGGTAGAGCGATATCTCGGCAAAGAGGTGGAGATGACGTCTTGCTGATATACCGATGCGGATCAGATAATTGGTGACAGCTGTCACCCCGGCTGCTCCTGTGAGGTGGCAGCGCCCTCTGGTGCCTGGAGCCCGCACTCCAGGCAGGGTGCCCTCTGGTGGTGGTGGGCCAGCAGTACCTCCTCTTCAGCGGCCCACACAACACTCATAGTACCATATCACCCCAATAGAGCGCTTCGCTCTCAGACTGCAGGCTTACTTGTAGTTCCTAGGGTTTGTAAGAGTAGAATGGGAGGCAGAGCCTTCAGCTTTCAGGCTCCTCTCCTCTGGAACCAGCTCCCAATTCGGATCAGGGAGACAGACACCCTCTCTACTTTTAAGATTAGGCTTAAAACTTTCCTTTTTGCTAAAGCTTATAGTTAGGGCTGGATCAGGTGACCCTGAACCATCCCCTAGTTATGCTGCTATAGACTTAGACTGCTGGGGGGTTCCCATGATGCACTGAGTGTTTCTTTCTCTTTTTGCTCTGTATGCACCACTCTGCATTTAATCATTAGTGATTGATCTCTGCTCCCCTCCACAGCATGTCTTTTTCCTGGTTCTCTCCCTCAGCCCCAACCAGTCCCAGCAGAAGACTGCCCTCCCTGAGCCTGGTTCTGTTGGAGGTTTCTTCCTGTTAAAAGGGAGTTTTTCCTTCCCACTGTCGCCAAGTGCTTGCTCACAGGGGGTCGTTTTGACCGTTGGGGTTTTTACGTAATTATTGTATGGCCTTGCCTTACAATATAAAATGCCTTGGGGCAACTGTTTGTTGTAATTTGGCGCTATATAAATAAAATTGATTGATTGATTATTTGAATTTAATTTCATCCCATGTTTTTAAGGCCTTGTCTACACTGAAACTGAACTTCTCCTATACAGTCTTTTTCTTTGTCATTTCCAAAAAGTGTTCCATTCAAGAAATAACTCCATTCTCACAGATCCAGTGAAACCACGTGAAAATGCTGTAGTACATATGCCAGGCCTGTATACAACCCCTGGCAATAATTATGGCATCACCAGCCTCGGAGGATGTTCATTCAGTTGTTTAATTTTGTAGAAAAAAAGCAGATCACAGACATGACACAAAACTAAAGTCATTTCAAATGGCAACTTCCTGGCTTTAAAGTAGACCTGCATTGAAATAAATGTGGTCAGATATCAGAAAGAAATAGCTGATATGTATTTATAAGACCCTTGTGAATGCAGTAAAGTAATTTGTAATTCAGCGGAGAAATCATTTAAAAATGACAAATTTGCACCTAAAATTTAGCCCTCTGTGAAAACAGTTTGTACAGCCGTATCATTTCCATGACGTCAGGGACAAGACGACGCGTTCCCACCTTCAGTCCGATCCCGCAATGAAATAGATTTTATCTGTTAGTAATGTTACTTATACACGTCCTGGTTTCAACATCCAAAAGTAAGCTGCAATGAATGTGAGATACAGATCTGTGTGCTCAGATCAGCAACGACATCGACAGAGGGCGCCGTTCTTCCTCTCCTGCTCTCTGCCTCCGCTGCGCTTATTAAGTCCGCAGGCTCGTTAATGAGCTCGTTAACCGCCGACGTGGGCCACTCACACAGCCTGTGTCTGCTTTGCAGCCGGTGTTGTGCTAGATTCAGCGCACAACACCGGCATCACCTCTCTGTCTACTGAATGGAGGTGCAGCCAACTTGGAACAAGTCCAGAGACTACGCTCGCCATTTTGATGTGGAGCGGCCGGTGACACCTGTTGCTGCAAGGACAGACTTCTTGCTGCAAAATCCACAGCATCGCACGTCTCGGCAATTGGAGCCCCAGAGCTCCATGGACGCTGAGAGAGGTTTATATATTTTTAATGACTGGGATTCTTTGTGGGTCTCACCTCCATATCCCGCGATGGTACCGGAGGCGAAAGACAGTAGATTTTCATTGCGACACCACTCAATCAAACGGGCGTATGAAAAAGTCCCCCAAGATAATTTTCAAGCACAAATAAAAGAAATGTGTACTCACTAAACGTGCCACAAGACAATATGAAGTTTTAAAAAAAGTAGATCCTTCCATATAAGGCAAGAAAAAGGTGCAGATGCAAACACGTAAATCCACAAATTACAATTGGCGCAATGCATGCTGGGAGAGGGTCTTGTCCGTGACGTCTCGGCAGCGTCCATGATGAGAGGGACAGTTTGCGGAGGGCTGAAGTTAGCTGTAAATTTGTCATTTTCAAATGAAGATTTCTCCGTTGAATGACAGATCTGGGCTTGCAGATTTACTTTACTACATTCAGAAGGATCTCATGTGTAAATGTAAGTCATTTTTTGTTCAAAAAAATCTGACTGCATTTTTTTCAATGCAGGTCTCCTTTAAGAAACACTATAAGAAATCAGGAAAAATAATTGTGGCAGTCAGTAACGGTTACTTTTTTAGACCAAGCAGAGGGAAAAAAATATGGACTCACTCAATTCTGAGGAATAAATTATGGAATCACCCTGTAAATTTTTATCCCTAAAACTAACGCCTGCATCACATCAGATCTGCTCGTTAGTCTGCATCTAAAAAGGAGTGATCACACCTTGGAGAGCCGTTGCACCAAGTGGACTGACATGAATCATGGCTCCAACACGAGAGATGTCAATTGAAACAAAGGGGAAGATTATCAAACTCTTAAAAGAGGGTAAATCATAACGCAATGTTGCAAAAGATGTTGGTTGTTCACAGTCAGCTGTGTCTAAACTCTGGACCAAATACAAACAACATGGGAAGGTTGTTAAAGGCAAACATACTGGTAGACCAAGGAAGACATCAAAGCGTCAAGACAGAAAACTTAAAGCAATATGTCTCAAAAATCAAAAATGCACAACAAATGAGGAACGAATGGGAGGAAACTGGAGTCAATGTCTGTGACCGAACTGTAAGAAACCGCCTAAAGGAAATGGGATTTACATACAGAAAAGCTAAACGAAAGCCATCATTAACACCTAAACAGAAAAAAACAAGGTTACAATGGGCTAAGGAAAAGCAATCGTGGACTGTGGATGACTGGATGAAAGTCATATTCAGTGATGAATCTCGAATCTGCATTGGGCAAGGTGATGATGCTGGAACTTTTGCATGGTGCCATTCCAATGAGATTTATAAAGATGACTGCCTGAAGAGAACATGTAAATTTCCACAGTCATTGATGATATGGGGCTGCATGTCAGGTAAAGGCACTGGGGAGATGGCTGTCATTACATCATCAATAAATGCACAAGTTTATGTTGATATTTTGGACACTTTTGTTATCCCACCAATTGAAAGGATGTTTGGGGATGATGAAATCATTTTTCAAGATGATAATGCATCTTGCCATAGAGCAAAAACTGTGAAAACATTCCTTGCAAAAAGACACATAGGGTCAATGTCATGGCCTGCAAATAGTCCGGCTCTTAATCCAATTGAAAATCTTTGGTGGAAGTTGAAGAAAATGGTCCATGACAAGGCCTCCAACCTGCAAAGCTGATCCTGGCAACAGCAATCAGAGAAAGTTGGAGCCAGATTGATGAAGAGTACTGTTTGTCACTCATTAAGTCCATGCCTCAGCGACTGCAAGCTGTTATAAAAGCCAGAGGTGGTGCAACAAATACTAGTGATGTGTTGGAGCGTTCTTTTGTTTTTCATGATTCCCATATTTTTCCTCAGAATTGAGTGAGTCCATATTTTTTTTTCCCTCTGCTTGGTCTAAAAAAGTAACCATTACTGACTGCCACAATTTTTTTTCCTGATTTCTTATAGTGTTTCTTAAAGCCAGAAAGTTGCCATTTGAAATGACTTTAGTTTTGTGTCATGTCTGTGATCTGCTTTTTTTCTACAAAATTAAACAACTGAATGAACATCCTCTGAGGCTGGTGATTCCATAATTTTTGCCAGGGGTGTATAGCGATGTAATGCTTCTACAAAAATAAAAAAAAAGGAGGAGAGGAGGACATGGAGCTGACAACGAAAGCTAAAACTTTAGTTGCCGGCTCACAGATTAAATAAAGTCTTTTTATCTGACGTGTTCCCAGGATTCATCATCACAGATGAAAACTGTTCTCCACATGACACCCTTGTTTTGGAAGATGACGTCTGGAAATGCATTAATTCCTTATGATGGAAGTTACTTGTTATGGGGGCTTTTTTTTAAGGGGTTTTTAAGAGGTCAGTGTCTGTCTGCTTTGGGTGAGTTTCTCAACCTGCTTTTTCCCACCAACAAGAAGAAAACAAACAAAATATGCTAAATTACCCTGTAAAATTACCCAGTGATGTCCAGTAGTCCCCAGTGAGAGCAACAGCTGGTGCACGTTGTAAAGTTGTGGCTTTTGCAGTCCTCTCCTTTGTGGTGCGTCATGAGGGAATCTCATATGTGCCATCATTTGTTGCGATTCTCAGAATGTCTCTCAGACCGACATCTTCTACAACACTAATCGGCCTGCAGTCTACAGCAATCCATTTCACTGATGCATTTGGAAGCTTCTCTTGCCTTTGTTTATCAATAGTTCTCCCACACGCTGCATCTAACGTAGTCTGCCGAAGCCTTGTGCCACAGTGTGTTTCATTGAATGATTTGCTGGTATCAGCTGTGTGTGTTGCATTTAGGTGATATTTAAGACTAAAAGTACTCTGTTGATAAAAAAAACTGCAACGTGCGCTAAAAAAATTGTTGCTGTTAAAAGAACAGGGACTTACATTTTAGTGTGTGTCATTGGTCCTTTGATGTCAAGAGGTTCCAAAGAGTCCACCATGAACTTTAAATAGGAGTCCAAAATTGTTCTCAGTCAAGTTGCAAAAACAGTCAGATAGTTCAAAAACAATTCTGATGATGTAGTCCTTGATGCCATGCACTGACTTTGTGGACAGACTGCTGCTTTCCTCAGTCCAGCAAAAAAAATTGCATCAGAAATTTATCCAGCTCTTCGTGCCTCCAGATGGCTTAAGGTGTCGTGGATTTGGTTTTTTGTTTGTTTTGTGTGTGTTAGAAGAATTATCAATGTCAGTTAGCTCATTCAAATCGTCGTCCCTCAGCAAAATAAACTCCGCCATGTTTAGCTAAATGCCATCCCTGGTAATGTGAATGTATGCAGTGGTCACGGTGTGCAATAGCACATTTCATATAGAACCAAAATTGCACACTAAAAAGCACTATTGCATGGTAAATGAAACATAATGGCAAATGGTACAAATAATCAATGTCAAGTAACATAAAACCACCAGTCAAACGACATCAGATCAGCTACCTGTCAGGCACATGGCAGTGGAAAAAACAACCAAAAAATGAACAAACACACGCACACAAGATAAGTCTAAACTGAATGTGCACCAAATGTACACTGTACTGAAATATGGAAAAAGGATTAATTTAATATTTAGCTAATTTTGTCTGCCATGGTGACAGCTTGTTAGATACTTAATGTTATAGGTTGTCATCATAAGAGTAATTGGGGGCCAGATTATTTCAGCAGCTGCAAGTCTAACACGGTCACAGCTGAGCTGCGTGTCTGAAAAGTACTGTATAAGACAAACCTCTCCTGATCTCTGCTCAAAGTTTTGCACATGCACAAAACTTTCTAACGATCTACATAGACATCAGCCGACAAGGAACTCATTTTGCACTTTATAACAGCACTTTATAAAATGAACTTTATTAATAAAATCCACGGCACACAGCCTTGCTCATTCAGCATCCGTTACGTGATCATAGCGTGGTCTGTGCAGTGCGCTTTAAACCCAAACAAGTTAGCAGGACTCACAAATGTTGAGGCAATCAATTGCCACAAAATTTTTGAGTTTATAAACTTAAAAAGTCAATTGTTCCCATAACTTAAAAGTTAAAATTTTATGCTACTTGTACCTCATGATTACAATTAAATTAAAGTGTTCATTAAGTCCCTTCAGCTGCTCTCTTGTTTTTCCAATCGGGGTTGCCAGATCAGATCCGAGGTGGATCTGCAAATTGAGCTGACACGTTTTATGCCGGATGCCCTTCCTGACGCACCTCCACATTGCATGGAGAAATGTGGCATGGGTGGGGTTTGAACCAGGAACCTTCTGCACCACAACCAAATTCACAAACCACTTGGTCACCACAGCTGCCAAGGGGTTCATTAAGTTAACTCAAATATTTTTTATATATAATTATGTAATTCTTATGTTATGGTTTGTTTTCCTTACTTAATATACAATTAGTTTAAGTCAATCAAGAATTCTGAGTTTAATTTACTCAAAAAACAGGACCATGTTACATAAACTTGAAATATTGAAAAAGTACAATGTTTTCTTAAAACTTTGAGTTTATACTACTTAGTAAGTCCCTTCAGCTGCTCCCTTGTTTGCACTCGGGGTCGCCACAGCAAATCCAAGGTGGATCTGCATGTTGAATTGGCACAGGTTTTACGCCGGATGCCCTTCCTGATGCAACTCCACATTACATGGAGAAATGTGGCAGAGGTGGGATTTGAACCCGGAACCTTCTGCACTGTAACCGAGCGCATTAACCACTTGGCCACCACACTGAGTCCAAAGTATAAATAGAAATACACTCAGCTTACATATTTTCCAACTTGCTTATCTACAACAAGCAGCTGTAACAATTCCTTGTACAGTCATCAACACAGCTCCAATATAGTACTGCATGCATCTATATTGTTTTCACAGTTTCTCAAGTGAAAGCATGCTTTTCAGAACTCAAAGGGTTACAACTTGAGTTTACCAAGTCATCATGGAAAATAGCATTACTGTGAACCTTTAAGCGAAGCCTGGGAGTTACAGCTTCAACACCAATGACACTGAAACCAGACACAGTTCAATCTCATCAAATAGCAGCACTCTGTGAGATAAAAACTCCAGAGATAAACTCCACTCAAACCAAAATTTACCAAACCAAATTTACCCCAGCAGCAGGAATGTGTACACCTATTTTTCACACTTCATCTTTGATCTTCTTTCATCTTTCATCTCTGCTATTCCAAGAAAGCCCTACCATGACTGACCCTTGTGTGATCTCCTTCTCTCTGCCTCTCCTCCTCTGACAGTGTTTTTGTTAGGGCCAAGTAGGACAAAGTCCTACGAGGACCCTATTGTTATTACGCTGTTTATTATTATTCTGATTCTTTACACTTTTCAAGCCCTAATTTTGGCCTTTTCCCATGCTCAAAAACTCACCAAACTTTGCAAAGTCGTCCGGCCAGATCCAAAATTTGATATGTTGGGGGTCATGCACATGTTCGCAGTGAAATGGCGCCTTCTACAAACTTTTTAAAAACCCCCCCCATTGGGGTTTTTTATTTGTTGTAGCCTCACAAAATTTGGTACACATATTTACCATGCTGGGACGCACAAAAAAAGTCTCTTAACGTCGTGTTGACATGTTGACAAGGAAGTCGGCCACTTTGATTTTAAGTTTCGATGTTGAGGTAATTTTTCCATTTTTAGCCATTTCCACTACTTACATTTGAACAAACTCTTCCTAGGGATTTCATCCAACTGTCTTCAAATTTGGTACACATCATCATGACCCCATGCTGATCAACAGTTATCAAAAGAATTTCTGTAAGTCTAAAGGCGTGGCTGCTATGGTTCATCAAACTTTGGGGAGCATTTCAGAGCACGCCGTTTCACTTCCAACGGCTGTCACACCCACATACTTCATCGTCGATCCTTTAAACTTGCTGGACATGATGAGGGCTCTCCCCTGAACATCCGCATATATTAACTTCCCACCTAACGCATAGTGCCCCAAGTGGTAACAGGAAATGTCCTATTTATACTTTAACAGGTACTGTTGTCATATAGTTAACCCCATCAACTTCATTCCACTTCTAAAACATGAAGAACCATTTGGTGAATGTACATGATGATCGCTGTGTAGCTGCGAGTAATGGTGTCCATGTGGCAGTGTGCCGAATATCGATCCTTCCCCATGAAATTATGTTCTTCCTTTTGATGATTTTCATTTTGTCATATCATCATGAAAATTGATACACAGGTCAACCATGACAACCTCTTACATGTGATAGGGGCGTCACCCATGGACAGGGCAAAATGGCTCTATAGCTCCCCCTTGTATCTTTCAAAAGCCCTCCCTATAGGGTGTTTTTTTTTGTTGTTTTTTTTGGAGTAGGGAGATGAAAATTGGTACTCGTGTGACTTGCATAGATGTACAAAAAAGTATCTTGCACCATTGGTCTACTCCAAACAGGAAGTTGGCCATTTTGAATGGTCATGTCATTTTGGCATGATTTCCACACGTTGCATTTAAACAAACTCCTCCTAGGATTTGGTTCAACATACTTCATCCAGATCATCCAGAGACTATACTGATCAAAAGTTATCAAAACTTTTTTTTCTATGTCGAAGGGTGTGGCCGCTATGGCACCACCATTTTGACCCTTTGCCATGGAATATCAGGTTATGATAACAACTTCATGCTTTGTCTGATTGAGTTGAAACTTCACGTGTGATGAGGGTCAGCCCCTGAACAGAAATCGCACTGGCTTAGGGAGGTGGTAGCACAGACATGAGGGCCCATATATGACTGCTTGCTGCTAGTTTTCTTTTGTTTTTTGTTTTGCTTTTTCACTAGTTCTGTCATGATTATGATCATGTAAGAAATGAAGTCTTTGTTGGCAGTGCAGTAAGCAGTTTGTGTTTCTTGCAAGACACAGAGATCTCATTCAGAGGACACAAGGTCAGTGCCCCTTAAGCTGCAGGTTTGGTTTTCTGCTACAAGACCCTTGGTGGGGGAGAGAGCCTTCATTCTCCCAAAAACAAGTCATTTAACCATTACAATTACTCCTAAAATGTAAAATTAAGGTACAAATGTTACTTAGTTCCCCTTTAACGTGGGGGGGGGGCTTAATTTGTATCAGCCTCAAAATCGACCTGTTCCCTGGTCAGAGGTGCACCTTCCTGCAAAATGTCATTAAAATCTATTGATAACTTTCTGAGACGATCTGCTGACAAACAAACAAACAATATGCAATGACAATATAACCTCCCTGGCAGAGGTAACCACAGAGAGAAAAAAAGCTTCACTCCCTGATGGAACATCTGCTCTGCTGCATCTCTTAAAGTGTTTACTGTGTCGTTTCAAAGGCACGCGGCCACGTTTAGGCTTGCACACGATTTGTAAGCTGTCATCCTCTGCCACACTGGAAAGTGCTGGTAAAATGAATCAGTAACATTAAAAACAGAACCAAACGCGTCACACTTTGATGCATCCCAATGTGTTTATTGATTAATAAACGGTCAGAGGATTCCATTTCCCAGATATACTGTCTGTGCTCCACGTTGCTCTTTTTGTTGCTGAAGAGGCTTTTTCCCCCCCGAGGACAAATGCGTTTCAGCTGAGCCCATCCAATCCCTTCTCTGTTGTTTTATGTACTGGGGTTTAGTGCTCCCAGAGCTCCACTGACTACCTGTCTGTTTAGAAACCTATAAACATAAATCAGACTTGTTACAGACGTTTCATAAATTCCTCACCACAGAAAAAGGCATCATTAACAGATGGAGGAAACACCATTAGGGCATTTTTCTCTCTCTGCCACTCTCTCTCTTTTGCTGGCTTTTCTTATATGAAATCTTGTCCTGGCAGGGTTTTGAACATTATTGGTGTCATTAAAGCCCCAGTGTAACAATGTGGTAGTAAGTCAAATAACAGTACTCTTAAATCTGGGCATCAGATCAGCTACCATTACTTTTCAAGGAAAACGAAACTCAAAAAATTTGACTCATTTTGTGCCAGGAGCACGAAAAAAACACGAGACTGGGCTGTTGTGGCAGGATGCAAATGCAGGATTCGGACTCAAGGCTCTGTAAGTAAAAGCGGTTTACTTGGATGGTAAACGGGGTCTGGTACACAGGTAGGCAGTCCAACAAGAGCAACAAAACCAAGAGCATCATGCAGTCGCATGGTCGAGGGTACAGGCAGGTGGTCGAAAAACACAGGAGGCAAGCAGGTCGAGAACAATGAATACAGGGCTGGAGAGAAGGCATAGAGCACTTCAATCTGGTGAGGAAGCAGGCAAAAAGAGGATCTTAAATACACCCAGGTGATGAGGTGCAGAGTGGGAGCAGGTGTGCATGGAATGCACCAGAATGAAGGTGTGGCCAAAGAGGGAAACACCCACCACCAAGAAACAGGAGAGGGACAGATAAACCCAAGCAGGAAAAAACTTCAACAAGAGAATAAGCCTAAAAAGAAACAGAAACGTGGCAAAAGCATGAAAACAAAACCAGGCAGAAACTCACATCCTGACAGTACCCCCAAAGGCCGGCTCCAGATGGCCCAGGAGCAGCAGGATTGGCAACATGAAAGTCCCGGATGACACCGGGGTCCAGGATAAAGCAGGAGGGGATCCACGACCGCTCCTCGGGACCATGCCCCTCCCAATCAACCAGATACTGAAAGCCGCAGCCCCGGCGACGCGAAGCCAGAAGCTGCCGCACAGAAAACTCCGAGCCCCCATCCATAAACTGGGCGGTAGGTGGGGGAATGGCCGGAGGGCACAGAGGACTAGTCCTGACCGGTCTGATGTGACTGACATGAAATGTGGGATGAATACACATAAACGGAGGCAACCGAAGTCATACAGGATGGACACCGGGAAGAGATCAATGAACCTGGGAGCCATTTTACGTAGGACCCCATGGAACGGCAAGTGACGGGTGGAAAGCCAAACCTTCTGTCCCGCAGAATAAACCGGCGCAATGGACCATTTACAGTCAGCGGCCACCTTGTAGAGGGCTGAAGAGTGACCCAGTGCTTGCTGAGCCCGCTCCCAGGTTCGTTGGCATCTGACGATTAAACTGAGGGCAGATGGAACCGGGGAACGAAGAGCTGTGGGAGAGAACAGAGATGGCTCATGACCATAAACCACATGGAATGGAGAAAACCCAGAGGAAGCTGGTGGCAAACTGTTGTGAGCAAATTCTATCCAAGATATTTGTGAGGACCAAGTGGATGGATGCTGTGAATACAGAATTCTGAGACCCTTTTCCAACTCTTGATTAAATTATTCTGACTGACCATTAACTTGGGGATGGTACCCGGACGTAAGGCTGGAGGTGGCCCAGAGGAGATGACAGAACTCCCTCCAAAATCCAGAAATAAACCGTGGACCCTGGTCAGAGACAATGTCCTGCAGAAAGCCATGGAGACAGAAGACATGAGTAAGCATTATTTCAGCAAGTTCCTTAGCAGAAGGCAGTTTCAACAAAGGCACAAAATGACTTGATTTTGGAGAGGCGATCAACAAATGTTAGAACCACAGTATGTTCCTTTGAGGGCAGAAGACCAGTGACAAAATCTGGAGAAATGTGAGTCCAGGGTTGCGTAGGAATAGACAGAGAACATAAGGACCCAGCAGGAGGACGAGTAAATTATTTGTACATAGCACAAACCTGACAGGCGTTACCAAACTCAGTAATGTCCGCGATCATACGAGGCCACCAAAACCGCTGTTGAACTACAAACAAGGTTTTCTTGATACCCGGATGGCAGGAAAACTGGCTGCTGTGACCCCATTTGATAACTTTCCCTCTAAGAGGGATGGGACAAACAACTTCCCTGCCAGGCAGCCAACCAGAGTAGCTTCATTACTGAGAGTGTCACTTACCCGAGACTCGATGTCCCACATGATGGCCGAAATAAAACTTGAGGCCGGTAGGATATTACCCAACTCTGTAGGAGGGTCAGGACCATCAAACTGTCTGAACAACGCATCCGGTTTGCCGTTCCTCAACCCAGGTCGATACGTGAGGACAAAATTGAATCTACTGAAAAAGATTGCCCACTGAGCTTGATGAGCATTTAAACGTTTTGCCGTGCTTAAATAAGTGAGATGCTTGTGATCAGTGTACACTAGAAATGACATTTGTGCCCCCTCAAGCCAGTGTCATCACTCCTCCAAGGCCAGTTTAACAGCCAGCAGTTCACGGTCGCCGATGCTGTAGTTGCGCTCCGCCGGAGACAACCTGCGAGACAGGCACACGGATGCAGCTGTCTGTCTGTGGGACTCAATTGAGACAGGATGGCGCCCATACCGATATCTGAAGCTTCGACCTTCAACCACAAACTGCCACGGGGGAGGAGTAGTAAAAGGGCGGTTGAAAAACCGTTTGCTTTAGGACCCTGAAGGCTTCGTCGTATTCCGGAGTCCATTTGAACGCCCGGGAGAGACGAGTCACGTTGTACAAGAGCGGGGCACCGAGCTAAATTATGGATGAATTTACGGTAGAAGTTAGCGAACCCTAAAAACCTATGAACCTTTTTCCAACTACTGGGCTAAGCCCAGTCCCATACTGCCGCCACCTTGTCAGGGTCCATTTGGATTTTCCCTTCAGCAATGACAAAATCCAGGAAGGATATAGTTGATTTATTACATTTGCACTTTTCTGCCTTGACGTATAGATCCTTAAGAAGGAGGGTTCGTAACACGGTCCGAACGTGCCGGGTGTGGGTTTCAAGGTCTGGTGAGAAGATCAGAATATCTTCAAAATATACAAAAAAAAAAACTTGTTAGGGAACTCTCGCAAAATGTCATTAACTAGATTCTGAAACGCAGCTGGTGCATTGGTGAGCCCAAAAGGCATCACAAGGTATTCATAGTGACCGGTAGGGGTATTGATGGCAGTTTTCCACTCATCCCCTTGTTTGATCCTGACTAGATGATATGCGTTTCAGAGATCTAGCTTAGTAAAAATCTTGGTGCCCTCTAGTGATTTGAAGGCAGAAGACATCAGTGGCAGTGGGTAGCGGTTCTTGACAGTAATATCATTTAATCTACGGTAATCAATACATGGACGCAGAGTCTTGTCCTTCTTTTCAACAAAGAAAAATCCTGCCCCAGCAGGTGAGGAGGAAGGGTGAATCAGACCGCCATCGAGGACTCCTGTATATACTCCTGCATGGCGTGTGTTCAGGGGCGGATAGTGAAATACAATTTACCTCAAGGTGGCTGGTTCTGGGTAACAAAGCTATAGCACAATCATAGAACGGTGTGAGCAGGAGCGATGTAGC
The DNA here is from genome assembly GCF_902500255.1 of Thalassophryne amazonica. Lineage (NCBI taxonomy): Eukaryota > Metazoa > Chordata > Actinopteri > Batrachoidiformes > Batrachoididae > Thalassophryne > Thalassophryne amazonica. Next base: position 76,225,851 of record NC_047103.1, on the reverse strand, counting down.
TTTACCTTTGATAAACACGGGAGCTAGAGCATGATACAGGAAGGGACCCCCTCGAGATACCGAAAAACAGGTTGCAGCAGAGATTCACCTTTGACTAAACATTTCTCAGAACAGGAGGAACCCCGCTCATTAATCGTCCCATTAGCCCTATTGAAGTTGGTGCTGGAGCTGTTGCAGCCAGGGGTTCCCCAAGATTACGGAGTGAGTCATTGGTTCAAAAATCTGAAGCTAATTGATTCAATATGATTCTCATTCATTGTGAGGTGGACAGACTGAGTTCTGTGCATTATCTGTCCTAATTCGTGGCCATCCACTGCCCTGACCACCAGAGAGTGACCGACATGAAACAACTCAAGATGCAGGGACCTGGCGAGAGAAGAAAACATTAAATTGGCGTCAGAGCCGGAATCCACAAAGACATGCACCAACTCAGAACAGTGATCAGATTCCAATTAAGCATAAATTAAATTCTGAGAGGTCGATGTGGAAACAGAATTGTGACTCACCCACACGGACGCCTGAGACCTCACAGTGGCACCTCTGACTGGGCAAGTAGAGACCATATGACCTCATTGTTCACAATAGAAACAAAGTCCATCATCTCGTCTGCAGCGACGTTCCTCCTGGGACAGCCGTGTTTGGCCCGGCTGCATGAGTTCTTCGGGCCCTTGATGTGTAGGCTCAATGTCGGCGCGGTGGGTACTTGATGGTCCGAGGTTAGGCGTAACAGAGCGTCGAGGTGTGTAACGAGGCTCGCGGCACGAGCGCTCCGATAAGGGCCGGTCGATCCGGATGGCGAGAGCAATCAGTTCATCCAAATCCTGGGGTGGTCGATTGGTATGAGGTGTTCCTGGACGTCGGGGGCCAACCCCTGGTAGAAAGCGTCAAGGAGGGCTGCTGGATTCCACTTGCTCTTGGTGGCAAGGACCCGGAAGTCAACAGCATAATCTGTCACCCGGCGAGTACCCTGCTTCAGCCTCAGAAGTGAGCACATCGCCTTGCGCCCAAGAGACGTATGCTGGAATACCTGCTGTAAGGCTGTAGTGAAAGCTGGGAGGGAGGAGCAAGATGGTGCCTGATGGCTCCACTCTCCTGTGGCCCACGCTGCAGCCTGGCCGGAAAGATGGGAGATCATATAAGCAATCTTGGTCTTATCTGATGGAAACATGGAGGACATTAATTCGAAATGCAGTTCACATTAAGTAATGAATGGCAGATCCCCAGAGAATCGCTCCGGGCAGGAGAGCTGAGTGCAGAGGGCGGACTCAGCTACAGAAGCCTGTAGGGCAGCCGGCAGATTAGGTGAAGGCAGGCTGGTGCTGTCAATCGCAGGGGCTGGGCTGGCCTGAATGTCGAGCTTCAACAAGAGAAGTTCCATTTGAGTACTTACAGAGGACATGAAGGCATCTTGTCATTGTGCAAGCTCACTGAAGCTGGTACTAAGAGCGGTGAGCCGGTCCTCTTGCTTGGCTAGCTGCCTACTGTGGTGGTGTACGGCATTCTGAAAAGGGGTTGAGTCCTCTGCGTCCATCATTGGCCAGATTGATCTATCACGATGGTTGTGGCAGGATGCAAATGCAGGACTCTGACTCAAGGCTCTGAAAGTAAAAGCAGTTTACTTGGTAAACGAGTCTGGTACACAGGTAGGCAGTCCAACAACAGCAACAACGCCAAGAGCATCAGGTAATCACGTGGTCGAGGGTACAGGTAGGTGGTGGAAAAACACAGGAGGCAAGCAGGTCAAGAACAATGAATACAGGGCTGGAGAGAAGGCATAGAGCGCATCAATCTGGCAAGGAAGCAGGCAAAAAGAGGATCTTAAATACACCCAGGTGATGAGGTGGAGATTGGGAGCAGGTGTGTGTGGAACGCACCAGAATAAAGGTGTGGCCAGAGAGAGGGAAACACCCACCACCAAGAAACAGGAGAGACAAACAAGAGAGACAGGGACAGATAAACCCAAGCAGGAAAAAATGGCAAAAGCATGAATACAAAACCAGGCAGAAACTCACATCCTGTGTGATTTCAGACAAACCAACCCATTCAAAGGCTCTGTGTAGCACAAAGGGCCATCTAGTTAGACAGTTTTTCCAACATGCACACAATTTTGATTTTACTTGAAATCATATGTGTTAGTGACCATAAACTTTTTAATTCTCTCCTGACGAGTATTTAACTAGAAGATTTGACCTTTGTGCTCCACCAGCAGAGAATCTATGTCACCTCTGGTGCTCCATTGTCCCCTCACTGCACTTCAGTGGCAAAGATAATTACGTTTCAAATGAAGCTCCCTTCACGGTGTTGGCTAATGTTTAAAGATCTCCCTCTTTTTCTCTCTTCCCACCTCTCTTTTTCAGTCCATCTCACTGCACAATAGGGAGGGTCAATGGATCCACCCTCAACTCTTATTTACAAGATTCATGTTTATCTAATGCAAAATCAATAGCTCAGCACTAGGGAGAAGTTAGGGCTCAACGAACAACCAGAGATCTATTTAACAGCACAACTATTGGGTGTTTATTGGTCCATAAAGCGGATGGATTGCCCTCCACTTGTCCTCAGTTGCACTGAACAGATATCTGGGACAAAGGAAGAACATGGAAGAGTGCAGAAAACTCAGGATACAAAAAATATATTCTTTCACAACAATGGGAAGGCATGATGTGCCAACTGATTTCTGCCCCTCTCTAGCCTGTGTGTACTTGCATGGAGATTTCAATTCAGAAATACCAAATCACAACACAGTGGAAATGCACGAGTTCACTTTCAGAGAGTGTGTGAGATATCCAGCCCAGTTTCATGTTTTTTTTTTTGTGCTCCCATCATGAAATTATTCACTTTTTTGTTTTTTTTAAACTAACTATTACTAACCCTACTCCTACCCCCAACCCTAACCTTAACCATAACCTAACCCTACTCCTTCCCCTAACCCTAACCATAACCACTGACCCCCCCCCCCCCCCCCCACGCTTCACTTTTAATTTCGTGCAGCCATCATAGAATGTATTACAATGAATTTGTGCTGCTGTTATGAAAATGAGGCACTTCTTGTGACAATATCACAAACCATTAGAATAATGTATATTTCCTGCTGCTGAATCATGACATGCCGTGACACTGGTTTGGAGATATTGCACCACAGATTTTTGGATCTGCCCTATATTACCTTTATGTTAATACCACCCAAGGACTATGTGTGTGAGAAAAATTTAATGTCATATGAGGTCAAGAAAAGTATGGAAAAATAAAATGGACTGCATTTACAGTATATAGCACTTTTCCATCTGCATCAGATGCTCAAAGCACTTTACAAACCAGTGTCAGGCTGCTGCCATGCAGGGTGTTCACTACACACTGGGAGCAACTAGGGGATTAAGGACCTTGCCCAAGGGCCCTTAGTGATTTTCCGGTCAGGCTGGGATTTGAACCGAGGATCCTCTGGTCTCAAGCCCAAAGCTTAACCACTAGACCATCACCTCCCCTTTGGAAAGGGTGTGATTCTTGAGCTCACTGGATTGAGGTGTTTGGAAATCATGATCATTTTACAGGACAATTAAGGTCCAAATTCTGTTGGGTCTTGGTGCTTCCAGTCTGACAAGTTTCCATTTATTCATTCATTTATTTTCTGCTGCTTATCAAGGTCTTGGTTATGGTGGCAATACACCAAGCAACTCATTCCACATTCTGTATTGTCCAGTAAGTCCTCTCACACTTCTGAGGTTTCCCAAGTCAGTTGGGGAATATATTATACAATATAATATGTATTGTGTGCTCCAGTGAGCCTGGAAGCTGTGTTGTCTGGAGCATTAGGTTAGCATTAGGGCATTAATTACAGAAATTAAATTAAGCTTGTTCACAGGTTTTTCTCAAAGACATCCTCCTTTTTAAAAAAAAAAATTACCTGTGAGATACATAGGTCAAACCTGGGCATAAATACTCAAAAATAATCAAAAAATGAAATAAATCCAGCATCTCTACATACATACATTCTGCTATAGCCAAAATATGTACATCAATTAAATATTAAATCAAATCATATATTTGACACATTGTGCTGCATTTGCATCAATAATCATCTTTACTATGTATGTAAATAATATGCATGTAATATGCATATTATGCATATTACATGCAAAAAATATGCAACAGCAAAAGTGACAGTTTAGGACAAATAATGGGGGAGGCACTGGTCCAGTGGTTAAGTGTTGGGCTTTGGACCAGAGGATCCTTGGTTCAAACCCCAGCAAGACCAGACAATCACTAAGGACCATTGGGCAAGGTACATTATTTGTTATGTGTCGGACGCAGCCCGGAGAACCGACCAGCGTTTGAAGGACCCAGTATAAAATAAGCAGAGCACGGTACAAAGGATAACAGAATTTAATGAACATAACAGTGCTGTGATAAATATAAAAGTGCGCGGTCTGGCGTGGCGGATTTGCGGTGTGCTCCCAGCAGCACAAAACGGTCCAGGAGCCAGAACCAGTTCAGACCCAAGGACCCCGCCGACACCCCCCAGGTGGCCGCGACAAACCGAGTCTGTGAAAGAAGAAATCATCATGTGAGTCCACACTCTACACACAGAGGGACCGCTCAAAGGTGTACAAACAGCAAACACTTCCTGGCTTAATTACTAATCAGCTTCCCACCCTGCAGGCATAGAACACCCTGCTCACAAAACTCCACAGCAGTGGAAGCTGATTAAACGACTACATACAGCTCAATATAATAAGGTGTGAGGGACACCATATTTACTGACTGTATAAATGTTAGTCACAAAATCTAACGTACCTCAGGAAGTGTGCTGACGAGCGTGAGACCTCACCCCCTCCTCTTTCACAGACCATGCATCAAACCTGGACGTTCTCTGCATCCACTGAAGATGAGATGGCTCTCGTGACGACGATCTCACCCATCTGGTCACAAGGTTGAGTCTCTGGCAAATACACACTGTGTACTCCAGTCTTAAATGCCACCATGTTCCAATCCATGTAGATGCACCACAGCTGTGAGTCCTGACGAGCCGCAGGTGATCAGCCTCAGGTGATCAGGGTGAGGTCCTGATAAACTCAGCTACACAGCCACTCAGTCCCAAATGCAAGCCACCTGGAAGGAAAAACAAAAGACAGAAACAAAAAGGCAGCCAGGCCCCCCCAGCCATACAACAGTACCCCACCCTCACGGGAAGCCTCCCGGCGACCACACAAACCTGGCCCAGGAGAAACACCCCCCTCCAGGGACCATGGCTGGAAACCGTATCCGCCTTCATCTTCCAACAGAATCTTCATCTAACAGAACGGTAGATGTCTTCTCCTCTGGCTGCATCTTTGCCCTTGTTTCTATCAGTCAATTAGCACAGGTGTGGCCAGGAGTTCTTGAACCTGTGCGGTCAGCCTTTGTCCAACCATGTTCACAGTCTGATTAGTCATAAAACAAAAAAGACAAACACAAACAACCAAAACACCCCCCCTCCCCAGGGGACCGTCCCATCAAACCCCGGGAAGAGGAGAAAAGAAAAACACAACCCAAACTTAAGCTTACAAATAAAAATGCTAACACCCCCCCCCCCCCCTCCCCAGAGGACCGTTCCATCAAACCCCGGGAAGGGGAGAAAAAAACCCAAACTTCAGCTAGCAAATAAAAACACCCCCCCCCCCCAACGACATGTAGGGACCAACACCCCCAGAGGACATCCGCCAGCTCCAGGAGTAATAACCACAGCCGAGGTCCCTCTGGGATCCAATGTCACCCACGGGGACTCCCAGCGCCTCCCAGAGGACCATTCCATCAACCCCAGGAGACGCCTCCCCTCATGACCAACGGACCCAGCCCCGGCCGTCTATGGCTAGATGGACCCACAGCCCTTTCCCCCCCCAGAGGACACCACAGTCAAACCCTGAGGGCAGAAACTGGGGGGAAAACAAAAGGAGAAAAAAAAAAAACATACAAAAAAACAACCCCAACCCCACCCCCTTGGCGCAGTGGAAACTGGAAGCACGTCCAGTGTCACCAACCGTGACTATACCCCAGAAGCCAACCGGGAGGAGTGGAACAGCGGTTATGGCAGACGGCACAAAACGGCGCCACTCCTCCGACTTCCAAACCAGCCACCAGCTGCGGGCATATCCCACTGCCCCAAACCTCAGCCACGCCGATGGCAGACGGCTCAAAGGCGCGCTGAAGCCGGAGGTGGAACAGGGAATCAACAAACAAAAACACCCCCCCCCCCCAGGTGCAGAGGTTACCTGGGAAACGCCCAGCATAACCAAACTGCACCACTCCAGCAACGCCGACACTACGGCTCACACGGCTGGAGCCAGAGGAGAAGAGAGGGAACAAAAAGAAAATACCCCAAACCCCCCCCTCCCCTCCCAGGTGCAGAGGTTACCTGGGAAACGCCCAGCATAACCAAACTGCACCACTCCAGCAACGCCAACTCTACGGCTCACCCGGCTGGAGTCAGAGGAGAAGAGAGGGCATAACAAAAAACAAAACAAAAAAAAGAAAAAACAACCCAATTACCCCCCCATGACCCCCCAGGGGACCGTCCCATCAAACCCTGGGAGGTGAAACTGAAAGAAATAAAAAGAAAGACTAACAGACTAACATAAAGTTGCTTGGGTCCTTTTTTTGCTCCAGACAGAACTGCAGGGTCACGACCCCAGACACTAAATAGTGTACAAATAAAAACCCCACACAAAAACCAACTCCAAAACACCCACACAAAATGAACACACACAAAACTAATAAGTGATTTATACCGTCAAGCTCGAACACACCTGTTCCAACTTAAGAGCTTGACGGTAATGTGACTCAGTCACCAAAAGAGGGAGCCAAAGTGCTAAAAATGAAAAACCCCCTTTGGTAACTGAGAAAACAAACTTATGCTGCCTTTCTGTGCGCAGCGCTGTGTAACACACAACCAAAAATGTGATTCAACTAAATAACACTGGAGCTGACACAACAGACGCAGTAGCTATCATTACCCGGGGAAACGGGGCTACGACTGTAACACAGGAAGCACCGCGACCCGTGCCACAGAGCTCCGCCGTGCGCGTTCACCCATTCCAGACACACTCTTGCAGCTCCCGTTTAAACCTCTTATCCGGGCGGAGCGTGACGCGAAGCCGTCGCCAGTCACACTCCACCACGACCCTCGGATAAGGCACACACAGGAACACGGCTGCATGAGCGCTCAAATCAGTATTCAGTAATGGGTTCTCCAACGCGCACCATCCGGGCGGAGAGCACCTGCAACTGATCTGGATAACTTCTGAACGTCTGCTGCCGCCTTCCCGGCGCGTTACCGTCTCTGCTACCGCTGGGTCCGCGATGTTTGGCCAGAGACTACTGTTATGTGTCGGACACAGCCCGGAGAACCGACCAGCGTTTGAAGGACCCAGTATAAAATAAGCAGAGCACGGTACAAAGGATAACAGAATTTAATGAACATAACAGTGCTGTGATAAATATAAAAGTGCGCGGTCTGGCGTGGCGGATTTGCGGTGTGCTCCCAGCAGCACAAAACGGTCCAGGAGCCAGAACCAGTTCGGACCCAAGGACCCCGATGACACCCCCCAGGTGGCCGCGACAAACCGAGTCTGTGAAAGAAGAAATCATCATGTGAGTCCACACTCTACACACAGAGGGACCGCTCAAAGGTGTACAAACAGCAAACACTTCCTGGCTTAATTACTAATCAGCTTCCCACCCTGCAGGCATAGAACACCCTGCTCACAAAACTCCACAGCAGTGGAAGCTGATTAAACGACTACATACAGCTCAATATAATAAGGTGTGAGGGACACCAGATTTACTGACTGTATAAATGTTAGTCACAAAATCTAACGTACCTCAGGAAGTGTGCTGACGAGCGTGAGACCTCACCCCCTCCTCTTTCACAGACCATGCATCAAACCTGGACGTTCTCTGCATCCACTGATGATGAGATGGCTCTCGAGACGACGATCTCACCCGTCTGGTCACAAGGTCGAGTCTCTGGCAAATACACACTGTGTACTCCAGTCTTAAATGCCACCATGTTCCAATCCATGTAGATGCACCACAGCTGTGAGTCCTGACGAGCCGCAGGTGATCAGCCTCAGGTGATCAGGGTGAGGTCCTGATAAACTCAGCTACACAGCCACTCAGTCCCAAATGCAAGCCACCTGGAAGGAAAAACAAAAGACAGAAACAAAAAGGCAGCTAGGCCCCCCCCAGCCATACAACATTATCCCAGAGTTGCTCCGAGTGTGTAGTGAGTGCCTTGAGTGGCAGCACCCTGACATCAGTGTGTGAGTATGAATGGGTGAATGCGAGGTATAATTGTAAAGTGCTTTTAGCTTCTGATTGAGTTGGAAAAAGTGCTTTAGAAATGCAGTCCATTTACCATTTTTGAGATCTCGTGATGAATCTAATTAAGCTGTAGCAATGGATTTTACTGTCTTTGTTTTAATAAGATAAAATGAAAGCTTATTGGTCAGTTTTGTTAAGTCTGACCTTGGCTAAATAAACAGCCATGTATGTTGCTGTGTTGGGTCCTATCTCCACCCATGCAGAATTCACATCCAGCGCTGAAGCTCTGGCTAATCAGAACCCCAGACAGCCATAGGATACAAACATGAGTATCATAAATGTGAAAAACAAGTGGAGGACAAAATGGCAAACAAACGTACAGGCACAGGGAAACCTCTCTACCTGATGTTCGCTTAAAGTTTTGAGCATACACAAAACTTTTTGAAGGACTCAGCGGACATCAGCTGACAAGGACCATATAATCAGCAAATGGGAAAAGGACTTTTGCAGGACAAAAATGGGTATCCAAAATTCACATAAGCTCCTCATACATTTCCTTGATCCATCATGGTGTGACAGGCGCTTTACATATGAACATTCCACACGTTTTATGTTGTAAATTTACCTTTTCACTTTGTTCCTGTGGATGTAGGCTTAAGATTGATGTGGTGGACATCTGTCAATAAAACAACTACAGTATAACCAGTTGTGATCATGGGTGATGGCAGCACAGATCAATAACTTCATGTACATCTTGAGATCAAAGATATCAGAAATCCTATTTGATTACTCTATCAAAATTTTGCTAAAGTAAATTTATGAGATTCAAGAGAGTATGGAGTTTTCATGTACAGTAGTGTTCAGAATAATAGTAGTGCTATGTGACTAAAAAGATTAATCCAGGTTTTGAGTATATTTCTTATTGTTACATGGGAAACAAGGTACCAGTAGATTCAGTAGATTCTCACAAATCCAACAAAACCAAGCATTCATGATATGCACGCTCTTAAGGCTATGAAATTGGGCTATTAGTAAAAAAAAAAAGTAGAAAAGGGGGTGTTCACAATAATAGTAGTGTGGCATACAGTCAGTAAGTTTGTGTTGGGAAAGTGTAGTGACACGGACCCACAACAGGGGGCGTAAATGAACGGACAATTGAGGAAGTTAAATTAGAACACTTTACTGTTGTGAATGTCACAACCACACACAGCAGATTACAGAATAAATACAAGTCAATTAATGAAGGTGTCGTGTGGGCAGGCTCGACGATAGGAGACGCCTGTCTGGAGATGAACCGGAACCACACGATTTCCACCGCCACCGAACCCGAAGGATACTGGAGCCGCCAAGTCCCGAAGTCCCCAGGTGGCCACCGTCTCAGCGTGTCGGATCTGGTACTGCTGGCGGAGAACAAAGACAGTCAAGTGTGGGTGTGTGTACACCCCGTAACAATAACAGTGGGAATTCCACCTCCACCTTTAACACACACTCGTGCAGCATCTATTTAACCACTTATCTGGCGGGAAGAAGGACGAAACAGTCGCGACCCACGCCGGTCCTCTGGTTGACAGCTGCAACACAATAACTCTTGGAATCACTTAATGCTGGCAGAGAAAATTACCTCTCACAGAAGTCGATATCTCGGCGATGTGGTGGAGGTGTCATCCTGCTTTTATCCAGGGTGAGATGTAGATGATCGGTGACAGCTGTCATAGTTGATGAGTGACAGCTGTCACCTCGGCTGTTCCTGTAGGCGGCAGCACACTCTCGTGCCTGAAGCCCGCACTTCAGGCAGGGCGCCCTCTGGTGGTGGGCCAGCAGTACCTCCTCTTCTGGCGGCCCACACAACAGGACCCCCCCCTCGACCAGGCTTGTCCGGGTGCCGTCGGTAAAAATCGACCAGGAGGGCCGGGTCCAGGATGAAGCTCCTCTTCACCCAGGAGCGTTCTTCGGGTCCATACCCTTCCCAGTCCACCAAATATTGAAAGCCCCGGCCCATTTGACGGACATCCAAGAGCCGGCGTACTGTCCAAGCCGGCTCCCCATCGATGATACGGGCAGGAGGCGGCGCCGGACCGGGTGCACAGAGGGGTGAGGTGTGATGTGGTTTCAACCTAGAGACATGAAAGACTGGATGGATCCGCAGTGAGGCCGGGAGTTGGAGCCTCACTGCGGTGGGACTGAGGACCTTGAGGATACGGAACGGCCCTATATAGCGGTCTTTCAATTTCGGGGAAGCCACCTGGAGATAGCCATACCTCCTGCCCGGGCTGGTATGCGGGGGCCGGGGACCGTCGATGGTCTGCATGGGCCTTTGCCCTCGTCCGGGCCCTCAACAAGGCCGAACGGGCGGTGCGCCACACCCGACGGCATCTCCGCAGGTGGGACTGGACCGAGGGCACACCGACCTCTCCCTCCACCACAGGAAACAAAGGGGGTTGGTACCCCAGACACACCTCAAATGGGGAGAGGCCGGTGGCAGAGGACACTTGGCTGTTATGCGCGTACTTGATCCAGGCCAGGTGTTCACTCCAAGCCGTCGGGTGTGCGGATGTTGTACAACGCAGGGCCTGCTCCAACTCTTGATTGGCCCGTTCAGCCTGTCCGTTAGTCTGAGGGTGATACCCAGACGAGAGGCTCACGGTGGCCCCCAGTTCCCGGCAGAAACTTCTCCACACCTGCGAGGAGAACTGGGGGCCGCGATCCGAAATGATGTCTGTTGGTATCCTATGCAGACGGACGACATGGTGGACCAGGAGATCCGCTGTCTCCTGGGCCAATGGGAGCTTCGGGAGGGCCACGAAGTGGGCCGCCTTGGAGAACCGGTCCACTATCGTGAGGATGGTGGTGTGCCCCCGGGACGGCGGGAGGCCCGTGACGAAATCCAGACCGATGTGGGACCAGGGGCGATGAGGCACAGGAAGCAGCTGAAGGAGTCCCTGTGCCTTCTGGTGGTCCGCCTTGCCCCTGGCGCAGGTGGTGCAGGCCTGGATATAAGCCCGGACATCAGCCTCCAGAGACGCCCACCAGAAGCGCTGCCGGACCACTGCCACGGTCCTACGCACCCCTGGGTGGCAGGAGAGCTTGGACCCGTGACAGAAGTCCAGGACGGCAGCCCTGGCTTCTGGTGGGACGTATAGTCTATTTCTCGGCCCTGTTCCGGGATCCGGGCTCCGTGCCAGGGCCTCCCGGACGGTCTTCTCCACGTCCCAGGTAAGGGTAGCCATGATAGTGGACTCCGGTACGATGGGTTCCGGTGGATCCGACAGCTCGGTCTTGACTTCATGTTCATGCACCCGGGACAGGGCATCCGACCTCTGGTTTTTGGTCCCGGGGCGGTAAGTGATCCGGAAGTCAAAACGGCCGAAAAACAGTGACCAGCGGGCTTGCCTGGGGTTCAGTCGCTTGGCGGTTCTGATATACTCCAGGTTCCGGTGGTCAGTGAAAACCGTGAAAGGCACTGACGCTCCCTCCAGCAGGTGTCTCCACTCCTCAAGAGCCTCTTTCACCGCAAGGAGCTCTCGATTGCCCATGTCATAGTTCCGCTCTGCTGGGGTCAACCTGCGGGAGAAATAGGCACACGGGTGAAGAACCTTATCGGTCTCTCCGCTCTGGGATAGCACGGCTCCTATCCCTGAGTCAGAGGCGTCCACTTCGACCACAAACTGGCGACTAGGATCGGGCTGCACCAAGACGGGTGCAGTCGAGAAGCGCTGTTTCAACTCCCTAAACGCGGCATCGCACCGATCCGACCAGGTGAAGGGAACTTTTGGTGAGGTCAGGGCTGTCAGGGGGCTAACTACCTGACTATACCCCTTGATGAACCTCCTGTAAAAATTTGCGAAGCCGAGGAACTGTTGCAGCTTCCTACGGCTCGTAGGTTGGGGCCAGTCTCTCACCGCTGCGACCTTGGCTGGATCCGGGGCGACGGAGTTGGAGGAGATGATAAACCCCAGGAAGGACAAAGAGGTGCAGTGAAACTCACACTTCTCGCCCTTCACAAACAGCCGGTTCTCCAACAACCGCTGCAGGACCTGACGTACATGCCGTACATGGGTCTCAGGGTCCGGAGAAAAAATGAGTATATCGTCCAGATATACGAAGACGAATCGGTGCAGGAAGTCCCGCAAGACGTCATTAACCAAAGCTTGGAACGTTGCGGGGGCGTTAGTGAGGCCGAACGGCATGACCAGGTACTCAAAATGACCTAACGGGGTGTTGAATGCCGTCTTCCATTTGTCTCCCTTCCGGACCCAATCTAGGTGATATGCATTCCTAAGATCCAGCTTTGTGAATATTTTGGCTCCATGCAGGGGGGTGAACACTGAATCCAACAAAGGCAACGGGTATCGGTTGCGAACTGTGATCTCGTTCAGCCCCCGGTTATCAATGCATGGACGAAGACCGCCATCTTTCTTGCCCACAAAAAAGAAACCTGCTCCCATCGGGGAGGTGGAGTTACGGATCAGCCCGGCAGCTAAGGAGTCCCGGATGTAGGTCTCCATCGATTCGCACTCAGGTCGGGAGAGGTTGTACAGCCTGCTGGACGGGAACTCCACGCCTGACATCAAATCGATGGCACAATCGTACGGACGGTGCGGGGGAAGGGTGAGTGCCCGATCCTTGCTAAAAACGTCAGCAAGATCGTGGTACTCAACCGGCACCGCCGACAGATTGGGGGGAACTTTGACCTGCTCCTTAGCCTGGGAACCGGGAGGGACCGAGGATCCCAAACACACCCGATGGCAGGTCTCGCTCCACTGTACCACCACCCCGGACGGCCAATCAATCCGGGGATTGTGTTTTAGCATCCAGGGGAACCCCAGAATCACACGGGAGGTAGAGGGAGTCACAAAAAACTCAATCTCCTCCCGATGATTCCCTGACACCACCAGAGTTACTGGTAGCGTCCTGTGTGTGATTAAAGGGAGTAGGGTGCCATCTAGTGCTCGCACCTGCAATGGTGAAGGAAGCGCCACCAGAGGGAGCCCTACCTCCCTGGCCCATCTGCTGTCTAGCAGATTCCCTTCTGACCCTGTGTCTACCAGTGCTGGGGCCTGAAGGGTTAAATCCCCGCTAAGGATTGTAACTGGGAGCCGTGTGGAAATGTGTGTGTGTCCCATGTGAATTTCTTGGCCCACCCTAAGCCCAGTTTCTAGGGGCGGGCGTTGGTGTTTAACCGTTCGGGGCAATTACTCAATTGGTGCTCAATTGAGCCGCAAACAAAACACGCCCCGCGGGGAAGCCTCCTCTGTCTATTCGGTGGTCTGAATGTGGCCCTGCTCGTGTCCATAGCTTCATCAGCAGGGGGAGCTGTCGCCACATGGGGCGTAGAGGCCAGGGAGCGTGGGAAGGGCAGACCTTTTTCGGACCCGGAAGGAAGAGGGACGGCGCATGCCCGGCCACGCCCTTCATCTCGTTCCCGACGGCGTTCTTCCAACCGATTGTCTAATCGTATAACAAGATCGATAAGCCCATCTAATTCCCGCGGTTCATCCTTGGCCACCAGGTGCTCCTTCAGGACCGATGACAGTCCGTTTACGAAGGCGGCGTGGAGCGCAGCGTTATTCCAGCCAGACCTCGCAGCCGCGATGCGGAAGTCGACTGCATAAGTGGCTGCGCTCTGGCGTCCCTGTCTCATTGACAGCAGCACAGTTGAAGCGGTCTCTCCCCTGTTAGGGTGATCAAACACAGTCTTGAACTCCCTCACAAACCCAGTGTTCGTGTGAAGGAGCCGTGAATTTTGCTCCCAAAGCGCCGTAGCCCAAGCGCGTGCCTCTCCCCGAAGCAGATTAATCACATAAGCTACTTTACTAGCATCTGACGCGTACATGACGGGGCGTTGTGCAAAGACGAGCGAACACTGCATGAGAAAGTCCGCGTACGTCTCCACACAACCTCCGTACGGCTCAGGAGGGCTTATGTATGCTTCAGGGGATGGTGGGAGGGGTTGTTGAACAACCACTGGAACATTCATATCCTGCACAGGGTCGGCAGGAGGAGGAGCTGCAGCAGCGCCCTGAGCGCCGCTGCGGCTCTCCCTCCCGTAGATCCTGTGCGTAACGTTGACGTTCCACTGGTTGTTCAACGACCTCTCCCTCCTTCCCCGGAAGCATACATAAGCCCTCCAGAGCCGTACGGAGGCTGTGTCGAGACGTGCGCGGATTTTCTGATGCAGTGTTCGCTCGTCTTCGCACAGCGTCCCGTTATGTACGCGACCGATGCTAGTAAAGTAGCTTATGTCATAAACCTGCTTCGCAGTGAGGCACGCGCTTGGGCTACAGCGCTCTGGGAGCAGAATTCACGGCTCCTTCTGACATACGATGGGTTTGTGAGGGGGCTCAGAACCGTGTTCGATCACCCTAATAGAGGAGAAACCGCTTCAACCGTGCTACTGTCAATGAGACAGGGGCGCCGGAGCGCAGCTGTTTATGCAGTCGACTTCCGCATCGCGGCTGCGAGATCCGGCTGGAATAACGCTGCCCTCCGCGCCGCCTATGTAAACGGACTGTCTTTGGTTCTCAAGGAGCACCTGGTGGCTAAGGACGAACCGCGGGATTTAGACGGGCTTATCGATCTTGTCATACGGTTGGACAACCGGTTAGAAGAACGTCGGCGGGAACGAGATGAAGGGCGTGGCCGGGCACGCGCCGTCCCTCTCCCTTCCGGTTCCGACCGCGCTCCGCCTTCCCCACGCTCCACAGCCCCTGCGCTCTGTGGGGCCACAGCTCCCCCTACTGACGAAGCTATGGACACGAGTAGGGCAACATTTAGGGCACCAGCTGCACAGAGGAGACGGGCCCATGGAGCTTGTTTTGTTTGTGGTGCACTAGAGCACCATGTGAGAGACTGCCCCGAGCGGTTACAACACCAACGCCCGCCCCTAGAGACTGGGCTAGGGGTGGGCCGAGACATTCACGTGGGACACACCCACATTGCTACACGAAACCCAGTCACGATCCTGTATGAGGATTTAACCCTGAAGGCCCCTGCACTGGTGGACACGGGCTCTGAGGGGAATCTGTTGGACTGCAGATGGGCCAGGGAGATAGGGCTCCCTCTGGTGGCGCTTACCTCGCCTGTGCAGGTTTGAGCGCTAGATGGCTCCCTGCTCCCTCCGATCACACATAAGACACCACCTGTAACGCTGGTGGTGTCAGGAAACCACCGGGAGGTGATCGAGTTTTTTGTGACTCAGGCCACTTCCCGTGTGGTTTTAGGCTTTCCCTGGATGTTGAAGCACAATCCCCGGATTGATTGGCCGTCCGGGGTAGTGGTTCAGTGGAGCGAGACCTGCCATCGGGTGTGTCTAGGTTCCTCGGTTCCTCCCGGCTCCCAAGCTAAGGAGGAGGTCAGAGTCCCGCCCAATCTGGGGACGGTGCCGGTGGAGTACCACGACCTTGTCGACGTGTTCAGCAAGGATCTGGCGCTCACACTCCCCCCCCACCGTCCGTACGATTGTGCCATCGATTTGGTTCCAGGCAGTGGGTTCCCGTCCAGTAGACTGTACAACCTCTCACGGCCTGAGCGCGAATCAATGGAGACCTACATCCGGGACTCGTTAGCTGCCGGGTTGATCCGAAATTCCACCTCCCCGATGGGCGCAGGTTTCTTTTTTGTGGGTAAAAAAGATGGCGGACTTCGTCCATGCATCGATTATAGGGGGTTGAACGAAATCACGGTTCGCAACCGATACGCGTTACCCCTGTTGGATTCGGTGTTCACGCCCCTGCATGGAGCCAAGATTTTTACCAAGCTTGATCTTAGAAACGCGTATCATCTGGTTCGGATCCGGAAGGGAGACGAGTGGAAGACGGCATTCAACACCCCCTTAGGTCACTTTGAGTACCTGGTCATGCCGTTCGGCCTCACAAACGCCCCCGCGACGTTCCAATCCTTGGTTAACGACGTATTGCGGGACTTCCTGCACCGGTTCGTCTTCGTATATCTAGACGATATACTCATCTTTTCTCCGGATCCTGAGACTCATGTCCGGCATGTACGTCAGGTCCTGCAGCGGTTATTGGAGAACCGGCTGTTTGTTAAGGGCGAGAAGTGTGAGTTTCACCGCACCTCTTTGTCCTTCCTGGGGTTCATCATCTCCCCCAACTCCGTCGCACCTGATCCGGCCAAGGTTGCAGCGGTGAGAGACTGGCCCCAACCCACAAGCCGTAGGAAGCTGCAACAGTTCCTCGGCTTTGCGAATTTCTACAGGAGGTTCATTAAGGGCTACAGTCAGGTTGTTAGCCCCCTGACAGCCCTGACCTCACCAAAAGTCCCCTTCACCTGGTCGGATCGTTGCGAGGCCGCGTTCAAGGAGTTGAAACAGCGCTTCTCGTCTGCACCCGTTCTGGTGCAGCCCGATCCTAGTCGCCAGTTAGTGGTTGAAGTGGACGCCTCGGACTCAGGGATAGGAGCTGTGCTGTCCCAGAGTGGGAAGACCGATAAGGTCCTTCATCCGTGTGCCTATTTTTCCCGCAGGTTGACCCCGGCTGAACGGAACTATGACGTTGGCAACCGAGAACTCCTTGCGGTGAAAGAGGCTCTTGAAGAGTGGAGACACCTGTTGGAGGGAACGTCCGTGCCATTCACGGTTTTCACTGACCACCGGAACCTGGAGTATATCAGGACCGCCAAGCGGCTGAATCCCAGGCAAGCCCGCTGGTCACTGTTCTTCGGCCATTTTGACTTCCGCATCACCTACCGGCCCGGGACCAAGAACCAGAAATCGGATGCCTTGTCCCGGGTACACGAAGACGAGGTCAAAGGAGTGCGGGCTCCAGGCACCAGAGGGCGCCGCCTCACGTGAGCAGCTACGGTGACAGCTGTCACCCATCACCTGAGACAGCTGACGGCAATCATCTGTGGGGTATATCAGCAGGACGGCACCTCCACCTCATTGCCGAGATATCGTTTCTACCAGAGAGGTAACGTATCGAAGCTACGGAGTGTATCTTTTTGGATTGTGCTAGTTTGTGGATTACTGTTCCAACGAGAGGTGGAGGTAACTTCCCTGCTGTTCGGAGTCCTGGGTGCAAACGCGCCCCCATCTAACTGTCCTTTGTTCCTCGCCAGCAGTACCAGGTCCGACACGCGGAGGCAGTGGCCACCTGGGAGTTCGGGACTTGGCGGCTCCAGTATTCCCGGGGTCCTGTGGCGGAGGAAGCCGTGTGGTTCCGGTCTTACCTTGGAGAGGCGTCTCCTATCTTCGAGCCTGCCCACACGACACTTTTGTGAATTGACTGTTGTCCATTGCTGTGATTGGTTGTATTCGTTGTGCACATTCACAACAGTAAAGCTTTGTTATTTTGACTTACTCCATTGTCCGTTCATTTGCGCCCCCTGTTGTGGGTCCGTGTTCCTACACTTTCCCAACAGAATTTGCGTTACTGTTACTAAATTACCATGGGTCAGGCCATGGGTCAGGCTAAATTACCATGGGTCTATGTACATAGAACAAGTGATCCAAACAGCGTGTGAGTGTGTGGCCAGATGAAATGTACACTCAGTTGCACGTGTGTGCTGCACGCGTGTGCCTGCATGTGAAAAACAGGTGATAAAAACAGTGTGCGAGTGTGTGGCTGAAATGTTTGCTCAGCTGTGTGTATACGTGTTCATAAACGCTGTACCAGCTATGTGCAAGCACAGGAGCCTGTCCATCCAGAGAGCACACAAAAAGGCTGACAGTTGTCAGTGATCACCTGCTTGTGTACAGTCCGGTGAAAAATCCCTTTGTTTGATCAGTATATATTTGCTTTGCTAGATTTTATTTATCCAGCTGGCCTCTGTAACTGCTGATGAACTGTGCTGGCAGTGTGCCAGCTTCCCGCATGTGCGCAACATTCTTCAGACGCAGCCAGCAAACTTTTTCTTCTCTCTTTTTTTAAACTCTTTTTTGTGGCCATTTCACTTGATACGCATCTTAACACAACTGTAATTGGATTACTGGTGTGGGGACAGCATTTCACATGAGATTTATTTATGCCAGAGGTGGATTATTGTCAGATGATCGACGTTGTCAGCACACAGCACAGCAGGGGTAGGGACTTCACCAGCTGTCTGCGCTGTGGAACGCAGGGTACCAGAGGTGAGCTGCATGTTTTTTTATGTTGTCATGGGCCGGGGTAACATTTCCACATCATATCTGCTACAGACTTTGGAGATGAACATGTAATAATATGTGCATTACAGTGGTGACATCCCGTTCTACTGCATTACGGGTCACCGCACCGAGCCTCTGACATGTGCAGAGTGCCACATACATGTTATTCAATATCAACATTTCCTTTGCACTCTCCTGCAGCCCCCCACCAGAAGCTGAAAGGTTTTAGCCATGCTAATGCTCCCCTGAAACATTTACTCACATAAAAGTATGAAGGACCTAAATGACATGGTGACATACTGAAGAGCTTTGCTCGATCATGTCCGCGACATATACATATTAATAATAAAACAATTTTTTTTCCATTTCACTTTTGTGAAATAAAGCTTTTGTCAAACAAAACCACTTAATGCAAGCATAAAACATATTGGCAACATTTAAGAGTTTTTCTTTAAATACATGTGTTTCCATTAAATGTATTTTTAATTTGCTACTTCAAATTTTTAATAGTCAATTAAAAGAAGCCCACATTGTGTATCCTGAAATTTGTTAATATGGCATTCTGGTTGTGCACGTATACACATGTCTCACACCACCACTGTCTTGTCAAGAAAACCAGAGCTACTGTTACTTTAGTACAACGAAGATGCATGGCATTATGGGAATAAAATTTCTTCCCAACTCATTTCATCACTGGAACAGACATCTTGCATCAGCCAGAAAACAAAGTGCTTTGTTGTTTTACAATGGAAAAAGCATCAAACTATACTCAACAAAAATATAAACGCAACACTTTTGGTTTTGCTCCCATTTTGTATGAGATAAACTCAAAGATCTAAAACTTTTTCCACATACACAATATCACCATTTCCCTCAAATATTGTTCACAAACCAGTCAAAATCTGTGATAGTGAGCACTTCTCCTTTGCTGAGATAATCCATCCCACCTCACAGGTGTGCCATACCAAGATGCTGATTAGACACCATGATTAGTGCACAGGTGTGCCTTAGACTGCCCACAATAAAAGGCCACTCTGAAAGGTGCAGTTTTGTTTTATTGGGGGGGGGGGGATACCAGTCAATATCTGGTGTGACCACCATATGCCTCATGCAGTGCAACACATCTCCTTCGCATCATCTGTGAAGAGAACACCTCTCCAACGTGCCAAACGCCAGCAAATGTGAGCATTTGCCCACTCAAGTCGGTTACGACGACGAACTGGAGTCAGGTCGAGACCCCGATGAGAACAACGAGCATGCAGATGAGCTTCCCTGATACGGTTTCTGACAGTTTGTGCAGAAATTCTTTGGTTATGCAAACCGATTGTTCCAGCAGCTGTCCGAGTGACTGGTCTCAGACGATCTTGGAGGTGAACATGCTGGATGTGGAGGTCCTGGGCTGGTGTGGTTACACGTGGTCTGCGGTTGTGAGGCTGGTTGGATGTACTGCCAAATTCTCTGAAACGCCTTTGGAGATGGCTTATGGTAGAGAAATGAACATTCAATACACGAGCAACAGCTCTGGTTGACATTTCTGCTGTCAGCATGCCAATTGCACGCTACCTCAAATCTTGCAACATCTGTGGAATTGTGCTGTGTGATAAAAAGGCACCTTTCAGAGTGGCCTTTTATTGTGGGCAGTCTAAGGCACACCTGTGCACTAATCATGGTGTCTAATCAGCATCTTGATATGGCACACCTGTGAGGTGGGATGGATTATCTCAGCAAAGGAGAAGTGCTCACTATCACAGATTTAGACTGGTTTGTGAACAATATTTGAGGGAAATGGTGATATTGTGTATGTGGAAAAAGTTTTAGATCTTTGAGTTCATCTCATACAAAATGGGAGCAAAACCAAAAGTGTTGCGTTTATATTTTTGTTGAGTGAGTATATATATATATATATATATATATATATATATATATATATATATATATATATATATATATATATATATATATATATATATAGATGCATGCACTGTATGTATATGTCAACTTTTGATTGGTAGTTTTTCTAAAAAACAACATGAATAAAGCACAATCAATAAATTTGTGGGGGGTTTTTTTGCAAAAAGAAAACAAATTGAATGTTTATCATGGTATATATTTTGATGTAAATCTGTTCACTTGCCACAGTGTCATAATTCCTTCTACACCTGTACAGACATATCCACCTTATTTCCTGCTTGCTTGCAGGCACTTTGAATAGATCAGCACTTAGAAATCGGCCTCAGCAGCTTAGCTCGAGGTTGTGTATCATCTGGCCTCAAAATTCACTTTTCCCCACCAGTAAGCACTATCTTCCTCTCACCCACATGAACCCCGACAAAGACCTCGCCATCTGTCAGTGTCATTTGCCGCAAAGTGGCTGCGATTAATTGAAAAACAATGACGAGGCCAAGTGGGAGGGTCAAAGCAATATGCAACGTGGCCTCGCTGGGTCGCCTCCTCATTTCCTCATTGTCAGAGCACCTTCTCCTGATATTGGCCACGGAGATGTCGGAACGCATTGTGTCGGTTTGGTTTAACGGTCTTCCCCCTTTTGGCAGCGGGTATTATCAGGCAGACAGATCCAGCAGGCTCCCTCTCTGTCTATGTCAGTGCAATACAAGTAATCAGTGCTGAGGGGGGGAAATGATGTTGCGTTGATTTGTCAGGACAAGAGCCTTCTTCTGTGACAAAACTCTCCATGAACCACAATCACCCCACCAGAAGCATCGAGAATGACTGACTGCTTAAGCACAGCTGTGAGAAGAAAAGACGGCAAGGAGGTTAACACTGCTGTGGCTTATTCTTAATCCTAAATGAGATTCAAACATCAAAATGTCTTTATTTCAACACCTCATGAGCAATGCGTATTTTTTTTCTTATAATATACTGTATTTAGCAGATGGAGCCAACCTGCACGTTCTCTCTAGGGTAGAGCGAGTAACTTTTTTTTCCGTCAGTAAATAGTGAATAACCCCTGTGTCCGTGCAGACCATCAAGCCGATATTGCTGACGCCACTTTGTGAGCAACATGTTAAAGCGAAGGCATTGTGAGTGCTGAACCAGAGCTGGCTGCTCACAGTCCTTCAGCATCTATTTTTCACAGACAGATGGCTGACACTGTTGAAGTAAAATTAAAGTGATAACCTTTTCAGCATGCTGATACCAGTGCCTTAACAACAGATGTTAAAGTTTGTAGGCAAAAAACTCCCCACCATCTTCCACTACTTTCAGAATAACACACAATGTATATGCAGGTCAGACAGGAATAATGTGAACTCTTTCAGACTCAGTTTCTTCATGCACAGTCATGGAAATGTGAGACTTCAGGGACGTGTAACATGAATATACAAAAATATTGGCACTTACAAAGTTGTGCAAAAACAGTCTGTGTATTTATGTAATGTGTATGCATGCAAACATACAGCACATAAATACAAATGCATATATGCATACGGTTCACTACAAGCACACCTTGATGCTTTCACTTCCACTCCATTGTGGTGGTGTACAGCGACAAAATGACAAAAATAATTTTTGCCTGTGTACATATACAATTTGTATAAATGTGTGTTTTAGCTGAACAGCACTTCTCCAAAGTGTGGAGTAAAACACGCTCACAGTGGCTGCATCAGTGCAGATTCGATGGACTGCTGCTGGTTTGACGGAAATCTTGTAACAACTAAAAAATCCAACATTACTGCACATACATTTTACAGAATATTGCTGATGGATTAATGTATTTTTTCATTTTGAAAGGAAAGTGTTGGCCAAAAAAAAAAAAAAAAAAAAAAAAAAAAAGTGTAGAAGTGCTCCAGTGGTCAACTCCTGATTTTAATCATTTGTTCTAAATCCATCTTTCACATCATTTTAAGAATTACCCATGAGTGCCCTGTTTTGAAATGGTATTACCAGCGTTGCTACAGATATTCCTGAGATCGCAGCAGGGTGATAACCAAATCAATAAGCCAGTATTCTTCAAATTAAATGAAGATCACATCCATGAAAAACAATATCTCATTGTCAGTGCTGCTTTTATGACAAATTTGTCGTGAAATTTGTTGTGAAAGTGTTGGAACACGGACCCACAACAGGGGGCGCAATGAACGGACAATGGAGAAAGTAAATAACAAGTTTTACTGTCGTGAAAGTGCACAACCAATACAACAATTGACAATTTGGGTTTACACCGAATTCCACTGGTGTCGTGTGGGCAGGCTCGAAGGTAGGAGACGTCCGTCCAAGTCGAGCCGGAACCACCCAGATTTCCCCTGCCACCGAACCCTGGAAATACTGGAACCGCCAAGTCCCGAATTCCCAGGTGGCCACTGCCTCCGCTCGTCGGATCCGGTACTGCTGGCAAGAGAACAAACACACAGGTGTGGATGCGGCTGCACCCAGTACACAGAGAGGGAAGAAGCTGACTCCACCTCACGTCAATACTGCAGAAAGGTGAGTACTTATCTTTTAGTAGTCAGCTGTTCTGCAAAACTCAGAGAGACAATATAATGTAGCAGAGAATCGTTACCTCTAACGTAAGGCGATATCTCGGCACTGAGGTGGAGACGCCGTCCTCCTGATATACCTCTGTGCTGAGTGGAACAGCTGTGTCTGGTGATGGGTGACAGCTGTCACCCAGGCTACTCCCATAAGGCGGCAGCGCCCTCTGGTGCCTGGAGCCCGCACTCCAGGCAGGGCGCCCTCTGGTGGTGGTGGGCCAGCAGTACCTCCTCTTCAGCGGCCCACACAACAGGACCCCCCCCTCAACGGGCGCCTCCTGGCGCACGACCGGGCTTGTCCGGATGGCGACGGTAGAAGTCGGCCAGGAGGGCCGGGTCCAGGATGAAGCCCTTCTTCACCCAGGAGCGCTCCTCGGGTCCGTACCCCTCCCAGTCCACCAGATACTGAAAACCCCGGCCCATCCGACGGACATCAAGGAGCCGGCGGACAGTCCAAGCCGGTGCTCCGTCGATGATCCGGGCAGGAGGCGGCGCCGGACCCGGGGTGCAGAGGGGTGAGGTGTGAAGAGGCTTGATCCGGGAAACATGAAAAACTGGATGGATCCGCAGTGAGGCCGGAAGCTGGAGCCTCACTGCGGCGGGGTTGATGACCTTGAGGATCTTATAAGGTCCGATGTACCGTTCTTGGAGTTTCGGTGAGTCAACCTGTAGAGGAATGTCCTTGGTGGACAACCAGACCTCCTGCCCAGGACGATACTTGGGGGCCGGGGCTCGCCGCCGGTCTGCATGTTTCATCGCCCTCATCCGGGCCTGCAACAAGGCAGAGCGGGCGGCCCGCCACACCCGACGGCACTTCCGTAGGTGGGCCTGGACCGAGGGCACACCGACCTCCCCCTCAACCACCGGAAACAACGGGGGCTGATACCCCAAGCACACCTCAAACGGGGAGAGGCCGGTGGCTGATGACACTTGGCTGTTGTGGGCGTACTCGATCCAGGCCAGGTGGGTACTCCAGGCCGTCGGGTGCGCGGCTGTCACACAGCGAAGTGTCTGCTCCAGTTCCTGATTCGCCCGCTCTGCCTGCCCGTTGGTCTGGGGGTGGTACCCAGACGAGAGGCTGACCGTGGCCCCCAGTTCCCGGTAGAAGCTCCTCCAGACAGGTGAGGTGAACTGGGGACCGCGATCGGAGACGATGTCTGATGGTATGCCATGCAGACGGACGACGTGGTGGACCAGGAGGTCCGCTGTCTCCTGGGCCGTTGGGAGCTTCGGGAGGGCCACGAAGTGGGCCGCCTTGGAGAAACGGTCCACTATCGTGAAGACGACGGTGTTTCCCTGGGACGGCGGGAGACCCGTGACGAAGTCCAGACCGATGTGGGACCAGGGGCGATGAGGCACGGGCAGTGGCTGTAGCTGCCCTGAGGTCTTTCTGTGGTCGGCCTTGCCCCTGGCGCAGGTGGTACAGGCCTGGACGTAGTCCCGGACGTCGGCCTCCAGGGATGCCCACCAGAAGCGTTGCTGGACGACTGTCACGGTCCTTCGCACCCCTGGGTGACAGGAGAGCTTAGAACCGTGACAGAAGTCCAGGACTGCAGCCCTAGCCTCTGGTGGGACGTATAGTCTGTTCTTTGGTCCGTTTCCGGGGTCCGGGACACGTGTCAGGGCCTCCCGGACGGTCTTCTCCACGTCCCAGGTGAGGGCGGCCACGATAGCGGACTCCGGGATGATGGGATCCGGGGGATCCGACGGTTCCGTTTGACTTCGTCTTCGTGCACCCGGGACAATGCATCCGACCTCTGATTCTTGGTCCCAGGACGGTAGGTAATCCGGAAGTCAAAACGGCCAAAGAACAGTGACCAGCGGGCTTGCCTGGGGTTCAGCCGCTTGGCGGTCCTGATATACTCCAGGTTCCGATGGTCAGTGAAAACCGTGAATGGCACGGCTGTTCCCTCCAACAGATGTCTCCACTCTTCGAGGGCCTCTTTCACAGCAAGGAGTTCCCGATTGCCGACGTCATAGTTCCGTTCAGCGGGGGTCAACCTGCGAGAAAAATAGGCACACGGGTGAAGGACCTTATCGGTCTTCCCGCTCTGGGAGAGCACCGCTCCTATCCCTGAGTCCGAGGCATCCACTTCAACCACTAACTGGCGGCTAGGATCGGGCTGCACCAGAACTGGTGTAGACGAGAAGCGCCGTTTCAACTCCTTGAACGCGGCTTCGCACCGATCCGACCAGGTGAAGGGGACTTTTGGTGAGGTCAGGGCTGTCAGGGGGCTAACTACCTGACTATAGCCCTTAATGAACCTCCTATAAAAATTAGCAAAACCGAGGAACTGTTGCAGCTTCCTACGGCTTGTAGGTTGGGGCCAATCTCTCACCGCCGCAACCTTGGCCGGATCAGGGGCGACGGAGTTAGAGGAGATGATAAACCCCAAGAAGGACAAAGAAGTGCGGTGGAATTCACACTTCTCGCCCTTCACAAACAGGCGGTTCTCCAACAACCGCTGCAGAACCTGACGGACATGCCGGACATGAGTCTCAGGATCCGGGGAAAAGATGAGTATATCGTCCAGATACACGAAGACGAACCGGTGCAGGAAGTCCCGCAGGACATCATTTACCAATGCTTGGAAGGTCGCGGGAGCATTAGTGAGACCGAACGGCATGACCAGGTACTCAAAATGGCCCAACAGGGTGTTAAATGCCATCTTCCATTCGTCTCCCTTCCGGATCCGAACCAAATGATACGCATTCCTAAGATCAAGTTTGGTGAAGATTTTGGCTCCATGCAAGGGGGTGAACACCGAATCCAACAGGGGCAACGGGTATCGATTGCGAACCGTGATTTCGTTCAACCCCCTATAATCAATGCATGGACGAAGCCCGCCATCCTTTTTACCCACAAAAAAGAAACCAGCACCCATCGGAGAGGTGGAATTCCGGATCAACCCGGCAGCTAATGAGTCCCGGATGTAGGTCTCCATTGATTCACGCTCCGGCCGTGAGAGGTTGTACAGCCTACTGGACGGGAACTCGCTGCCTGGAACCAAATCAATGGCACAATCATACGGGCGGTGGGGAGGAAGCGTGAGAGCCAGATCCTTGCTGAACACGTCAGCGAGGTCATGGTACTCCGCCGGCACCGCCTTCAGATTGGGCGGGACTCGGACCTCCTCCTTAGCTTGGGAGCCGGGAGGAACCGAGGAACCTAGACACTCCCGATGGCAGGTTTCGCTCCACTGAACCACTACCCCGGACGGCCAATCGATCCGGGGATTGTGCTTTAGCATCCATGGAAACCCCAAAACCACACGGGAGGTGGCCTGAGTCACAAAGAACTCGATCACCTCCCGGTTGTTACCTGACACCACCAGAGTTACTGGAGGTGTCTTATGCGTGACTGGTGGGAGTAGGGAGCCATCTAGTGCCCGAACCTGCACAGGCGAGGTAAGAGCCACCAGAGGGAGCCCTATCTCCCTGGCCCATCTACTGTCAAGCAGATTCCCCTCAGAGCCCGTGTCCACCAGTGCTGGGGCCTTCAGGGTTGAATCCTCATACAGGATCGTGACTGGGAGTCGTGTAGCAATGTGGGTGTGTCCCACATGAATGTTTTGGCCCACCCCTGGCCCAGTCTCTAGGGGCGGGCGTTTGGCGTTTGACCGCTCGGGGCAGTCTCTCACATGGTGCTCTATTGAACCACAAACAAGACACGCTCCGTGGGTCCATCTCCTCTGTGCATCTGGTGCCCTAAATGTTGCCCTACTCGTGTCCCTAGCTTCGTCAGTAGGGGGAGCTGTGACCCCACGGAGCGCAGGGGCTGTGGAGCGTGGGGAAGGCGGAGCTCGATCGGAACCGGAAGGGAGAGGGGCGACGCGTGCCTGGCCACGCCCTTCGCCTCGTTCCCGACGGCGTTCTTCTAACCGGTTGTCGAGTCGTATGACCAGATCGATGAGCCCGTCTAAATCCCGCGGTTCGTCCTTCGCCACCAGGTGCTCTTTTAGGACCAATGACAGTCCGTTTACAAAGGCGGCGCGGAGGGCAGTGCTATTCCAGCCGGATCTCGCCGCCGCGATGCGGAAGGCGACTGCATAGGCAGCTGCGCTCTGACGCCCCTGTCTCATTGACAGTAGCGCGGTTGAAGCGGACTCTCCTCTGTTGGGATGGTCGAACACCGTTCTGAGCTCCCGTACAAACCCAACGTATGTATGAAGGAGCCGTGAGTTCTGCTCCCAGAGCGCTGTAGCCCAAGCGCGTGCCTCCCCGCGAAGCAGATTTATTACATAAGCTACTTTGCTAGCATCAGTCGCGTACATCACGGGACGCTGTGCGAAGACGAGCGAACACTGCATCAGAAAATCCGCGCACGTCTCCACACAGCCTCCGTACGGTTCTGGGGGGCTTATGTATGCTTCTGGGGACGGAGGAAGGGACCGTTGAACGACCAGTGGAACGTCACTTTCACGCGCAGGGTCCTCGGGAGGGAGAGCCGCAGCGGCGCCCGAAGGGCGCGCCTCCACTTGTGCGGCGAGAGCCTCCACCCTGCGGTTTAGGAGAACGTGCTGCTCGGTCATTAAATCGATCCGAGAGGTGAAAGCGGTGAGGATCCGCTGCAACTCACCGATTACCCCTCCCGAAGCCGCCGACGTGCCTTGGTCTTCCATTGGCCGTTCAACAGCCGGTTGACGCCCCTCGGGGTCCATGACGGTGGCCGAGATATCCTGTTGTGAAAGTGTTGGAACACGGACCCACAACAGGGGGCGCAATGAACGGACAATGGAGAAAGTAAATAACAAGTTTTACTGTCATGAAAGTGCACAACCAATACAACAATTGACAATTTGGGTTTACACCGAATTCCACTGGTGTCGTGTGGGCAGGCTCGAAGGTAGGAGACGTCCGTCCAAGTCGAGCCGGAACCACCCAGATTTCCCCTGCCACCAAACCCTGGAAATACTGGAACCGCCAAGTCCCGAATTCCCAGGTGGCCACTGCCTCCGCTCGTCGGATCCGGTACTGCTGGCAAGAGAACAAACACACAGGTGTGGATGCGGCTGCACCCAGTACACAGAGAGGGAAGAAGCTGACTCCACCTCACGTCAATACTGCAGAAAGGTGAGTACTTATCTTTTAGTAGTCAGCTGTTCTGCAAAACTCAGAGAGACAATATAATGTAGCAGAGAATCGTTACCTCTAACGTAAGGCGATATCTCGGCACTGAGGTGGAGACGCCGTCCGCCTGATATACCTCTGTGCTGAGTGGAACAGCTGTGTCTGGTGATGGGTGACAGCTGTCACCCAGGCTACTCCCATAAGGCGGCAGCGCCCTCTGGTGCCTGGAGCCCGCACTCCAGGCAGGGCGCCCTCTGGTGGTGGTGGGCCAGCAGTACCTCCTCTTCAGCGGCCCACACAACACTCACTCCATAAAACCCAGACGTCATCTCCACCTCATCGCCGAGATATCGTACTTCAATGGAGGTAATATCCTCAGCCATTTGTGTTTACCTATAATCTGTACATTGTGAGTGTTTGCAGGCGTACCGGTCCCTTGTTTTGTGGAGGCTGAGTGAGTGCAGGACGGCACTCTTTTCCTCTGAGGGATCACTGCAAACTCATCAGCATATTGAGTGAGAGGTGGAAGTGGCATTCCCACCGTTGTTGTTACTGGTTGTACACACACCCACACTTGACTGTGTTTGTTCTTTGCCGGCAGTACCAGATCCGACAGTCGGGGACGGTGATCACCTGGGAATTCGGGACTTGGCGGCTCCAGTATTCACCAGGTTCGGTGGCAGCGGAAATCGTGTGGTTCCGGCTCTTCTCAGGACAGACGTCTTCTATCCTCGAGCCTGCCCACACGTCACCTTTGTGGATTGACTGTTATCATATTCTGAGATTGTCTGTGTATTCGTTGTGCACCTTCACAACATTAAATTGTTACTTTTTGGCTCATCTATTGACCGTTCATTTGCGCCCCCTGTTGTGGGTCCGTGTCACTACACTTTCACAACAGGATATCTCGGCCAGCATCATGGATCCCGAGGGGCGTCATCCATCTGTTGGACAGCCAATGGAAGAGCAGGGTGCACAGGCGTCTGCAGGAGGCGTGCTTGGTGAGTTGCAGCAAATCCTCACCGCCTTTACCGCTCGGCTGGATTTGATGTCCGAGCAAAACATCATCCTTAATCGCAGGATGGAGGCTCTCACCGCACAGGTGGAAGCGCGTGATCAGAGCGCTGCTGCGGCTCCTCCTCCTGCCGACCCGGTGCCGGGTATTAACATTCCACTGGTCGTTCAACAAACCCCCCCACCATCCCCTGAAGCATACATAAGTCCCCCTGAGCCGTACGGGGGTTGTGTGGAGACGTACGCGGACTTTCTGATGCAGTGTTTGCTCGTCTTTGCACAACGACCCGTGATGTACGCGTCTGACGCCAGCAAGGTGGCTTATGTTATTGCTTTGCTTCGGGGTAAGGCACGCGCCTGGGCTACGGCGCTCTGGGAACAGAAGTCACGGTTGTTATCAGCATACACTGGATTTGTGGGGGAGTTCAGAACAGTGTTTGATCACCCTAACAGAGGAGAGACCGCTTCAACAATGCTGCTGTCAATGCGACAGGGGTGCCAGTGCGCAGCCGAATATGCAGTCGACTTCCGCATCGCGGCTGCGAGGTCCGGCTGGAATAATGTTGCGCTAAGGAGGAACCGCGGGATTTAGATGGGCTTATCGATCTCATTATCCGGTTAGACAATCGGTTGGAGGAACGCCGTCGGGAGCGAGGCGAAGGACGTGGCCGGATACGCGCCGTCCCTCTCCCTTCCGGGTTCGAAAAGGGGCCGCCCTCCCCACGCTCCACAGCCGCAGCGCTCCGTGGGGCAACAGCTCCCCCTGTTGACGTTGTTAGGGAAACGCACAGGGCCAAAATGAGGAGGCTGGTCCGCAGGGAGTGTTTTCTCTGCAGCTCGAAGGAGCACATACAGAGAAACTGCCCCAAACGGCCACAACAACAACCGCCCTCAGAGACTGGGCTAAGGGGGGGTCAAAACATTCACGTGGGACACACACATATTGCCACACGACTCCCAGTTACAATCCTGAGCGGGGATTTAACCCTTCAAGCCCCAGCACTGGTGGACACGGGGTCAGAAGGGAATCTGCTAGACAGCAGATGGGCAAGGGAGGTAGGGCTCCCTCTGGTGGCGCTTCCTTCGCCATTGCAGGTGCGGGCACTAGATGGCACCCTCCTCCCTTTAATCACACACAAGACACAACCAGTAACTCTGGTGGTGTCTGGAAACCATCGGGAGGAGATTGAGTTTTTTGTAACTCCTTCTACCTCCCGCGTGATTTTGGGCTTCCCATGGATGTTGAAGCACAATCCCCGGATTGATTGGCCGTCTGGGGTGGTGGTTCAGTGGAGCGAAACCTGCCATTGGGTGTGTTTAGGATCCTCGGTTCCTCCCGGTTTACAGGCTAAGGAGGAGGTCAAAGTCCCTCCCAATCTGACGGCAGTGCCGGTTGAGTACCACGATCTTGCTGACGTCTTCAGCAAGGATCTGGCACTCACCCTTCCCCCGCACCGTCCGTACGATTGTGCCATTGATTTGGTTCCAGGCGCTGAGTTCCCGTCCAGCAGGCTGTACAACCTCTCATGACCTGAGCGCGAATCAATGGAGACCTACATCCGGGACTCATTAGCTGCCGGGCTGATCCGGAACTCCACTTCCCCGATGGGGGCAGGTTTCTTTTTTGTGGGCAAGAAAGATGGCGGACTCCGTCCATGCATTGATTACAGGGGGCTGAATGAGATTACGGTTCGCAACCGATACCCGTTGCCGTTGTTGGATTCCGTGTTCACCCCCCTGCATGGAGCCAAAATCTTTACTAAGCTGGATCTTAGAAATGCGTATCACCTGGTTCGGACCCGGAAGGGAGACGAATGGAAGACAGCATTTAACACCCCGTTAGGTCACTTTGAGTACCTGGTCATGCCGTTCGGCCTCACCAACGCCCCCGCGACGTTCCAAGCCTTGGTTAACGACGTCTTGCGGGACTTCCTGCACCGATTCGTCTTCGTATATCTGGATGATATTCTCATCTTTTCTCCAGATCCTGAGACCCATGTCCAGCATGTACGTCAGGTCCTGCACCGGTTGTTAGAGAACCGACTGTTTGTGAAGGGCGAGAAGTGCGAGTTTCACCGCACGTCTTTGTCCTTCCTGGGGTTTATCATCTCCTCTAACTCCGTCGCCCCTGATCCGGCCAAGGTTGCGGCGGTGAGAGATTGGCCCCAACCAACAAGCCGTAGGAAGCTGCAACAGTTCCTCGGTTTTGCAAATTTCTACAGGAGGTTCATTAAGGGCTACAGTCAGGTAGTTAGCCCCCTGACAGCCCTGACCTCTCCAAAAGTCCCCTTCACCTGGTCGGATCGGTGCGAAGCCGTGTTCAAGGAGTTGAAACGACGGTTCTCTACTGCGCCAGTTTTGGTGCAGCTTGACCCTAGCCGCCAGTTTGTGGTTGAAGTGGACGCCTCTGACTCAGGGATAAGAGCCGTGCTATCCCAGAGCGGAGAGACTGATAAGGTTCTTCACCCGTGTGCCTACTTTTCACGCAGGATGACCCCGGCTGAACAGAACTATGACATCGGCAATCGAGAACTCCTTGCAGTGAAAGAGGCTCTTGAGGAGTGGAGACACCTGTTGGAGGGAGCGTCTGTGCCGTTCACGGTTTTCACTGACCATCGGAACCTGGAGTATATCAGGACCGCCAAGCGGCTGAACCCCAGGCAAGCCCGCTGGTCACTGTTCTTCGGGCATTTTGACTTCCGGATCACCTATCGCCCCGGGACCAAGAACCAGAGGTCGGATGCCTTGTCCCGGGTACATGAAGAGGAGGTCAAAACTGCACTGTCGGATCCACCGGAGCCCATCCTGCCTGAGTCCACTATCGTGGCCACCCTCACCTGGGACGTGGAGAAGATCGTCCGGGAGGCCCTGGCACGAAGCCCGGACCCAGGAACTGGACCAAAAAACAAACTATACGTCCCACCAGAGGCCAGGGCTGCGGTCCTTGACTTCTGTCACGGTTCCAAGCTCGCCTGTCATCCAGGGGTGCGAAGGACCGTGGCAGTTGTCCGGCAGCGCTTCTGGTGGGCGTCTATGGAGGCCGACGTCCGGGAGTACATCCAGGCCTGTACCACCTGTGCCAGGGGCAAGGCTGACCATAGGAAGTCCCAAGGTCAGCTCCAACCGCTTCCTGTGCCTCATCGCCCCTGGTCCCACATCGGCCTGGATTTTGTCATGGGTCTCCCACCGTCCCAGGGCAACACCACCATCCTCACGATAGTGGACCGATTCTCCAAGGCGGCCCACTTCGTGGCCCTCCCGAAGCTCCCTACGGCCCAGGAGACAGCGGACCTCCTGGTCCACCACGTCGTCCGTCTGCATGGGATTCCCACTGACGTAGTCTCGGATCGTGGTCCCCAGTTTTCCTCTCACGTCTGGAGGAGTTTCTGCAGGGAACTGGGGGCCACCGTGAGCCTCTCGTCCGGGTACCATCCACAGACGAACGGACAGGCAGAGCGGGCCAACCAGGAGCTGGAACAGACCCTCCGCTGTGTAACATCCGTGCACCCGACGGCCTGGAGTAACCATCTGGCCTGGATCGAGTATGCACATAACAGCCAGGTGTCTTCTGCCACCGGCCTCTCCCCATTTGAGGTGTGTTTGGGGTACCAGCCCCCATTATTTCCCGTGGTGGAGGGAGAGGTCGGTGTGCCCTCGGTCCGGGCCCACCTTTGGAGGTGCCGTCGGGTGTGGCGAACCGCCCGTTCTGCCTTGTTGAAGGCCCGGACGAGGGCCAAGACCCATGCAGACCGCCGGCGGTCCCCGGCCCCTGCATACCAGCCGGGCAGGAGGTGTGGTTGCCGACGAAGGACATCCCACTACAAGTACAGTCACCAAAACTGATGGACAGGTTCATCGGCCCATTTCGCATCCTCAAGGTCCTCAGCCCTGCCGCAGTGAAGCTCCAGCTCCCAGCTTCACTGCGGATCCACCCGGTGTTCCACGTCTCCAAACTCAAACCGTACCACTCCTCACCCCTCTGTGCTCCCGGTCCGGCGCCGCCTCCTGCCCGGATCATTGACGGGGAGCCGGCTTGGACAGTGCGCCGGCTCCTGGACGTCCGTCGAATGGGCCAGGGGTTCCAATATCTGGTGGACTGGGAGGGGTATGGACCCGAAGAACGCTCCTGGGTGAAGAGGAGCTTCATCCTGGATCCGGCCCTCCTGGCCGATTTCTACCGCCGACACCCCGATAAACCTGGTCGGGCGCCAGGAGGCGCCCGTTGAGGGGGGGGGTCCTGTTGTGTGGGCCGCCAGAAGAGGAGGTACTGCTGGCCCACCATCAGAGGGCGCCCTGCCTGAAGTGCGGGCTTCAGGCACGAGAGGGCGCTGCCGCCACGGACACAGCCAGGAGTGACAGCTGTTACTCATTACTTCCTGACAGCTGTCACTCATTCTTCATCATCTCACTCCATAAAACCCAGACGTCATCTCCACCTCATCGCCGAGATATCGTACTTCTATGGAGGTAATATCCTCAGCCATTTGTGTTTACCTATAATCTGTACATTGTGAGTGTTTGCAGGCGTACCGGTCCCTTGTTTTGTGGAGGCTGAGTGAGTGCAGGACGGCACTCTTTTCCTCTGAGGGATCACTGCAAACTCATCAGCATATTGAGTGAAAGGTGGAAGTGGCATTCCCACCGTTGTTGTTACTGGGTGTACACACACCCACACTTGATTGTCTTTGTTCTTTGCCGGCAGTACCAGATCCGACAGTCGGGGACGGTGATCACCTGGGAATTCGGGACTTGGCGGCTCCAGTATTCACCAGGTTTGGTGGCGGCGGAAATCGTGTGGTTCCGGCTCTTCTCAGGACAGACGTCTTCTATCCTCGAGCCTGCCCACACATCACCTTTGTGGATTGACTGTTATCATATTCTGAGATTGTCTGTGTATTCGTTGTGCACCTTCACAACATTAAATTGTTACTTTTTGGCTCATCTATTGACCGTTAATTTGCGCCCCCTGTTGTGGATCCGTGTCACTACACTTTCACAACATTATCTCTGCTATGCGCAATTTGTCATTGCTTTTTGGCACTTGGTTTCCATCTGATAACTGGATGATAGACAATCAGGCATAAAATTAGAACCTCCGTCCAATTTTGGTGGTGTAGGTAAATCCATAACAAAAAATGAGACTGATTGACATATAATGCAAAATGTACACCAAATGGGCTTTTCAATATTAATTTCAAATGTCCAGAAAATCCACTATCCGGCTCAAATCCAGATCAAACTTTGTCAGGAAATAGTGAGTGCCTATTTGCACCTCACTTTCAAATACAAGAGTGATTGGGGCATGTTTGATTAAGATATAATGTAAAATATACAAATATAAATAAATATATAAAATGGGGTTTTCAATGTTAAATGTAAATGGCCACAAAATTTGTACTCTGGATCAGATCCAGATCACACTTTCTCAGTCAATAAAGGATACCATCCTACATAATGCTCTCAAATATCAAAGAAATTTTATCTTTTTTGACAGAGTTATGATTTTTGAAAATTCATTCAATGTTAAAGATGGGGATTTTTCTAATTTTCCAAGATTTTTTCCTGACTTTGACCTTGAAAATTGAATCAGATCTTGCCTATCAGGGTATGTGAATATTAAGTAAAAATATCATAACAATATATGGAAAATTGTGGGCTCTGGGCTGTTCAAAAACAAACAGTCAAATACATTAAGTGGGATGTTTCCATAACAGTTGGAAAAACACCTATAGGAATACTGCATCATTTAACAACTGTTACTTCTATCTCTGAAGAATGTTCACTGACCATCATGCTCGAGGCGTGCATGTAAGGTGCAGTTGTGTCAATTGAACATTGGGCTGAATCTCACCTGTCTAGATCGACCTGTTACCAGCACTACTTTTTCAGGTAGATTAGAGCTGTTCATCTATCTTTAAGACCCCCGCCGATTGAGGCCGAATGTCATCATAATGACACATCTGGCTACAGTCGGGAAGTGTTGAGGTGCAGTCTGAAGACAGACGGACAGCAGTCTCAGAGCGGTCTACATAGTTGGTCCCATTCTCCGGCTGTCCTGAGTGTGTTGCACAGTTCAAAACACTCTTGGGGCTGTTGAGATGGGGCGCACGTCTGACAGTGGTCTATGTGCAGTTTGTGCGCCATCTGATCACAATCTACATATTCTCACAGTGTCATAATAGCATTTGAAACAATCTGATCACGGTTGATTGAACTCTGAGATAGACCGGTCACGGCAAAGCCTGTGAACATGTTGTGCCACGTATGTCCACATCCACTAGACCCCAGCCAGGGAGGGCAAAGGGAATGTTGATATGTAATAACATGCATGTGGCACACAGTCATCATGTGCAGTGGATGTGAACAGAACACAATCAAACTGAAAGTATCATGTGCCACTGTAGGTCATCACACGATGCATGCCGCCACAGATCTGAACAGGCTGCTATATCCATAATAAACCTTACAGTACAAATATATTTCCTTTCCTTCCCATGGGCACCATAAATAATGTGCCCTTCATAAGCCATATGAGTGCTGCACTGATAAAATACTACAAAATCATTTTGTTATACTTTAGACCTTCATTGAGGTGGATGAAAGCACAAACCTGTGGCACACTATAAGAATGTGCAAGGTTGGTGCTTGACCCCTGGAAGTATATTTTAAACTGGTTATTAGTAATCTTGGTTTTAAGATGGATGGTGATCTTAAATTGGACACTCTAATTGCAGCAATGGTGAAATCTGTTTTTTATCATTTCAGGAATTTGGCAACAGTGAAACCTTTTCTTTCCAGGAAACATTTTGAGATGGTTATTCATGCTTTTATCTCATCTCGTGTGGATTACTGCAATTCGCTCTATGTGGGAGTAAATCAATCGCTTCTCCACCATCTGCAGTTGGTGCAGAATGCTGCGGTGTGGCTTTTGAGAGGGCCTCAAAGGAGAGGGCATATGACTCCTGTCCTGGCCACACTTCACTGGTTGCCGGTTCATTTTATGGTTCATTTTAAAATTCTTATGTTCGTTTTTAAGTCCCTCCATGGTTTAGCACCATCATACCTCTCTGGGGTTCTTCAGCCTTATGTACCTAGTCGGCCTCTTAGATTGGCTGACCAGCTGCTCCTGCAAGTGCCAAGGTCAAAAAGAAAGCTCAGGGGG
Organism: Thalassophryne amazonica; assembly: GCF_902500255.1. Classification (NCBI taxonomy): domain Eukaryota; kingdom Metazoa; phylum Chordata; class Actinopteri; order Batrachoidiformes; family Batrachoididae; genus Thalassophryne; species Thalassophryne amazonica. The sequence continues at coordinate 76,189,718 of NC_047103.1, read as the reverse complement.
GACAGGGCATTTTCTGTTGTTGCTCCCAAACTGTGGAACAGCTTGCCTCTGGGTGTTAGGGAGGCACCCTCAATGGTCACTTTTAAAGTTTATTTAAAAACAGCTTTTTTACCCTTGGCTTTTGACACCAACAAGGCTTAGTTTGATAATTTTTTAATTGCTTTTTAGTGGATCTTTTTATTTTTATTTTATTGTGTTTTAATTTGTATTATGTTTGTAGTATATAGCACCTTGTGTCAGCGCTGGCTGTTTTATATCCCCATCACACATAGCCGGAATCACGCCGAGTGGCGTCAGACTTATGAATCGGTGCATATCTGAAAGGTGTCAAATTTCAGTTTCAAAACGTTCTGACAGCCATGTGTGGAAGTTGACACAGTTGGTCAAAATCAGCTGATGGCCCCGAGTGTGATGCACGTTCAAAACTCTCCAGGTGCAGTCGAGATGGGTCACCTATCCAACGGCGATCAGTGTGTTACCTGAGGACCATCTAACTGCAATTTACAAATTTTGATGGCAGCAAAATGGGATCTGAAATGAATTGAGCGCATACGAGAGAACCTCGAGATAGATCTGACATGGTATGCCTGCCGGTATGACCTGCACGTGCCACGTATAATAATGTCCACTCCCCCACTCCCCGGGGGGTGCAAAGGAACTGTTTATATGTATGTGGCACGCTTCATCATCATACTAATTATGAATTGTTATCATTTACAGTGAATGTGAACGCCAACTATCAAACCAAAAGCTCCGTGCACTAATGCGCGCACGCCGCCGCAAATCTGAACAGGCTGTTATATCCACAACAGACCTTACAGTACAGATCTTTGTCCATTCATTCCCATGGGTGACGTAAATAATGTGAAAGATTGTCTCCATCATAACGCAAGCAGCTGCGCCTCTCTGTGGTGTGCAGTAACGCATGATTGCACGCGTCAGTCTCTGAGCTGGACGGCTCTCACGTTGTAATAAATGTTCACCTTCTAACTTTGGAGGAGATATAACATGGAACTTGTACCAGGCCGTTACACCATTAATAAACATGCATCTTACCTCCAACAGCAGTCCAGGAGTGTTTCACAGCGCAGACATGAAGCCGAGACAGCAGCCTGTGGTTAGAATCCTCTTACCCAAAAGAAAAAATTAATTCCATATGATAATCCAACCATCACAGTGTCCAGAGTTATGTTGTGCTCCTGAAGTGGGCAAATGGCACTCTGTCTGAGGGCCTACATGGCCAACTGCCAGCAAACTTTGGAGCAAGGCTGTTCACTGGCAGGAGCGCGCATGTGCACCCTGCGTGGCCCATGCAGTGTTATGCATCCACACACAACACACACACAACTGAGTGATAATTACAGCCCCACGTGTGTGCGGAGCACACGTGCACGAGGAAAACAGTGCTCCGGTCTGCCATCCAGACATTTGGAGATTGGGCAGTCGGCAGTGCCTTTTATGGCTGTCTGACAGCAGTCTGTGCCATCTACATACGCTCTGGATGTGATGTGACAGGTGTGGTCGAACCAGTCTTTCTGCGCTCTGACATTGCAGACCAGACCTCTTTGTGGCAATATTTGCCGTATCGGGCATGCTTCCGGCACATTCTTGCTATGTGTGACAGGGGCTTTAAAGTGCTTTATAAATAAAGTTGGTATGGTATGGTATTTACAATTTATACAGTATTTGCATGCTAAACATGTTTGTGGTTTTCACAATAAAAAAAAATTCCAGTCGGATTTTATGTTTTTGTGTGAATTTAGGTTCATTGTGTTAATACAGTATGTCAGAATGAAAGAAAAACTGTAAAGTCACACAGGTAAGATTGTGCTGAAAAAAAATGACACCAAACAAGGCAAAGTAAACGGTTTCTTAAGGTAAATTATGAAGGTAAAATGGCCAATTATACCCTGGATCCCAGAAGGTTAAGTCCACTCCAGGAAACAATATTAAATTTTCCAGAATATAAGTTACATTTTTGTTTTGTGTTTTTAAAGTTGTTTTGCAGGTTCTGTGACATATTTTGACTCAACACGTAAAATAATATCAAAATACTCAAATATATTACATTATAATCTACAGCCACAAGATGCCACCATCTACCCACATGACGACTGAAGGCTGCTACTCTACCACAGAGGAGATCGCATGACAAAACGAAAATAAACACAAAAGAAATTTGATCCAAAAAAGTAGAAAAAGCCCACTATATACTGCAGAATTTAAACTACAAATAATAAAGTATAAGGTTAAGGTAGTACTGAGCAGCAGAAAGAAATGAGTCCTTGAACAGTGGGCTGCTCACAGAGACTTACCAATGTGCCGTTACCTCTCCATAAACTGGTAATTGCCAAGGAGATGAATATGAATAATTCTGCTCCCTAACGCCCGTTTACACATAGACGGTAAGAGCTCCCGGAAGCGTCCCGGAAGAGTTTTTGGCCATCTTAAGGATCAAACGCCGTTGTCAATGCCGGAACTAGGGGGCATGGCTTAGTTCCGGCTTTACCGGGAATCGTCGAAAAAATTATTCAACATGTCGAATAATTCCGGGAGCGCTCCCGGAGAATTCGCGTGACAACGGAGACAACGTGAACAACGGCGTTTGATACTTTTTAATTGCCGTTTCATCCTGCCCCTTCCTGTAGTGCCGCAGTTTACACCGGCGTAATTGGCGGCCGGCGTTGTATCCCTAACCAACGGCGTGTAAAACAGCGATAGAGCCCACATCGGCGTCCTCAAAGGCGTTTTAACCTGCGACAGAGGCAGACAAAACAGTGGCACTAACGGACAGTACGCCATTCTAAACGCCACCTCCCGGTTAACGGCGTTCCAAACGGCCGATAGGCGGCAGTCAGTGTAAAAACGCTAGCGCGCTGCATGCAGGCCTCTCACTCGTGGCCAGCTCCAGATATTTTTGCAGAGAAGCTCCAGTATGCCTCCTAAAAGAAAATTGGCAGCGGCAAGGACTTACCAAGAGGTCTGGTTCAGAAGCAGAGGGTAGCCCTGTGGGGTGGAGATGAGCAACACGTTGAGGAGGGGAAAAGGAAAGGAGAAGAAAAGGCTGAGAGATGATCTCCCTCCCCCTGCAGTGACAGCTGCTTCAGCCTATTATACTCTGGGGGCGGTGCCTATATGCAAAAGTTCCTGGAGTAACGCAGGATTTGCCTGGATAAATCCAGCGGTACACAGGGCATTATCGGTGGCAGCAGAACACTGCCGTTCTCACACGCATCTTAACCTGCGATTGTAAAGGATAGAACTGGGTATTAACCCCGTTGCCTGACGTGTGCCGGATGCTACGGTGTCAAAACGGCGCTTTATTTGGCGGATTTAGCGGCGTTTTATCCACGTATTTGCGGCTAGTACGGCGCTCAAAACGCCAGCAAAATGCTCCGCCCCTTTCCACCGTGAAAACAGCCAGAACTACCACGAACTTCGGTCTACGTACTACCCGCCGACAAAACCGTTTATGTGTAACCTGGGCTTAAAGATATTTAGCCTATATTCTTTTGGCTAGTGTGTTACTGAATAGTCCTTCCAGATTGTTAAAAAATTAATTTTCTTGAATTCTTGTAATAAATGTTTCAAAAATAGATTTGATTTATAGCCCAATAAGAATTATAAGTTTTTGCTCTCCATGATGCATTTTAGATGCAACTTATACACTGCTGCGACTTATAGTCCACATAATATAAATTATTTTCTATAAATTAAATATCATGTTCTGCCCCCACAGCAGTGCTAATGCTATTTGTCAATGTTTATCATGTAATGATGCCATCTTGTGGTAGTTAGGAGCATTATTTTCTGCTGTAACGTATTTTTACCAGCACGCCCTGTCTAAATAAAGCAATAGTATTTGTGTGATATCTTATTGGTTAGGGTCCTATCTCACTGGGCTTTGACTGTTGGAGAGTAGTGGGAGATGCAAATTAGCAACCAAACACACTAAAGTCTGGGTCTTTTAGTGAAGCTTAGGGCTAGTGGCCGGTGAGCACCTTAGTATTTCTTCTGTTTTTCTTATTGCTTAATGTTGACAAATTATGCTGTATTTGTTGTCTTTCTGGTGCCTGATTGTTTTTTCTCTCTGTTTGAGGTGCGGTTCCATCCGGAGATGGGAGTGGGTGGCTTCTTCTGCAGGCCTCTCGTCCTGTGTACCAGCATGGACTCCCAAAATTTCCTGTATATTCGTATTGTAAATTGTGTCTGTAGCATGACCCAAGCAGAGGGTCACCCCTTTGAGTCTGGTCTGCTTGAGGTTTCTTCCTCAAATCATCAGAGGGAGTTTTTCCTTATCACTGTCGCCTGTGTGCTTGCTCTGGGGTTTGGTAAGGTTAGACCTTACTTGTGTGACGCGCCTTGAGGCAACTTTGTTGATTTGGCGCTACTGTATATAAATGAAATAAATTGAATAAACTGAAAAATGACTGCCCACCTAGCAGTAAAAGGGGTACCCAGCTAATAGCTAGAGAAGTAATGATGAGATGAGGAAAACAAATGGCGTCCCTACTCATCGTGCAACCCTCACTGTCACATCACTGAAACTCAGTAAAAATACTATGGGACAGAAGCTTTACCTTCTTACAGTTGCTTTTGTGGTTATAGGTTCTGATTTTATGGAGCAGCATTGATCAACATTTGGTTTCCAGGTCATAAAATACTGTGAAAAACCTCCAGGTCAAAATCTTTGGAACTAACCAAACTACATAAAAAGAAACCTCTACAAAACTTATACATTTCACAGCCATTTGCTCTCTCAAGTCCACACCTTTTAAAAATATCCCACATTTAACGACGTCTTTAACTTCCTTCATTACCCATATTGAAAGGATTTTCTACTGTATTTCTGCTGCTATATAATTAACATTAAAATTATTCATGTGATACTCATCAGATTGTAGACAACCAGTGGTTATGTCAGGCACTGTTCTATAAAAGATGGCAGAGGGCCTCAATTAAAACTGTCGGCTGAGCAAAACTGTCTCCTGTGCTCGATGTGTGGCCTAATACTGCATGATTTGATTATTCTGCACAACCAAACACATGCAAATTGCATTTAATCTTGAAGCTGTTAATTTCTAAGCATGCTGATTACGTGTGAGAATGTGTCAAGAGATATCATGAAGGTATTCATGAAGATTTCACTTCAATATGTTCATAAAAGTTCAAAATCAGATTTATATCCTGAGGAAAGAAAGCTTTAAACATTAAAAATATACTATGTCAGCCCAAGTCTGCCTTATTAGTGTTGTACCATTCAAACAAAGCCAATCTGTGGCGAAGCTTGGAAGGCATTTTCTGGAATGAAGGTATAGCACAAGCCGACCTGGTTGTTCACTCTGCCATCCCCAGCTTTTGTTTTTCTCAGCGTGTGGATGGCCATCTGTCAACCTTACCAAGAGATAGGCAATGATTTTTTGCTCGCCTGAGTGAACCCAGCAAAGCAATATTTCACATGTTAGCACTGAAAAAAGACCCACCTCAGAGGCTTTTGCTTACTGTCTGGAGTGATGTGGTGGTGGTACATCAAGAGTGATGGAACTGGAGCAACATCAAATCTGGTTAACAAGAAACTCGCCAAGGCCTCAGTTTTTATCCGAATTGCATGTTTCTGAAAACTGAAATTAAATTGGAGATTTTTCTGCTGCAGTGGACAGATCTGCCACGTGCACTTTATGTTGTGTGTGTGTGTGTGTGTGTGTGTGTGTGTGTGTGTGTGTGTGTGTGTGTGTGTGTGTGTGTGTACGGGGGAGATCACTATCTGAAATAGACTTTTTATTTTTTGGTATGACTTGCGTTCCGTTACAATGACTACATGACAATGTTTGGTGGTTAGAAGATTCACAGCCATAACACTGTACAGAACAAGTGGTTTACTGAATTCTTCCCAAAAGTAGAACAAAAAATAAAAATAAAAAACCGTCCCAAAAAATGAACTGAAACCCACCTATATATTCACAGTTGTGAATTAATATCAGACAGGAGCAGTTATACTCACCTGGGCCCATATCCGCAAAGCAACTCAAAGCCATCTCAAAGTGCTCCTAACTAACAAAGAATCCTATAGCCTAAGAGAGATCCAAGAGGTGTCTGAGAGCAACTCTGAGAGCAACTATGAGCTGTAATTGGTTGTCACAAAATGGGAAGGAGACAAAAAACCAAATGCACTCTACACTCATCGTTATGAATGATAGCTTCTCCTTTGTCATTGCAAACATCCATCCATCCATCCATTTTCTTCCGCTTTATCCGGAGTCGGGTCGGGGGGGCAGCAGCTCAAGCAAAGCCGCAGATAAGTGAAAAAAATAAAAGGGATAAATAGTTACAAGTATAAAATCTTACAGGACAGTGCAATAAAAATTTCTATGTACAAATATATATATATATATATTTCGTAGCCAGGTATTGCATGTTGTGATGATCATCTCAGGCATTTTAACATTATTATGCTGGGTGGGAAAACTAAGCTCATTCCTGAGATCAACCACAAACATTATTGCTGTAGGGGCAAGCCGGCAGCATGTTACTGAATCACTGTCATACAACATGCGGAGAATGTCTCTCCTTCTCTGCTTAAAACACACTTAGGCTTCTTAAAAGTCCTCTTCCCTACTCTTCCCAGTTTGGTACGTTCGGAGCTCTCTTAAAGCCTAAGGTGCTTTGTGAAAAACATTTATCTTACCAAGGGAAAATTCTAAGGGCCCCTTCACACATAGTACGAATAAGAACAAATCAGGGCGAATCACGGTGAAACAGCTCATATAAGCGAACCACGGAAACATCAAGATGATGTGGGAGGGACATTTGGTCGGGCAGGAATGAACAATCAGTACACAGTGTGAGCAGCTGGACCATGTGTAACCACATCGCGCAGCTGCTATGGAAAAAAAAATAAAAAAAATACATGCCACCCACAGGATTCAAACCTGCAATTTACCAAAGCTCTGATTGACAGCCAGAAACCACTGTGCTACCATCGCTGTCCTATAAAAGGTGCGGAAAAATGCCTGAAATCAACAAGGAGATAGACGTATTTAAAAAAAAAATAAAACCACACATCATAAAACAATACCACATTTTATTGAATCCCTCTTATCGTTGGTTCATACAAGTATGAACCGTCTGTTCCTCTGTAGATGAGCCATGGTCACAGATGTACAGTGATAAAATGACATGAATGGAGCAGTATGTTCTTATCATGTCCACATCTACTGGCCTGGCGTGTCCAGCTGGCCCCGCGTGTGTCCGGCCCGACACGCATGTCCTGTGGATGGCATGCCGCAGGACACACACCGCATCATGGAGCTCATGTGGGTGATGTGACATTCAGATCACCCACTGCGTGTTATGATCTGACAGTCCGTTTCACCTGGGGCAGCCTGTCAATGTGCGCGCCATGTGCTCGCTTGTTGCAGCCCGTCACAACAGAGATATATGTTTTTATGTATGTCCATGTGAGAACAGCAAGCAGACACACGTGCATCACAGTGGATGGTAAGTTCATGTCTGTCCAAACATGGTACGTGTTCCCCAGCCGTGACATCCAGAACCAGCTGTTGGCGGCCACTCCCCCGTCACTTCAGTGCACACACCAACGTGTCACTCTGTGTCTGTGTTATGTGATCATTTCTTTTGAGTTATTTTTACTGCTATTTAGTTATTCTCCCCCCATCTGCAACACATCCGACACGTGTTGCAGATGAGGGGGAGCGCAACACATGTGCGATTCACACGCACGGCACGTGTTGCGCCGTGGTGAGCCGACGCTCTGGCACGCCACATGTGCGTTGCTGTTTTGCAATGCCACGCTCGTGGGGGCACTTAGACAAATTTCACAGCCAGCTTGGAAGTGATCATCTGCTCACTATTTTCGTGCTAACAGTGCAAATGGCCACACATTTTCTAAGTGCCAAGTGAGCAGTGTTAGATGTTCATGTGTGTCACCTGAAATTTGGCTGACACCTTCCGCGAGAGGGATGGAATGGGCTCTCACAGAGCGCTCTCTGTCCTTCAGCCACTGGTGAGCAAAAATAGTTGTAGCAACAGGTGTACGAGGCGTTGGAGGCAGCTATGATTTTACACGTACTGCATACAATTCCTGCTTCATGCGCAATTCAGCCACATTCAGACTATGTGTGAAGGGGCCCTAAGCAATGTCTAACAATTTGAGGATTTCTACGATTTTTTCTTAGAATAACATCAGTAGGAGCTACGTTTAACCTTAGGGTACTTCTTGGATATGGGCCCTGGCTTTCACTAGAAACTCCTCCTCTTGAATGGCAGACAGGTCTTATAGCCTCCTGGAACCTACTCCCTGGTTTAGAACAACCAATAGTTAATTGGATGAGCAGAGGTACCCATTTTTGCCCCAAGTGAAAAGTAGTTACCAAATGTTAAGCCTTTTTCATTTGAAAAGAGCACATTGTTGGAATCAACACATTAGGCTATGAATAACATTTTAGGCTATAAATAAACTACAGTACTCACAAAGTGCTTTTGTTCAGTCTTAAAAAGTGTTGTGTGTTTTACTAAATAAGCAATGCAGAAAAACACTTTGGTTGATGGAAATGGTGTCATTACATAGTTTGTCTAACCGTGGGAACTGTGACGCCATTGCTTACAATGGTATAAAGCATGGGTGGGGCCCCCATCAACCCTTGACTGTGCCACAACAGACAGAGGAATAGTGACCAGCTGCCAGTCAATTTCAATAAGAGTGGGTGTTTTACAGCAGCAAGAGAAATGGTCGCTATGTGGGGGAGGTGATGGTCTAGTGGTTAAAGGAGACCTGCATTGAAATAAATGTGGTCAGATTTCAGAAAAGAAATAGCTGATATGTATTTATAAGACCCTTGTGAATGCAGTAAAGTAAATCTGTAAGCCCAAATTTGTAATTCAGCAGAGAAATATTTGTTTAAAAATGACAAATTTGCAGCTAACATTTAGCCCTCTGTGAAAACAGTTTGTACATCCGGATCATTTCCATGACGTCAGTGACAAGATGACACGTTCCCGCCTTCAGTCCGATCCCGCATTGAAATTGATTTTATCTTTTAGTAATGTTACTGTTATACACATCCTGGTTTCAACATCCAAAAGTAAGCTGCAATGAACGTGAGATACAGCTCTGCTTGCTCAGATCCAGGGATCAGATCAGCGGCGGCATCGACAGCGGGCGACATTATTCCCCGATGCCTCGCTCTCACTGCCCCCGATACGCTTACTGAGTGCATGCGCTCGTTAAATGCCTCCGCGGCACTCACACCCCCGTGTCTGCTGTGCAGCCAGCACCACCTCTCTGTCTACTGAATGGAGTTGCAGCCAACTTGGCACAAGTCCAGAGACTACGCTCGCTGTTTTACTGCAGTGCGCGCGGTGACACCTGTTGCTCGCAAGGACAGACTTCTTGCTGCAAAATCCGCAGCACCGCACGTCTCGGTAATCGGAGCTGCAGAGCTCCGTGGCCGCTGAGAGAGGTTTATATATTTTTAATGACTTGAATTCTTTGCGGGTCTCGCCTCCGTAGCCCGCGATAGTACACCGGAGGTGAAAGACAGTAGATTTTCAATGCGATACCACTCAATCAAACGGGTGTATGAAAAAGTCCACAAAAATAATTTTCAAGTACAAATAAAAGAAATGTGTACTCACCAAGCGTACCGCAAGACAATATGAAGTTTTAAAAAGTAGATCCTTCCGTATAAGACAAGAAAAAAGTGCAGATGCAAACTGACGTAAATCCACAGATTACAGTTGGCGCGCGCAATGCATGCTGGGAGAGGGTCTTGTCCCTGATGTCTCGGCAGCGTCCATGATGAGAGGGACAATTTGCGGAGGGCTAAATGTTAGCTGTAAATTTGTCATTTTCAAATGAAGATTTCTCCGTTGAATGACAGATCTGGGCTTGCAGATTTACTTTACTACATTCAGAAGGATCTTATGTGTAAATATAAGTCATTTTTTGGTCCAAAGATCTGACTGCATTTATTTCAATGCAGGTCTACTTTAAGGTGTTGGGCTTGAGACCAGAAGATCATGGGTTAAAATCCCCGCCTGACGGGAAAATCACTAAGGGCCCTTGGGCAAGGCCTTTAATCCATTGCTCCCGGTGTGTAGTGAGCGCCTTGTATGGCAGCACCCTGACATCGGGGTGAATGTGAGGCATAATTGTAAAGTGCTTTGAGCGTCTGATGCAGATGGAAAAGCGCTATATAAATGCAGTCCATTTATCTATGTCACCAGCTAGGGAAGGCCAAGGTGAAGTCTATTTGATGCAAATGCTGATGGCCCCTTCACACATAAGACAACGTTAGGCGAAAGAAGCAGAAACCGGAACAAAATCCGCAAACAAAAAAATGAAATGGGGAACCACGAAACATTCCACCTGATGTCGGGAGGCACACACGGTTGGACAGGCGTGTGTGATCCAACCTGTGTATGAACACACTGCAAGTACCTGGAACGTGTACATCATGCCACTACTGCGTGGGGGGGGGGGAACGACACACCAAAAAAAAAAAAAAACATCGTAGTTTCTAATATTTAATCCCTCTTATTGAGCGGACAATACAAGTATGAGCTTTCTGTTTCTTTGTATATGACCCACGGTCATAGACATACAGTCATGAAATGACATGAATGAAGCAGCACGCCCTTATCATGTCCACATCTGCTGGCCTTGCATGCGTGTCCAGCTGGCCCCATGCACGTGTCCAGTGAGCAGCGCGCCGAAGGTCAGCACATCATGGGAATCAGAGCTGACGTAGGTGACAGGACATTCAGATCGCCAGCTGAGTGTACTCATGATCAGACGGTCCTTTTCACAGCCTGGTGATGTATGCGCTGTGCAGCCGCTCCAACCCATTGCAAAGGGATGTTTTTATGTATCTCCATGTGAGGACAGCAGGCACACACATGCGCCTCACGGTGGACAGCTGTAAGGTCATGTCCTTCAAAACATGGTACGTGTTTTCCAGCTGTGAGGTCCAGAGATCTCAACAGCAGCGGCTCGTGTGGACATGCCCACTTTTTTGATCATCCCACAGAACAAAGTGTCACTCTCCTTTTCTTTGCTCTGTGATTATTTATTTTAGTTATTTGTTATGTAATTGTGCATATAGTTATTGTAGTATTTATTTATACACTCAACAAAAATATAAACGCAACACTTTTGGTTTTGCTTCCATTTTGTCTAAGGCACACCTGTGCACTAATCATGGTGTCTAATCAGCATCTTGATATGGCACACCTGTGAGGTGGGATGGATTATCTCAGCAAAGGAGAAGTGCTCACTATCACAGATTTAGACTGGTTTGTGAACAATATTTGAGGGAAATGGTGATATTGTGTATGTGGAAAAAGTTTTAGATCTTTGAGTTCATCTCATACAAAATGGGAGCAAAACCAAAAGTGTTGCGTTTATATTTTTGTTGAGTATATTTGTCCTGGCTGTGCTCTCTGTGTTTTTAATTTAACACGTTGTGTGCACTGAGCCATCATTTCCAGCTGTCAGTGAGTCGGGGGAGGAGTGATCAAAGAGGTTATATATGAGTACTAGAGGCCGCACTCACACTGTATCCCGGCAAGGGGCGTGGCCGCCATTTTAATTCCGGATAAGTCAGGAGGCAGCGCACATAAAAGTTCATTTAGTCTTGTCAAGAAACAGGTGGAATTTGTGGGTGTCAGAGTAAGTTTAATACTTTCCTGACATAATTTAATGTTAATTCATTTTACTTGCTCGATCCAGATCTGACTGGCACTTTAAAATGTATTTTGCGAGCTTTTTTCTGTGTGTTCAGTCCCGAATCCCCATTGAAAATGCATTAACATCGGGGAACAATATTTTGCCCGGTTAGGAGGTGTCATGTCGCTGTCCATGAAGGGACGTTCGCGTTTAGTAGACAGCATTGGGAGTGCGGACTCTAGGACCCATATAACGTCTTTGGGTGCGATACACATGCATGCCACATGTGTTGAGGGGGAGCCGACACACTGGTACCCCACATGTGTTGCGGAGGTGGGGGTTCACACTCGCACCCATGTGTGTTTCTTGGTAACGCACACTCATATTGCACTTAAACAATTTTCACAGACAGCTCGACGGTGGTCATCTGGTCTCTACTCTTGTGCCAGGAGCGCAAATAGCCACGCCTTTTCGAAGTGCCCAGCGAGTGGTGTTCGATGTCCGTGTGGCAATGAGCCTCAAATACAGTGCTTAGTCATAGAAATCAGTAGCATCACATAGCTCAGTGCTAATGGCTAACAACAGCTTGACTGAGTGGCTCCTTTGTGAGCTTTTTATTACAAATAACTGCAATAATATGGCTTGTTGTGTAGTTAATTTATGTAAAGGATCCTTTCAGAACCATGCGCTCCAGTTTTTCATGGTGACTTACTCAAACAGAAAGCCACTATGCAGAGAGCGGTGTCTTCACTGCGAACACACATACAGAGCCACAGATATAAGGCTGTTTATAGTAAGACTTTTGACACTGCAATAATTCTCAAACAGTGAAGGCTTTGGTGTCCAACAGAACTAGGCTGTGGAAATGAAAGAAACAGACAAATCAATTCCTTTCAAGATACATGTACCATCAACCATATCTGGTCCCAATTTCCATAATGTGTGTGATGAATGGATCATTCCCTACAACAATCCCAGGTATGTCCAGTAGGGGGCAGTTTTCAGCAGATGGCAGATGTAAAATAAAGTTGACTTTTGCACAGAGAAACACACAACATGGCCAGTTGTAGCTGGCATTCTTTCACAATACAAACAATATTCTTCATCTGTGTCTGCTTAGTTAACAAGTCATTGTCATTGGTCACTGGTCTCTCTTCTGCAGGAAACAGATTTTTGTCTTTAGGATGCTGGTTAAGCTGTTGCTCACCCATCTTTATTCATAATGCACTTATCCACATCAACACACTGATGTACAATACCTAAACCAAAATATAACCATTATTCACCAGATGTTAAGAGTTTTCAGTTTAATTCATCAGTTCACTAAAGAAAACCATTTGATCCAATTCAACCTGGACAGGCAGTAAACTGAGAGAAGATTTTTCAATATTCCAGCCAGCTGTGCATGAAATCAGTATCAACACAGTCTGTTCTCTCATCTCTCCCACTTTCTTGGTCACTTTAAATATCAGTAAAACACTGGAAGAACAGCACCCTGGTACCATATAACTAAACATTAATATCATTTGTAGAAATACTTTGAGGCAAAAGAGCAGATGACATGACATTACATTTAAAGTTTAAATTTTGACTTTGTCCAGCTAAAAGTTTGATCACTGAGAGTTCAGACCTATCTCGTGTGTTACCATTTATCAGATCTCAACTTCTTTTCAAGGTCACAGTCTACAGTAGGGCTATAATTCAACTACCATCTCATTAAGGTGGCCAATGATCATTTGAAAGGAGTAATGGTGTATAAAAAACGGCTACGTCAGACCTTATTAGTGCCATGCAGGACACTTTTAAATGTGATGAGCCATTAGCAACATGGATACAACCAAATGAACAACTGATTAGCATCTCAAAGGAAACTTAAAGTGTAAATTGTTAATAATTATTGTGATACTCATGTTACCCAGTCATGCAACAAACCCATCAGCAGATTTCTTCACATTTTGGTGGGGCATTAATTAGTTTGATAATGAATAATGTGCATGCAAATGAGCTGCAATCATAACAAAATTGTAAATATATGTTAATGAAATAAATTTGAAACTTGGCAAATATTTCACTTGGAACAGTTCAAACAAATACGCATGTATTATATAATCTGTACTGACTCGTGCTTCACAAAACACGATGTTTGTGAAAGTTGTAAATTCTAGTTGGTGAAGATTTTCAAATTGACTCTGTTTAGCAGACACGTCTATTGCAGGCATGTAATTGTGTTGCTGTTAAAAATTTTCCTCTCTCCTGTATGAAGTGTTGGATTGTGCATCTTTATCTAATTTATGCATCTTGTGAAAGCACACATCTGAATTTACTGGCGCCAGGCTAATGGCATTCATTAACCTTCACAACAGTGAAATGTTTGATCGGAATATAGCAATTCTCCTTCAAAAGGCTGTTTTGTTCCCTTAACAATTCAAATACTTCAAATGAGTGATTAAATGGTATTTTACTTCACACATCTAGTTTATGTACTATGTAATAAGTGTATCTCATCACAATTAATGTGCACAAACCTGGGACAAATGTATTTATTGCTGACCACAAAAAAAAAAGAAAAAAAAAAGAGATTGGATTTACTTTCTGACAGTTTGCTTATTATACGTATATAGCTTTGGACATTGGGTGTTGACAAGAACCATTGCATCTGGACACATACAGTAAATGTGTCTTCTCATTAGGTAGAACTCTAATTATAGAATATAAGTAATGAGCTGTAAAGTTCTAACAATAAATGAACAAAGTTGACTTAGGTCAACTTAAGTAATAATGTGCAACAGTATAAGTGGAGCCGATCTGTTTCTAAGCTTTGTGTTGATGACTAACTGAACCTAAATTAAGCTAATAAGGAACATGCATGCTAGTGCATGTATAGTCCCTACATTGTCTGTTGTCTTTAAATATAAAATTCAGACTTTGATGTATATACATGTTGGTGAACCGTCCAGCAGGTGTCAGTGTTAAGCAGGTTTACTCTTTGAAAGGATTCTGAAACGTTTCCTAAATGGTTTTGAAATGTTTCTGAGTGATAATTTGGGTGTTCCATAACTAAATACAAACAAAACCTTTGGGAGTAATACACATTCCAGCCTTATTTTATCACACTAGTCTATAATTTGTCCCATATTTTCCCTTGCAATGGGCAGAGGTGAGAGTAAGTCACTGTCAAGTCATTCTCACGTCATTAATCCACAAGTCCCAAGTCAAGTCTCAAGTCAGTTGTCAAACACTTGACTTGAGACTTGACTTGGGACTTTCTGATTCATGACTTGAGAGTGAGTGTCAGGCTGGGTGGTTAGGAATGGCTGGACACAAATGCAAGGCTTGAACAAACAGCTCTGGTTCTTAAAAGGGTTTACTGAGGTGGATAGCAAAGGTCGGTACACAAGTAGGCAGTCCAAAAAATACAGCAGTACAAAAATCATCAGGCTTAGGTGTAGTCAATCAAACAGACAGGAGGTCAGGAACATAATGAGGCAGGCAGGGAATGAAGAAGTTCAGAGCTCTGGATGAAAACAGAGGAGGTTTGTGAGCATAAATGACATGAAAGGGAGAAAAGCCTGAGGATGCTGAAGGTAGACTGTTGTGAGCAAGTTCAATCCATATGAGATGTGATGACCAGGAGGTGGGATGCTAGGGGGCAATAATCCGGAGTCCTTCCTCTAGCTCCTGATTAAGGTGTTCAGCTTGACCATTGGCCTGTATGTGGTAGCCCCAAGTTAAGCAGGAGGTGACTCCGAGAAGGCGACAGAACTCCCTCCAGAACTTAGAGACGAATTGAGGCCCTCGATCGGAAACAATATCCTGGGGCAAACCATGCAACTTGAAAACTTGTGACAGCAAGTTTAGACAGAGGAATAAAGTGAACCATCTTAGACAACCTATCAACAACAGTCAAAACTACAGTATTACCCTTAGAAGGCAGATGTCCGATTACAAAGTCTATGGTGATATGCGACCATGGGTGAGTCAGAACAGGTAACGGCAGTAATGTGCCCACAGGTGGATGATTGGATGATTTGTGCATTGCACACATTTGGCAAGCATTAATATAATCCATCATATCCTTTAGTAATCCTGGCCACCAGATTCTCTGCTGAACTACAACTACTAAAGTCTTTCTAATTCCTGGGTGACACGGGAAGTGGCTGTCATGACTCCACCTGATAACATCTACCCTGAGTGCCGCTGGAACAAAACATTTGTCCCATGATCAACCTAGAAGCACTGGTGTATTACCCAAAGCTGTCCGAGCTGACACAAAACAGGAAGCGGGTAAGATTGCCCCCAAATCAGAAGGCACGTCCACCGGATCACCCTGCTGTGACAGCACACCAGGTTTACTATTTTTGGAGCGCGGTCAGTAGGAAAGCATGAAATCGAAATGGCTAAAGAAAATTGCCCACCTAGCCTGATGGGCATTGAGGCATTTTGCGGTTCGAAAGATATGATAGATTCTTGTGACTGGTATGAATGAATGAATGAATGAATGGATTTATTCGGCACACACACAAATCCGAAAGAACAGAAACATACCAATAATATGAATGTTATATAAACAAGCCTGTGAGTCTGAAAGGGTGTGGGCAGAAGCAAAGCTTATCAACGCCCACCCCTGCTAGAATGAGTCCAACAGTTATAACAGTCATAACAACATATACACAATTTCACAACACACTACATATCAACACAGACATACACTTCAATATTCAATTACATTTCAATTCATGTATAGGTATGTTATGTATAAAGCGCCAAATCACAGCAAACTTGGCCCAAGTCACTCCATATTAACCCTGCCGACCCCCAGAGCAAGCACTAGGCAACTGTGGTGAGGAAAAACTCCCTCTTAGGAATAAACCTCAAGCAGACCAGGCTCTAGGGGGTGACCCTCTGCTTGGGCCGTGCATATATACCTGTATACGTACATACATACACACACATTATATACATATATACACTTATACACACACATATACACACTCACATATATACCTATATACATACACACTAACACATAAATAAATATACACTACATATATATACACATACATACATTTATACCTACACATACATACTACATATATGCATATACATATATACACACACATATACACGTACATATACATATTGACTGATTGATCATTTATTTTGAGTTTTACAAAATAAGCATTTCTTTGACAACTACATTTACCCACATTGGGTTGAAAAGAACAGGAGATACAAACATACACGCATACATACCCGCGCACTTAACCCGAAAAGGGGTGGGATGAAGACGAACTTATTTAATCCCACCCCCAAATACCCATACGTTATTACGACTACTGAGTGTGACCAATATTCCTTTTTTATTACTATGTAATTGATATCATATATTAGTGATGAGTATCTATAATAATAATAATAATAATGATGATGATAAAAACAATTCCCACCATAATAGACAGTAATAATGACAATAATTATTGTCAATCAAAATTTTTTTTATTTTTATTTCTATTATTATTATTACTACCATTTTTTTTAATTGCTATTGATATTGCTGGTGTCATTCCTTAAGCCATTTTCATATGTCAATAAGTTCCCCACATTTACTCAGAAAATGACTATTTAAAAGGACTATTCTTGTGTGTGTCGATGGTAATTCTGTCTCAATATATATATATATATATATATATATATATATATATATATATATATATATATATATATATATATATATATATATATATACATACATATACACATCATACATGCGAACATACATACACAAAATACACACATCACCTATACACACATGTATACACATAATACATATACATATACAATTATGCTACATTCATTTTATTTTATTAATTTAATTACCTTAACTTTTTTATTAATTTATCATTATCATTATTATTATTATTATTTTCTCTTTTTTTTTCCCCTTCCCCTCCTTCCCCATTTGTCATGTGTGTGGTGCATTAAAAGATGCAAAGTATTTTGTAAACCTGCTGTCAGAGAGGGGTCGCCCCCTGACACAGGTCCACCCTTTGGTGAATGTCCTAGGCTCTGCTCTGCATGGAGTCTGCTGGCAGAAGGGGGAGACCTTTGAGCAACAGACCCCCACTTGACGACCCTGATCTGGTGATAGTGATGTAAGTGATGTAAGAGGGGGAAACAAGGAGGAAAGAAAAGGAAAAGTCTTTTTATGTATCAATAAACTTACATATGTACATATTTATATAAATGTAAACATAAATATACATATATGTATATATACATACATACACACCCACATATACATACATATTATACATACACATATATACATACGCACATACACACACACATATACGAGGGCTGTCAATAAAGTAACGGTCCTTTTTATTTTTTTCAAAAACTATATGGATTTCATTCATATGTTTTTACGTCAGACATGCTTGAACCCTCATGCGCATGCGTGAGTTTTTCCACGCCTGTCGGTGACGTCATTCGCCTGTGAGCACTCCTTGTGGGAGGAGTCGTCCAGCCCCTCGTCGGAATTCCTTTGTCTGAGAAGTTGCTGAGAGACTGGCGCGTTGTTTGATCAAAATTTTTTCTAAACCTGTGAGACACATCGAAGTGGACACGGTTTGAAAAATTAAGCTGGTTTTCAGTGAAAATTTTAACAGCTGATGAGAGATTTTGAGGTGATTATGTCGCTTTAAGGACTTTTCACGGTGCGAGACGTCGTGCAGCGCTCTCAGGCGGCGTCATCAGCCTGTTCAAGCTGAAAACCTCCACATTTCAGGCTCTATTGATCCAGGACGTCGTGAGAGAACAGAGAAGTTTCAGAAGAAGTCGGTTTCAGCATTTTATCCGGATATTCCACTGTTAAAGGAGATTTTTTTAATGAAAGACGTGCGGACGGATCCGCGCGTCGGGACGCAGCCGACGCGGTGCGGCGGCACAGGAAAAACACCTCCGTGTTGATAACCATTTGTAAAATCCAGGCGGCTTTTGATGGCTTTCAGTGGAGTGAGTATATGAGAAATTGTTTAACAGGCAGGACATGTTCCAACTTGTCCTTAAGGCTTTCAACAGAGGTGTTTTTCCTGTGGCGGAGCGTCGCGGCGTCCGCACGTCTTTCATTAAAAAAAATCTCCTTTAACAGTGGAATATCCGGATAAAATGCTGAAACCGACTTCTTCTGAAACTTCTCTGTTCTCTCACGACGTCCTGGATCAATAGAGCCTGAAATGTGGAGGTTTTCAGCTTGAACAGGCTCACGACGCCGCCTGAGAGCGCTGAGCGACGTCTCGCACCGTGAAAAGTCCTTAAAGCGACAGAATCACCTCAAAATCTCTCATCAGCCGTTAAAATTTTCACTGAAAACCAGCTTAATTTTTCGAACCGTGTCCACTTCGATGTGTCTCACAGGTTTAGAAAAAATTTTGATCAAACAACGCGCCAGTCTCTCAGCAACTTCTCAGACAAAGGAATTCCGACGAGGGGCTGGATGACTCCTCCCACAAGGAGTGCTCACAGGCGAATGACGTCACCGACAGGCGTGGAAAAACTCACGCATGCGCACGAGGGTTCAAGCATGTCTGACGTAAAAACATATGAATGAAATCCATATAGTTTTTGAAAAAAATAAAAAGGGCCGTAACTTTATTGACAGCCCTCGTATATATATATATATATATATATATATATATATATATATATATACATACATACACACACATACATACACTCAACAAAAATATAAACGCAACACTTTTGGTTTTGCTCCCATTTTGTATGAGATGAACTCAAAGATCTAAAACTTTTTCCACATACACAATATCACCATTTCTCTCAAATATTGTTCACAAACCAGTCTAAATCTGTGATAGTGAGCACTTCTCCTTTGCTAAGATAATCCATCCCACCTCACAGGTGTGCCATACCAAGATGCTGATTAGACACCATGATTAGTGCACAGGTGTGCCTTAGACTGCCCACAATAAAAGGCCACTCTGAAAGGTGCAGTTTTATCACACAGCACAATGCCACAGATGTCGCAAGATTTGAGGGAGCGTGCAATTAGCATGCTGACAGCAGGAATGTCAACCAGAGCTATTGCTCGTGTATTGAATGTTCATGTCTCTACCATAAGCCGTCTCCAAAGTCGTTTCCGAGAATTTGGCAGTACATCCAACCAGCCTCACAACCGCAGACCACGTGTAACCACACCAGACCAGGACCTCCACATCCAGCATGTTCACCTCCAAGATTGTCTGAGACCAGCCACTCGGACAGCTGCTGGAACAATCGGTTTGCATAACCAAAGAATTTCTGCACAAACTGTCAGAAACCGTCTCTGGGAAGCTCATCTGCATGCTTGTCGTTCTCATCGGGGTCTTGACCTGACTCCAGTTCGTCGTTGTAACCAACTTGAGTGGGCAAATGCTCACATTCGCTGGCGTTTGGCACGTTGGAGAGGTGTTCTCTTCACGGATGATGCAAAGGAGATGTGTTGCACTGCATGAGGCAAATGGTGGTCACACCAGCTACTGACTGGTATCCCCCCCAATAAAACAAAACTGCACCTTTCAGAGTGGCCTTTTATTGTGGGCAGTCTAAGGCACACCTGTGCACTAATCATGGTGTCTAATCAGCATCTTGGTATGGCACACCTGTGAGGTGGGATGGATTATCTTAGCAAAGGAGAAGTGCTCACTATCACAGATTTAGACTGGTTTGTGAACAATATTTGAGGGAAATGGTGATATTGTGTATGTGGAAAAAGTTTTAGATCTTTGAGTTCATCTCATACAAAATGGGAGCAAAACCAAAAGTGTTGCGTTTATATTTTTGTTGAGTATACATACACACACGCATACACATATATATATATACGCATACATATATACATACATACATATACATGTTTCCCCCTCTCTCTAAGTTATTACCATCATCACCATACTTCTATTTGACTAGCATTTCAACTACAGGATCATGATGTATAAAAATAATACTTTTGACCATGGTTACGACACCGGCAATAACAGGTATTATGCAAATATGTTAACATCTATTATATTAACAAACATATAGTAAGATTTTATCATCATTATTATCATCGTTTTTATATATATAATATAGTTTACAATTATGGCTATGATATATATAATAAAATTGATGTACAGGATAATTCCAGGTATTTTATGAAAGTTTGTGTGTCCTAGCGAGACCCCTTCTATTGCTGACAAGGCAAAAAAGCAAAGGTAAATTAACTAGAAATAAATTAAAAGACGTAACGATCACGCACCTCTCTCCTCATTCATGTATTTCAACAGAACCATTTCTTTGTATCTTTTTTTGAATTGATGGATGTTAGGACATTGCTTGAGCTGAGGTGCCAAACTATTCCACAGCTTAATGCCACACACGGACACACAGAAACTTTTCCTGTTAGTTCTCACTGCCTTGACTTTAAAGTTACCACATCCCCTCAAGTTATAGCTTCCTTCTCTCTGGGTGAAGAGACTCAGAATATTACTGGGTAATGAGTTTTTACTGGCTTTATATAATAATTTTGCAGTGTGAAAATTAACCAGATCTGGCATTTTCAACAATGTGGATTGCAAAAATAGACTATTTGTGTGATCAAGATATCCTACCTTATAGATGATTCTTATTGCCCGCTTTTGGATTATACAGAGGGGATGTAGCAAACTTTTGTAATTGTTACCCCAGATTTCTATACAATATGTTAAGTAAGGAGAGATTAAAGAACAATACAATAAATATAATGCATTATGATCCAGAAAATATTTTGCTTTGTACATAATAGAGACATTCTTGGAAACTTTTTTATGTATGTAGCTGATATGAGACTTCCAGCTTAATTTACTATCGATGGTTATCCCTAAAAATTTGACTTCTGACACTTTATCTATTTCGACACCGTCTATATTTATTGGTAAATTAGAATTGACATTATGATTTCCAAAAAACATGACTTTAGTCTTTTTTTATATTTAGGGATAATTTATTAATATTCAACCAAGTTTTCAGCTTAATTAATTCACTATTTACCACATTAATAAGTTTGCTATAGTTATCACTGGAATAGAATATATTGGTATCATCTGCAAATAATAATAATTTTAATAATTGTGACACATTAAATATGTCATTTATATAAAGATTAAAAAAATGTGGACCCAGTATGGATCCCTGTGGGACCCCACAAGGGATGCCCAAACACCCAGATTTAAATGCACCCATCTGCACAAACTGATGTCTCTCCGTTAAATAGCTTTGAATCCAGTTCCAAGCCACTCCCCTGATACCATATCTTTCCAATTTATTGAGTAGATTAAGTGTGTCAAACGCTTTCTTTAAATCAATGAATATTCCAACTATATAGTTTTTACTATCTAAGGTGTTTGTAATCTCTTCTATTGCTTCAATTATTGCAAGTGAAGTTGACCTACCAGACCTAAACCCATATTGACATTCGTTAATTATATTATATTTTTCTATAAAGGATCCTAACCTGTTGTTAAAAAGCTTTTCTAAAATTTTGGAAAAATTGTGGAAGTAGAGAGACCGGTCTGTAGTTTGTGAAGATATGTTTATTTCCATTTTTGTATAGTGGAATAACTTTTGCCATCTTCATTTTGATCGGGAATGTCCCAGTTTGAAATGACAAGTTACATATATGAGTCAGGGGTTTTGATATGCTTTTGATTATTGTTTTTACTAGCTTCATATCTATGTCATAACAGTCAGTTGATTTTTTATTTTTACATATTATTTCGGCTTCACTAACACTGGAGAGAAACATTGTGTTTGGATTGATTTTTATGAGTGATTCCTGCTCCTTGTTACAACCATCGGGAATTTTTGCTGCCAAGTCAGGTCCAATATTAACAAAGAAGTTATTAAAACCATTAACTATGTTATTCATATTATAGATGTCCTTGATCTTATCAATAAAATAATTTGGATAAGAATTACCTCTTACCTTATTTTTGATTATAGTGTTAAGAATTTCCCAGATTCTCTTGGTGTCATTTTTATTATTATTTAATAGATTGGTATAATATAATTTCTTGCTGGCTCTGATTATATTAGTTAGTTTTTTTTTTATATATAATTTATATCTATGTTCAGATTCTTTTGTCCTTAGTCTAACAAATTGTCTGTATAATGTATTCTTCTTTTTACAAGCATTTTGTAGACCTTTTGTTAACCATGAACTTTTGGCGACAGTACTGTTTTTGTTGACTTGGCGTATTAGACAGTTTATCTCATATAATGAATTGAAAATGTCTAGAAATTTATTGAAGGCACAATCCACATCATTCTCCCTGTACACAGTGCGCCAGTCCTGTTTTGTTAAGTCATTATTGAGGTGATCTATTGCTTTTTGGGTTCTCACTCGTTTAAATACAGAGTATTGGGGTTTTACCTGAAAATTACAATTGGAGTTATACACAGTGAACACAGGAAGATGGTCAGTTATGTCACAAATCAATAAACCACTTATATTTTTAGTTTCTATGTTGTTTGTGAAGATGTTATCTATTAGAGTTGCACTATTCAATGTAATTCTGCTTGGCCTGGTGATAACTGGGTATAAGCTCATGCTGTACATTGTGTTTATAAATTCGTCGGTTGATGTGTGCCTATTGGGGTTTATTAAATCACTGTTATAATCTCCACATATAAATATTTTTTTGTTATTTATTGATGAAAACATTCTGTCCACCCAGTTTGTAAATGTAGCCATATTTGATCCTGGCGCCCTATATAAACAACTTATAATAATGTTTTTCTTGTTTCCATTATAAATTTCTATTGATATAAACTAGGAACGGCATTTGTGCCCCCTCCAACCAGTGACGCCACTCCTCTGAGGCCACTTTAACCGCCAACAGCTCCAGGGCCTCGACCTCGATGCTATAGTTACACTCGGCAGCGGTCAGTTTCTTGGACAGGAAGGCGCACAGGTGCAGCCTATTGTCTGAGGACTTAATTTGCAACAGAACTGCTCCAAAACCCACGTCAGAAGCACTGACCTCAACCACGAACTGTCAAGCGGGGTCAGTCAGGGAGGAGCAGCACGGGGGCCGCTGTAAAGCGATGTTTAAGGACCCTAAATGCCTCATCACACCCCAGTGTCCAGATGAAGAACAATGTGACTTCATGCAACGGAGCTGCGATTGTGCTGAAATTTTCGTATGACCTTGCGATAGAAGTTTGCAAAACCCGGGAATCTTACGAGAGTTTGGAACAGCCCAGTCCTGCACGGCCACAACCTTTTCAGGGTCCATTTTGATCTCACCCTCCGTAATAATGAATCCTTGGAATGATACCGTTGGTTTATGGAACTCCCATTTCTCGGCTTTAACAAACAGGTTATTTTGCAGCAGGGTTTGTAGTATGGTGCAAACATGACGGGTGTGGGTTTCAAGGTCGAAGGAAAAAAATCAAAATGTCATCCAGATAAACAAATTTGTTCAAGAATTTATGTAACACATCATTCGCCAAGTTGTGGAAAACCGTGGGAGCATTTGAGTCCAAAAGGCATGACTAAATACTCGTAGTGGCCTGTGGGCATGTTAAATGCTGTTTTCCATTCATCACGTTGTTTAATTCTGACTAGATGGTAAGCATTGCGAAGATCCAGCTTAGTGAACATCTTGGACCCTTCCAAAAACTCAAAGGCGGATGAGATAAGAGGCAGTGGATAACTGTTCTTTACTGTTATATCATTAAGTCCCCGGTAATCGATGCAGGGGTGGAGGGACTTATCCTTTTTCTCTACAAAAAGAACCCCGCAACTGTGGGTGGCAACGACGGTCTAATCAAACCAGCTGGAAGCAATTCCTGTATGTACTCATTCAAAGCGATGCATTCAGGTGCAGACAGAGAAAAGAGCTTTCCCCAAGGTGGGCTTGCCCTGGGGAGGAGATCAACAGCACAGTCGGATTCCTGGTGAGACAGTAACGATTTAGCTTTAGCTTGACTAAATACGGGTGCTAGATCATGATAACATGAAGGCACTCCTGTGAGATCTGGGTTACAATCTGGCTGTGTACGTTCAGATTTGAACAGACATGCATTCTTACAAGCGGGTTACCAAGAGATAATCTCCCCTTTCGGCCAATCAAAATTGGGGCCATGTCGTTGTAACCAGGGGTGCCCCAGAATTGTCGGGTGAGCTCAACCGTTCAAGTGAGTGATCATAAAAGCTATCTTTGTCCAATCGGACGGAAACATTGATGGCATAATAATAATAATAATAATAATAATAATAATAATAATAATAATAATAATAATAATATATTTGTCCTAACATTTGAGAACAAACAGAGACAGAGAAAGTGTAATCACAGATATCCCAGTAGGTGGAGTCAGGTCAAATGGACTTGTTTAATTTCTTGAAGATGTTTTGCTCAAGAGTAAAATGCCAATTAATAAGTCAGGTCAACCAAACAAGTCCAGCTAACCTGATTAAAGCTACCTGGATATCATATATTTAATTTAACGGGGTTAATCCCATTGAGATGGAGACCTCTTTTACAAGGGAGACTTGGACAATTATAAAGTTTCCAGTTCACCTAACCTGTAGGTCTTTAATGTGGGAGAAAACCCACACAAACACGGGAAGAACATGCAAAGTCCACACAGAAAGGCCACAGGTGGGAATCAAACCCATGACCTGCTTGCTGTGAGGCAACAGTGCGAAACACTAAGTCACTGTGCTACACCATGAGCTGGATGACTGAGAATCTCCACAGTATTCACAAATATGCTCTCTGTAAAAGTCAGCAAAAAGGGTAGTTACTTTTGGAAAGCAAATGAAATTTGAGATGCACTTGAAAAATGTGAAACCTATCAAAAATAAATAAATAAATAAAACAAGTGGAAATTTGTCAGGTAATATTGCTGTTGTGGTTGAATCTTGAACACACTACAGTGATGAGGAAGCATTTCATTTAAGGGTGTTCTGATCACAGAGATAAACTCCTACATCCCAAATATCAAGCTCTGTGTAATGATTTTTCCAAACAGCTGACTGGCTTGGACTGCTCATGCCGTCATTCTGCAGATTTCACCTGATAATGCGCTGAGACACTGTGCCTGATCACATTCACCTGACCTTGCTGTACCAGCTAACTGAGGAGAAGAGAGAAAGAAAATGCTTCCACTTATCTCTTCCATTTGCTCAAAGACACCTCATTCCCCAGCTCTGGCTCCCAGCGTGGCACCCATTAACTTTGAACCTTTTGTTTGGATCAGACTGTGGATAGCATCTCTGCTTTTGCACTAAACATGCACACAACCTCTCCACATACAATCAGCTATTAAGAAATGAATAAACATGGAAAATCTCAGAAGGAAGTGTCAGATCTCTTCGCCTTGTTTGGAACAATGCTGGCACATTTTTGTTGGTTTGCAGCAGTAATTACATTTGTCATTGAAGGCTCTTGAAATCAGGTGGTTGCAGCTCCTAATGAGATACTGATTAGAGATTCTGAAATTCACTCATGACTGATTTGATGTTATTTTTGTAGAAAAATGAGAATAATTTGCTATAATGCTACTTGTTAAGGTAATTACTCTATAATTGCCTTATCAAGGTGTCATACAAGAGTCAAGGCAAAAAATATCACTGCCCTACAGCGGTACTTTATCACTCTCTAGTTAGCTTTTATCTGTTAAAATGCAGCACAATCACACTGGCACTACTTTTCACTGAGAAAAACGGTTTGTGTGTCATCAATGCACTGTTCTTTATTGGTTTTCAAATCTAACACACACAGTTGGCATTAAAAAAAAATCACCAGCCTGCAAATAGGAAGTCCCTTCAGCTGCTCCCTTGTTTGTTTTTTCCCATCCCCACATCACTGCAGTTTTAAACCGGATGCACTTCCTGATGTACGGTCACTTAAATTGATATTTTTTTCTGGCCATGATAATTTTGTGCACACGTTTTCCTTTAACTGAGGCCTCAAATTAATAAAACGTGCTCTCAAATTAATAAAACATGCGCATGTTTTCCTTTAATTGAGCCATCGAATTAATAAAACAAGTGCACGTTTTCCTTT
The DNA here is from genome assembly GCF_902500255.1 of Thalassophryne amazonica. Taxonomy (NCBI): domain Eukaryota; kingdom Metazoa; phylum Chordata; class Actinopteri; order Batrachoidiformes; family Batrachoididae; genus Thalassophryne; species Thalassophryne amazonica. The sequence continues at coordinate 76,162,937 of NC_047103.1, read as the reverse complement.
CATTCAAAATGAACTCCATAATATGAGCTAAATTGTCATCCTGATGACGGGGAGATGCTTCGCCCTCAGCATCCTTTTTAATGTGCTTAAACCCCAGATGATGCCATGCTGGGCAGCCAGAGTTCTCTATTTGATGCCCTTGTGCGCCTAAACCATGATGATATACCCTGACCAGATCCATTTCTAATGGGGAAATGTATTACACTGTCTCCTGGTTTGTTGGCTAATAGCCAACATTTATGTGTCAAGACAATATTGAGTGCACGTTTGACAAATTTTGGCCACGTTTAAGTAGATCATGCCCTTGTTTTACTCAAACGATGCTTAAAACGTGCACACAGTATAATTAAACGTACGCACAATATCATAAAACAAGCGCACAATATCAGAAAATGAGTGCACAATATAATAAAACGTGCACACAATATAATCAAAGGTGTGCATAATATAATCAAACGTACGCACAATATTATAAAACGAGCGCACAATATCATAAAACGTGCACACATTCTCTCCACATGCAAATCATTTTGCAATGACACTTCCAGGGCTCTGTACTGACACAACTCCACATTACATGGAAAAATGTGACGGGGTGGGGTTTAAACCAGAAACCTTCTGCATTGAAACCAAGCACACGAACCACTTGGCCACCACCCCCACTGCTTACAGCATGTAAATATGAGAGAGAAGTAATAAAAACCTGTGATTTTGTTTTTGGAAAATATATTTCATCGACAGGTGGAATGTTTGAAAGGAACTCACTTGGACATAACTTTACATACACCTTGGCCAAAACCTTCAAACTTCCCCAAAAGCGTGTTTATAAAATAGGTAGCTGACATTTCTTAAGGGAGGTAATAAATTGTGCAAAGTTTCTATAATGAGTTGGAATGGTGTGTGATTACAGAATGTTTTTTGAAACTTAGACCTCAACGGTTTTTAGAAGAAGAACTCAACCCTTTTTATTTCCTGTTAATTATATATATATTTTTAATGTTAATGTTAGTTTCCCCAGCTCTTTCCTTAACACTGCCCCTCACATAGTACAAACTCCAACTATTCCATACTATTCCAAAAATTTATTCAAAATCACAGTGAAAATATCAGGCCTTGGTCCTGAAGAACGTCTCTCACAGATGAGATTCGCTCATTCAGAACCCTGAACAATGGACACAAACATTTTTTATGAAACTCAACATAGGCGTGACAGAGGCGGACCTTATTTCACAAAATCCTTTCCTTATTGGTCCCCATGGGTTTATGAGGGAGGTCCAGCCCCCTGCCCAAGACCCTCGCAATAGTCAGAAATGTACACTGAGATTTTAGAGTAACATACGGATGCTGCCTTTAACCCGCCATCTTTTCCAAGGATGTCCATGCATTTTTCAGCAAAACCATTGAATGAAATGAAAACCATTTTCTGCACAGGATGCACTTTTAATGACCTGCAGGATGTGTACAGGACACATCTTCTGAAAAGGGCGAGACAGATCTCCTCAGACCCCAGCCATCCTCTGTGGGCTGAGTTTACACTGCTACCATCCGGCCGCAGCTTCACTGTCTCCAAGTGTAGAACCAACAGATTTAAAAATTCTTTTATTCCGGTTGCAGTTGGTGTTTTAAACCAGTCTTTGTAACTGTAATTGTTGTTCATCTTTTTAATTGTCTATTTTTTGTGTTATTGTTTTAAAGGATGTGTGAACTGGTGTGTATTTTTGCTGCTGATGCAAACCAAATTGTCCCATTGGGGATAATAAAGACACCTTGAACCTTGAACCAGTAGAGAATGTGCATAGAAAATTTTAAAATGAAAAATGCAACAATGACCACCCCTATGTTCCCACTCCCTCATGTTCATAGGATTCCAGTGTTGTAATGTAACAAAGCAGAAATACTGCATTACTGTAGTTAACCCCTTAACGCCTATTGTCGCATATATGCTACAATATTTGACTCAAATATGCAACATACCAAATTGACCAGTATGCCTGTTGTCGCAAATTTGCAACATGCCATTATTATTATTATAACATTATAACATCAATTATTACCAAAATACCAAAATTACTATTTATCTCAGGAAGTGTGCTGAAGAGCGTGAGACCTCACCCAATCCTCTTTCACAGACTGTGGCGTCAAACCTGGAGTGGTCTCTGCATCCGTGATGGTGAGATTGTTCTCCTGACGTCGATCTCACACGTCTGCTCACAAGGTCAAGTCTCTGGCAATCACACACTGTGCATTCAAGGTTTAAATGCAGCAATCTCTGATTAAGACAAAATACACCACAGCTGTGAGTCCTGATGACCTGCATGTGATAACAAGCCTCAGGTGTTCAGGGTGAGGTCCTAATGCTCAGCCACTCAGTCCTGAATGCATACCACCTGGTGGGAGAAACAGAAAACAAAAACCAAGCCAGCCAAACACCCCAGCCCACAACAGTACCCCACCCTCACGGGAAGCCTCCCGGCGACCACACGGACCTGGGCCAGAAAAAACAAAGCCCCCCTCCAGGGACCATGGCTGGAATGTTGGCTGGGAACAAAAAACACCTCCTGCAGCTTCAGCTCCTTGTGCTGACGATCCAGCTGGGAAAGGCCCGTCTCCAGGAGCTGTGCGTTACTGTGCTCTGACGACAGCTCCATCATCAGCTGCTCCACCTGCAACATTAATTTCTTCATGCAGTCATTGATCATCTCAATGTTGAGCCTCTCCAGCTCTTCTCTCAGCTGGATAACGCACGCTTCCAGCCGCCTCTTCTCTGTCAACAGGGAACTCCGTGCCGAGACCATCACTCTCATCCTAGAGCTCATCCTTTCCCACCCTGAGCCTGGCTGCAGCAGACTGCTCCACAGCTGACACTCCAGTGCAGAGACATCCTTTGTTGACTTAAATGGTCTTGCCCTCTGTTTCATTTAGCAAACCTGTTAGAGTCTCCACCTTTGCGTTCATTCCTGTCGACTCTTGCTTTAGTTGTTCACTTTGCATAATTTTGGCCAGGAGTTCTTGAACCTGTGTACTCAGCCTTCTTCCGACTATGTGTTAAAGTCTGCTTAGTCATAAAAAAAAAAGACAAACACAAACAACCATACCAACCCCCCCCTCCCCAGAGGACTGTCCCATCAAACCCCGGGAAGAGGAGAAAAGAAAAAACACAACCCAAACTTAAGCTTACAAACAAAAGAAAACGCTAACACCCCCCCCCCCCCCCCCGGACGACATGTAGGGACCAACACCCCCCAGAGGACATCCCGCCAGCTCCAGGAGTAATAACCACAGCTGAGGTCCCTCTGGGATCCAAAGTCACCCACGGGGACTCCCAGCACCTCCCAGAGGACCGTTCCATCAAACCCCAGGAGATGCCCCCCCTCATGACTAACAGACCCAGCCCCGGCCGTCTACGGCTAGATGGACCCACAGTCCTTTCCCCCCCAGAGGACACCACAGTCACACCCTGAGGGCGGAAACTGGGGGAAAAACAAAAAAAACCATACAAACAAAACAACAACCCCAACCCCACCCCCTCAGCGCAGTGGAAACTGGAAGTACGTCCAGTGTCACCAACCACGACTATACCCCAAAAGTCAACCGGGAGGAGTGGAACAGCGGTAATGGCGTACGGCACAAGACGGCGCCACCCCTCCGACTTTTAAACCAGCCACCAGCTGCGGGTATATTCCACTGCCCCTAACCTCAGCTACGCCGATGGCATACGGCTCAAAGGCGCGCTGAAGCCGGAGGTGGAACAGGGAATCAACAAAAAACAACACCCCGAACCCCCCCCTCCCGGATGCAGAGGTTATCTGGGAAACACCCAACACAACCAAACTGCACCACCCCCGCAATGCCGACAACCTATGGCTCACACGGCTGGGGCCAGAGGAGAAGACAGGGAAGTAAAAAAAAAATACCCCAAACACCCCCCCCCCTCCTGGGTGCAGAGGTTACCTGGGAAACGCCCAGCATAACCAAACTGCACCACTCCAGCAACGCCGACAACGTACGGCTCACACGGCTGGAGCCAGAGGAGAAGAGAGGGCACAACAAAAGCAAAAAAAAATAAAAGGAAAAAAGAAAAAACAACCCAATTACCCCCCCATCATCCCCCAGAGGACCGTCCCATCAAACCCTGGGAGGTGAAACCAAAAGAAATAAAAAAGAAAGACTAACAGACTAACATAAAGTCACCTGGGTAAAACTATGCTCCAGACAGCCTGCATTTTCAACTCCACCAGACCACAGACAGTGCTTTAAAACCCACAAAAACAACAAATTAACCCCTGATAAAAACACCTCATACTAAAACAAGAAACGGATAATAGACCAATAAAAAAAAACTAACATTGGCCTACGTCGTCAAGTGCAAAGAATGGAAAAACATTGTGTTTTCCATCCTTTGAACCTGAACGGTAATGTGACTCTGTCACCAACAGAGGGGGCCAAAGTGCCAAATAAGAAAATCCCTGTGGTAACAGAGTAAAAACCCATTCACACTGCTGTAAATAACAGCAGGTTATACCAAACAGCTTAAAGTGCAAACTAAAAACCACCGGGGCTGCTACAACAGGCGTCGGAGCCACCTACATGGGAGGAGACGGGGCTACAGCCGTAACAGCGGGGTGCGACACGACCCAAGCTGTAAACTCCGCCATGCGCGCACCAACGCGCACAACCCGGGCGGAGAGCACCCGCAACTGATCCCGGATCAACTCCAACATCTGCTGCAGCCTTCCCGGCAAAAATACCATCTCTGCTTCCACTGGTCCATTGTTAAATGGCCAGAGACTACTGTTATATTTCGGACGCGGTCGGAGCACCGACCCAGCATTTGAAAGGACCCAGCATAAAATAAGCAGAGCACGGTTCAAAAGATAACAGAATTTAATAAACATAACAGTGGGTGCGGTGCTAAACAACTAAAAGGTCCGCGGTCTGGTGAGGTGGAAACACGGCGCGCTCTCAACAGCGCAAACGGTCCGGAGCCACAGCAATTCGGACCCAGGGACCCCGCCGACACCCCCAGGTGGCTGCGACAAACCGAGTCTGTGAAGAAAGAAAACATGAGGTGAGTCCAACTCCACACAGAGAGACACAACTCAAAGGTGCACGCAATCAGCAAACACTTCCTGGCTTAAATCTATACATCAGCTTCTTACCCTGCAGGCACGGAACAACTCAGTTCAAATCTCCACTGCAGCAGAAGCTGATTAGACAATTAGCATAACGTGACAGCTCACTAACACAAAGTGTGAGGGACACCAAATCCACTGTCATTACTTCATAAAAGTCACCAAAACCAAATTACCTCAGGAAGTGTGCTGAAGAGCGTGAGACCTCACCCAATCCTCCTTCACAGACTGTGGCGTCAAACCTGGAGCGGTCTCTGCGTCCGTGATGGTGAGATTGTTCTCCTGACGTCGATCTCACACGTCTGCTCACAAGGTCGAGTCTCTGGCAATCACACACTGTGCATTCAAGGTTTAAATGCAGCAATCTCTGATTAAGACAAAATACACCACACCTGTGAGTCCTGATGACCTGCACGTGATAACAAGCCTCAGGTGTTCAGGGTGAGGTCCTAATGCTCAGCCACTCAGTCCTGAATGCATACCACCTGGTGGGAGAAACAGAAAACAAAAACCAAGCCAGCCAAACACCCCAGCCCACAACAAAGGGGTTAAGTAGAATTTTGACATATCTGTACTTTACTTCATTATTTACATTTCTGGTGACTTTCACTTTTATGCCACTAAATTTCATCAATAAAATGTATACTTTTACTCCAATACATTTCTATTAAACATCTTCGTTATGCATTACTACAATATAGAAAAAGTTTGATTGGGCAATATGCCTGTTTGCAGAGGTGAAAATCCTCTACAGCCGGAGCGCAGCGCCTTCCTCCCCTGCAGCATCAAGTGTCGTGTTTGACATAAAACGTTTAAAGCACAAAAAAATAAAAGATGACAGGTTGAATCTGCGCTCCGCTGAGGAAGACTGTGGAGGGTGAAAACCATCTGCGCTTTGGACTCCAAATGCGCACACGCTGATGCACACACACACCCACGGATCGGCTTCCGCTGGAGTCCAGCGCATGTTTCATTTCATTTATTTTGTTAGATATGTTTGCGTAAAAACGGTGCCATGTTTTGGATTCGAGAGCACAAAGAGTGCTACGTTTGGTTGCTTTGCAGTGGTTGATGGTGATGCTTGCTTTATTTTTTATTTTTTTTTACTTTTTCTTAAATTTGGCACAACTGTGTAGCTATAAATGACTATTCTGTTTCACAAGAGTCTGACTGTTCTGTTTAACAGGAAAGTGTGTGGGGGGCTTCCTGGAAAAAGACTGAACAACAACTTTATTTACAGCTATATACATCCACTGTCATGTACTGTGTTTTGTCCGGTTATCTCCCATGTTTAAGTCTTTGTTTCATATTGTTCTGATTTTGTGCTGTTTGTGTTTTGTTTTATTGTTTACTTAGTTTAGATTTTGGATTGTGTTGTCTGTGACAGTTTGTCTCGGTATCTAATACCGAGACAAACTGTGACTTCTAATACTGTGTTTTACTGCTTTTGAAAGATGATGACAGTGTTTGGGGTTTTATTTTTTTTATTTATTCATTTTTTGTGTGTTCTTTGTGTTTGTGATCCTTGAATTTACCCGTGTCCAAATCAGTACTAATAGTTATCAGTTATCTGTAATATAGATACATTTTTTAGCAGTTTATCGTCATAAAAGATAATTTTTCAGTTATCTGATTAATGGTTATCGAAGCTAACTTTTTGGTTAGCTGTGCCCACCACAGGTCTGTGACCATGGGTCATCACCAGAGGAACAGACAGATCATATTTGTATTGCTCACTTGATAAATGTGGTGTTTTTATATGGTGTGGGATTTAAATTTTTTTTTTTGTAATACTTCCATGTCCTTCCTGATATGAAGCAGCTTCCTGCAGTTTTTAAAGAGTAGCTCTATAGCTCAGTGGTAAAGTCTCTGATTGCAGGTCAGAGCTTTTGAAAGGTGTGAGTTCACGTCCCAGGTGGTGTTTTTTTTTTTTTTTAATTCCACATAAGCGGTGCGATGTGGTCCCACAGGTACCGGCTGGTTTTTATTTTTTATTTCTTCCACATAAGTGGCGCCATGTGGTGTACCTGGCACTGTTCCTGCTTGAGGGACACCAGCGCACCGGGTTCATGCACGCCTGCCCATCGGCCGATGTTTCATGCGCGATGTTTTATGCGCTGTTTTGCCATTTTCGTTCAAACACCATCCAAACTTCGCACTATGTGTGAAGGGGCCATTAACAACAACAACAAAAATATCAAAACAAAACAATGTTTAGCCTTCGTTTGCAAGGAATGGCGAGCGACCCTGCTTCCAACTCTGTCCTGATTAAAAATAAAAGCTCAGACAATAACCTGGTGATTGTGGCAACAGCTCACTCAATAGAATTCAAACTACATTATTCTGTAATACCATGTACAGAAGTTCATTAATCCTTCATTCATCATTTGAACTGTTGCCATGATTAGTAATAAAGGTGACTATGTCAAATTAGAATGCACAATCATGCCACTGTAATTTGAAAGCTCAGTTACTATTCAGCTGTCTCTTCCCATTGTTGCCTTTTTGTTGGTCTCGAGCAGCTACAGGTTACAGGTATTCATCTACTCTGATGGCCTTTGCTCTTATCTTTGTTTGTCACCCAGCTGAAATGGGCATATATAAGAAGGCAACAAAAAGCACAAAGCATTTCTGTGCTAAAACATGTTGATCCAAGTTCTCATTAATGCTGTTCATCCTGCTGAGCAGCATGGCGCTCTGCCTCGTTTGGTGGCATAAATCAGTCCACTGCAAATTCATTCAAATTATAGCTCTAACTTATGTGCAATCAAGTGCATTTATATGATACATATCTGCTGCACTGATACACAAACAGATCTGAAGTTAATTCTGTGAGTCACAGTTCACACAGTTGTTAAAAAAGTAACTTTTTAGATTTCATTAGCCGCTATTCCCAGTCATTTGTCTACTTCGATCCCAGTCTATGGTGCAGGCTCCAGCTGTACAAGGAGAATGTGGCGTAGGCCACCTTCAACAAAGGCACTTGTGTTTGGGAGGAAAGCACACTAATTGGGAAAACAGTGGGAAACAGACACATGACAAATTTGAAACAGATTAAACTCTATTAATCTGTTTGTAGAACTGGGTATGAATCCCACTCATGGTACCTATCCATGGACCAGACATTTCATTTGTATTGTCTCAGTCCATCCAGCTGCATATGTGTATCATTCTTGGCTGGGGTAGTAATCTGTGTCAGACTGGCGTTCCATTCAGGGGGAGTCGGAGACTCTCATCCGCTTTGAGGACCTATAAAGGACTTTCTTTATCTTCATCTAATAGAAAAAACTGACTGTGTGTATGTGTGTGTGTGTGTGTGTGTGCATGTGTGTTCACTATGCACAGCCACAGTAATTAAGCAATCAACACCAAACTTGCTATGGTGACTGGGAGCACCAAGGGGGAGGTTCTGGGGCCCTGAGGTTAAAAGCATATGAGCTAACACACACACACACACACACACACACACACACATGGTCAGCCTTATATATTACGAGGTCTGTTGGAAATCATTCGGAAGATTCAGACGGCTTTCGGTGGCTTTTCAGTCAAGTGAGTATCCGAGAAATTGTGTAACAGCTGGGCATGCCACAACATGTCCTGTGAGACTTCCAACATGGAGGTGTATTTTGTTGTGCGCCATGAGCGGCTCCGTCCCGACGCACGAATTCCTCCGCACGTCTTTCATTACAAAATCTCCTGTAACAGTGGAATGTGCCGCAAAAGTGCTGATGTCCACATTTTCTGCGATTTCTCTGGTAGTCACACGACATCCCGGATCAACACAGCCTTCACTTTGGAAATGATCTGGTCGTTTCAGCCTGTCGATGGCCGCTCGAAGTGCGGCGCGCCCTCAGCCGCTGTGGGCCGTCTTTAATCCGGTTGTAATCCTCCTTAATCTATGTGACGCCGATAGAATCTTCACCGAAAGCCATCTGAATTTTCCAAATGGTTTCCACCTGGCTGTCTCACACAGTTTCTGAAAAAAACTTCATGGAGCAAAGCGGCAGTCTCTCAGCCATTTCCCTGACAATGAAAATCCAACGAGGGGGGTGGACCAGTGCTCACTCAAAGCCTGCCCACAGACAAATGACGCAACCGACAGGCGTGAAAAAACTCATGCATGCGCACGAAGGTTCAAGCTTGGCTGATGCAAGCGCACATGATTCAAATCCATATAGTTTTTGAAAAAAATAAAAAGGTCAGAAACTTTTCTAACAGACCTCAGAAATCATGACCCACTCAATTGAGTGCTTATTTTCACAGTTCACGTGCTACTCAGGTCAGGTAGCAAGCATCACACTTTACTTACTACGTAGTAGCGGGTGGCTAGGCTGCACTTTAATTACAATCCAAATGGGCCAGTGTGCACTATGAGTGAGTTAAAGCACACATTTATTAAAATTCACATGTACCTGCTGTGTACGGCATGCTGGAGTATTGCAGTGATATGACATGCTCTCACCTTTTTAATCATCATTCACTTGAGTCTCATGAATGTCACAAATTGCTCTATGAACATTAATGATAACAACATCCACACAATGCAATGCAACTTACTACACCTTAACTAAAGTGACATGAAATATACAATGACATGTCTAAACTTCATCTCTATTAACCATAACTCAGCTAGTAGTAACATATTTTTACTATATTTGTGTAAATTATTATTTGTAAAATTGAATACTGTTTCTTTCTGTACAAAACAAAAATCTACCTGCATTTTTAATACCATCATTTTGTAATTTTAACTATATTGTATTGCTTTTTCATATTGCAGCTTTTCTGTGGCTAAACTACAGTAATTTATAAATTCTACTATGAAATGTGACACCAACATTTAATTATTGTAAAATTAACAGGTGCATTTGTTTGGTTTATTATTCTGATGTAGTTTATTGTTAAATTACATACACACTGCTCCATTGTTTTTCTGCTTATAGTTTATGTATGTCATGATTTTAAATTTCACTGTTAAACTAATAGATTTTTTTTATTAACAGTGTAGTCAAAATCTGTCATCATTAGAAATGGTTTAGTGTCCACTTTTCGAGCAGATTAAATGCAGTGTTGTCCTTGTTATGTTCGGTCTTGAACACACTGTTTTGGCCTTTCATTTTACACCCCACCCCAAAAAACCTAAACAAAACAAACATTTTTTTAACATGTTGCAAACATAGGACTGTTTTGACTGACCTGTCCACACGGTGTGGATGTGAACGATAATGACAACAGAATAGTCTGTCACAGTTTTCGCCAGAGCTGGAGTTTTGCCTTCGGACTCTGTCTAGCCTACTTTCACAAAAGCAAAGCCCTCTGTCATAATGTGTTACTGTTATTCTGTCCTATCTGTTTCCAAAAAAGAAATGTAGCTTTCCAATATTGTTGGAGCTTCTTTTGCAACTTCAATGCTCTTCTTGTGACATGACCACACCAGGTGTGTATATGAGCTCCCAATCTTGCTTATTCACACAGCTGAACCTCTATTTTTCTCACTAAAACTAACCAAAAAGTGCTGCCTAATGGAGTAATTTACACACACCCTGCCAAAGCCATTGACAGGACTCTCTCCGATGGCAAATGTCTGGCATTTAGCAAATCGATGACATGACTTATGAAGAGGCGCTGGGGCATTGCTGCCTCTCCATTCTTCTCAATAACAAAAGAGGAAGTGCATTAAAAACTAGCATTGATGGGTTGTTAGGAGTTGCAGTCAATGAGCCCTCAGAGTTTAAAATTAACAGGCTCTGAGGGTGAAAATTGTTTCCTCCGATCATCCGTCATGTCCAGAAAGGTCTTTTTTATAATGAATAATTGGAAACTAAAAGGGTAAAGGCAGTGGAGGATGGGAATCTAGTTGTTATAAAATCCTGGTGTACTTATCCTGCCCAGCTGTGAGTTAATGACAACAGCACCGCCTTGACTAAGTGTTATTGCTGCACTCCATAATTTCATCTTGAAAATGGGCAGGGGAGTGGATCTTCCTGATAGTAATAGAGTATTGATTTGAAAATAAACAGCAGTGAGACTCCCACCCGACTGACAGACCCATCTTTTCGATGGAATCGACAACAAATGGGCCCCCAGTTGGAGAGAAAGTTATGGATCAGGATGATACAGTCAACCGCCTTTCCCCCTGCAATCTCTCTTCCAATATATATTGGATTTTAGATAACCCATTTATGAGGCCTGTCATCTAAAAACCTATAGTTTTGAGCAAGAAGATGATAAGTTAAGGCCAGGATCTGTGCTGCTTAAAGTTTCTGGGACCACACTGTGCTCTGTATGGATCATACAGAAAACACTCTCTGGCAAGGAACTGTCATCAGACTCTGGCCTGAATCAAATTAAAAGCTGTGTTAAGCACATGATTGATGACAAACATGTGGAAGCCTATTTCTGACAGTTAAAAAAAAAAATAAATACACTTTTTTTCACTCAGTCAAAACTGATGCTTTGTCATTGTTCAGTTCCCTTTCAGGTCATGGTGATGCAGCACTATCTTAATGATGGATGATGTCACATTCCTGTTTGATGCATCCAGCTCCTTCAGCAGTTCCCTAGTGTTGATTTTAAGGGTCTGGTGGACTATAATTATGAGGTGTGAAGATATATCTTTGAGATAGCATGCCATAATTATGAGATACTGGATAAGAATCAGTAACTCATAATCACAATATTAAAATGTAATGATCAGACTTAATTATGTAATTATGAGATGTTAAATCATAATTATGACTATGTCTTATAAAATTGTAAGCCAAAATTACAAGAGAGTAAGTCAATTTGAAATGCTAAGTCATTTCAAACATTGTCCAATAATTATGAGTAAAGATCTCAAATCTGGCTTGTTATTGTATAATTATGACTTACCATGTCAACATTTTGGCTTAATATTTTGGCTTAATTGTTAAACCCTTGGCTTATATTTGTAATTTGTCATTGATGACTCGGAAATTTCCTTTCAAAATGATAATGGCTAAGGTGATACCACTATTCAAATCTGGTGACAAACATGTCTTTTCAAACTACAGGCCAATCTCACTGTTACCACAATTTTCAAAAATTCTGGAAAAGATATTTGTGAAGAGGTTGAATGATTTCATAAAAAATCGTACGACTTCACTGACTTTAATTGATTTTGTTGAACAAGTTACAAATGCAATAGAGAAGAAGCAATACACTGTAGGAGTTTTCTTTGATTTGCAGAAAGAATTTGATTCATAGATCACACTTTACTATTGGACAAATTACAGAAGTATGGTATTAGAGGACTGGCCCTTGATTGGATAGTTAGCTATTTATGCAACAGGTATCAGTGTGTCCATTTTGGGGGGACAAATTCTGAAGTTTTGAGGATTACAAGTGGGGTGCCCCAGGGTTCAGTCCTTGGGATGTTATATTTTTGTTGTATATTAATGATATAGGTTTGGTTTCCAAGTCTGTGAAATGTATTTTGTTTGCTGATGATACAACTGTGTTTGGTAGTGGGGATCATTTGGGACAGCTCCTGGACATGATGGAGAGGGAACTACAAAAATTTAAATACTGGTTTGATTCAAATAAATTATTGCTTCATTTGGGTAAAACAAAATGTATTATATTCGGAAATAAGCCCATGAACTTAAGTAGAAACTTATTATTGAATGATGCTGAAATTGAAATAGCAATCGAAACCAAGTTTCTTGGAGTGTTTATCAATGATAAATTAAGCTGTAAAACTCATATAAATTATTATTTTAAATCCAAAATGTCAAAAGTTATTGCAATTCTGTATAAAGCACAATGCTTCCTCTCCCAGCATTCGTTGGTTACACTGTATCATTCATTGCTTGGCCCATACATGACCTACTGCATTCAGGTTTGGGGAAACATAAAAAAACAAACAAACACAAACCTAATATTTCTGTTATAAAAGAAAGCTCTAAGAGTTATAAGTAAAAAACCATATCATGAGCCAACAAACCCACTGTTTGCTTGCTTACACATTTTGAAATTTTGGGACTTGGTTGATTATATTGTGATACAGACCATCTATAAAGTTAACAATAAACTCTTGCCTCAACATGTCCAGGAACTGTTTAAAATGAGGGAGTCCTGTTATCACCTTAGAGGAACATTAGTATTTGACAGCTTAATGATTCAAACTACTGTAAAAAGTCACTGCATCTCCATAAAAGGTGTTAAAATCTGGAATAACTGTTCAGATAGCATTAAATTATCTGGTATTTTGGCTGGCTTGAAAAGACTTTATAAAAACAATATAATTTCTTATTATAGTACGATAAATTAGGTTAACTGACTTTGTTGCTGTTCTTCTGTTTTATCTGTGCGTTATACTCAACCTGGTCTCACGGCAAGTCGTGATTCAACAGCACAAAATATACATTAATGTATTGGTTCATGATATTGTGACGAAAAGCACCTCATTTTCATCACCGCAGCACAAATTCATTCTAATTAATTCCGTGATGGCTGCACGAAATTAAAAGTGAAGCAGGGGGGTCAGAGTGGTTATGGTTAGGGTTGGGGGTAGGCGTAGGGTTAGGAATAATGTGTTTAAAAAAACCTTGTCAGGAAAATTTGACTCATTTCGTCACGGGGCACGGAAAAAAAAATGTGAGATTGGACTGTTATACTGCTGTTTGTTCTTCTTTGTACAGATATTTAGTTTACTGGTTAATCTATATTGTGTCTGCTTGTCTTTCTTGTCTTTTTTTTTCTTTTTTGGTATTTGTTGTATGGGTGTACATATATATGTGTATATACTAACTGATGAAGGGGGGCGTTGATAAGATTTTGCTTCAGCCTACACCCTTTCAGCCGCACAAAACTGGGAAATTGTTTGACTTTTTGTTTTCTTTTGTTTGAGTTTTTGTTTTCTTTTGTTTTGTTTTACAAAGTGGACCTATTACTCTGATTTGATCAACAAAAACAAACATAACTCCAAATTCTTGTTTGACACAGTGGAAACACTTATAAATGGACAACCACCTATAAGTCACTCTCCTTTTACAGCACAAGATTTCGTAGATTACTTCAAGAAGAAAATAGATGACATTAGGTTAAACCTATTCCAGCATGCCTTAACCCAGCCACTACACCCCACCACTGAGGTGGGTGCCATCATTTAGGTATTACCCATTTTTACAGAATTTGATAGTATCTCACTAGGTGTGCTGACGAAACTTGTAAGGTCTACAAAAAGCACAACCTGCTTATTTAATCGTACACCCACAAAACTGTTTATTTACCTGTGGCCCACTCTTGGGCAGACTGCGTTGGAAATTATTAATCTGTCATTAACCTCTGGGTCTGTTCCAAAATGTTTCAAATCTGCAGTGATTAAACCATTGCTTAAGAAACCTAATCTTCACCCTAGTATACTGAAAAACTAGGCCAATATCAAATTTATCACTTTGCTCTAAAATTCTGGAAAAGTGGTTCCACAGTACTCTGCTTATATCATTCCACATATCATATCATTCCACAGAGACAGCTCTCATGAAAGTGGTAAATGATTTTCTGCTTGCATTGGACTCAGACACCTCTACGGTTCTAGTGCTTTTAGAGCTTAGTGCTGGATCACCATATTCTACTCGATAGGCTGGAGAATCATTTTGGGATTACTGGGGATGCCCTTGTGTGGTTGACATCATACCTAACCAGTCATTCTCACTGTGATTTGTCCAACACTACCTCTAACCTTAGTGACATGAAATTTGGGGTTCCACAGAGATCCGTCTTAGGACCACTGCTCCTCTTTTAGCACCTTTTTGGCACACATTGCAGCGTTTTGGGATTATCTTTCATTGCTATGGTGATGATACTCAGTTATACATGCCGATAACTGCTGGTAATCCTTTACCAAAAAACAGTACTGATAAGTACATAAAAAGTAAACTGGAAGAATACTTGAAACATACTTGCATGTACTACTTTTTGGTAAGGGATCTCATCTACATAAAATCCTTAGAGGACTGCCTTGCATCAGTGAAAAGCTGGATGTCTAGCAATTTCCTACTTTTAAACTCTGACAAGATTGAAATGATGGTTCTTGGTCCAGTGATACATAGGCATCAATTTGACCAGCTAACGCTTAGCTGGTCATACATCACACTGACAAAGTGAGGAACCTTGGGGTAATTTTTGATCCTGCATTGTCTTTTGACCTCCACATTAGAGATATTACAAGGAGTGCTTTCTTCCACCTGCAAAATATAGTGCAGATTAGTACCATCCTGTCTATGGCTGATGCTGAGACCCTGATTCATGCATTTGTTTCTTCTAGATTGGACTACTGCAATGTTCTATTTTCTGATTTACCACAGTTCAGTATTAGGGGTCTCCAATTGGTTCAAAATGCTGCTGCTAAACGTTTGACAGGAAGCCAAAAGTTTGACAACATTATACCCACTTTGGCATCTCTTCACTGGCTTCCTGTCTCTGTGAGATCATATTTTAAGGGTCTGCTATTAAGCTATCAAATTATTCACAGACGAGCACCTCCCTACTTAGCTGACCCAATTAAACCCTATGTACTGGTCCAGGCTCTGCATTCTCAGGGTGCAGGGCTATTTTGTGTCCCTAGGGTGAATTAAAGGTCTGTGGGTCACAGAGCTTTCTCTTATAGTGCACCTTCTTATGGAATGATCTACCTACATCAATAAAACAGTCAGATTCTGTAGCGACTTTCAAGTCCAGACAGGCCCGGCGCCAGAAAAAAATATTAAGGGGGCAATGAGTTTATCACAGGGGGCGGGGTCGTGCCCCCCCCCCCCCCAAAAAAAAGTGCACACTGGAGGGGATGTGCCTCTGACCGTGTGTAATGAATTGGGAGCACTCCTGGAAAGCTCATGTATTTAGGCTACACCGTTGTAAGAGACTGACTGAGTAAGAGTAAAGAGTGATGACAGTATTTTTTTAATTATTATTTTAACGTATAGACCCTCGGTCAAGTGATCTCCTGCATACCACAAAACCAAACCAACAACTGATCTGAGAAACGACATGAGACAGTAGATTAACCCCACATATGAGGTCTGTTAGAAAAGTATTGGACCTTTTTATTTTTTCAAAAACCATATGGATTTGAATCACGTGTGATTGCATCAGCCAAGCTTGAACCTTCATGCACATGCGTGTGTTTTTTCGCGCCTGTCGGTTGCGTCATTCGCCTGTGAGCAGGCTTTGTGTGAGCAGTGGTCCACCCCTCTCATCGGATTTTTATTGCGAATAAAATGACTGAACGATTTGGAGCTTTGCTGCATCAAATTTGTCCAGAAACTGTGAGAGACCTCCAGGTGGACACCATTCGTAAAATTCACACGGCTTTCAGGGACGATTTTATGGGGATTACACAGATTAAGGGGTGCTCCAGTCGGTTTAAAGACCGCCCACAGTTGCTGAGAGCGCGGCGCACTCCGAGCTCCGATCGACAGGCTGAAACCCCACTGAAACAACCAGATCATTTCCAACGTGAAGGCTTTGTAGATCTGGGATGTCGTCTGACTTCCACAAAAAAGGCAGAAGACGTGGACATCAGCACTTTTTCGGCACATTCCACTGTTACAGGAGTTTTTTTCATGGAAAGAGAACCGGAGGAATGCGCCACGGAGCCGCTCATGGCGCGGGACAAAACCACCTCCGTGTTGGTCTGACAGGATGGCTTTCAGATGGCTTTCAGACGGCTTTCGGTGGCTTTTCAGTCGTGTGACTATCCGAGAAATTGTGCATGAGCTGGACATGCCACAACATGTCCTGTGAGGCTTCATCACTGCATTGCTTTGTGCCATGCGGCTCCGCCACGACGCGCGGAATTTCTCCGCACGTCTGTCTCAATGTGCCGAAAAAGTGCTGATGTCCACGTCTTCCGCAATTCCTGTGGTAGTCAGATGACGTCCCGGATCAACAAAGCGTCCAGTTTGGAAATGAACGGCACATTCCACTGTTACAGGAGTTTTTGTCATGGAAAGAGGAGCGGAGGAATTCCGCCTCACAGGACATGTTCAAATCAAATCAATTTTATTTATATAGCACCAAATCACAACAAACAGTTGCCCCAAGTCGCTTTATATTGTAAGGCAAAGCCATACAATAATTACGGAAAAACCATAACGGTCATAACGACCCCCTGTGAGCAAGCACTTGGCAACAATGGGAAGGAAAAACTCCCTTTTAACAGGAAGAAACCTCCAGCAGAACCAGGCTCAGGGAGGGGCAGTCTTCTGCTGGGACTGGTTGGGGCTGAGGGAGAGAACCAGGAAAAAGACATGCTGTGGAGGGGAGCAGAGATCAATCACTAATGATTAAATGCAGAGTGGTGCATACAGAGCAAAAAGAGAAAGAAACACTCAGTGCATCATGGGAACCCCCCAGCAGTCTAAGTCTATAGCAGCATAACTAAGGGATGGTTCAGGGTCACCTGATCCAGCCCTAACTATAAGCTTTAGCAAAAAGTAAAGTTTTAAGCCTAATCTTAAAAGTAGAGAGGGTGTCTGTCTCCCTGATCCGAATTGGGAGCTGGTTCCAGAGGAGAGGAGCCTGAAAGCTGAAGGCTCTGCCTCCCATTCTACTCTTACAAACCCTAGGAACTACAAGTAAGCCTGCAGTCTGAGAGCGAAGTGCTCTATTGGGGTGATATGGTACTATGACGTCCCTAAGATAAGATGGGACCTGATTCTTGCTTGCCTCTACTGGTGGTTGGCTCTCACTGCGGTATTGTATCACTTCCTGTTCCGGAGCACAGCGGTGTTTTGCTGTATCTGTTAGCTGTTTAATCTGCGCAGTTAGATTGATCTAGTTATCTAGATTACGATTTGTTTCCAGTGTAATCTTTACGTGCCTTAACTAAAGCACTCATTCTGCTGAATCACCTCTAAATTATTTACACATTATTCACTTTGCGTGTTTTAAGGAATCCGCTAGCTTAGCGTAGCTACTAGCTCTTAGCCGATTTAGCATGGCGGCTTCTCCTGTCTCTCCCGCACTTTTCTGCTCTGGGTGTGAAATGTTTAGTTATTCCTCGGCCTCCTTTAGCAGTAATGGTACTTGTAATAAGTGTAGCTTATTCGTAGCTTTGGAGGCCAGGCTGGGCGAATTGGAGACTCGGCTCCGCACCGTGGAAAATTCTACAGCTAGCCAGGCCCCTGTAGTCGGTGCGGACCAAGGTAGCTTAGCCGCCGTTAGTTCCCCCCTGGCAGATCCCGAGCAGCCAGGAAAGCAGGCTGACTGGGTGACTGTGAGGAGGAAGCGTAGTTCTAAACAGAAGCCCCGTGTACACCGCCAACCCGTTCACATTTCTAACCGTTTTTCCCCACTCGACGACACACCCGCCGAGGATCAAACTCTGGTTATTGGCGACTCTGTTTTGAGAAATGTGAAGTTAGCGACACCAGCAACCATTGTCAATTGTCTTCCGGGGGCCAGAGCAGGCGACATTGAAGGAAATTTGAAACTGCTGGTTAAGGCTAAGCGTAAATTTGGTAAGATTGTAATTCACGTCGGCAGTAATGACACCCGGTTACGCCAATCGGAGGTCACTAAAATTAACATTAAATCGGTGTGTAACTTTGCAAAAACAATGTCGGACTCTGTAGTTTTCTCTGGGCCCCTCCCCAATCAGACCGGGAGTGACAGTTTAGCCGCATGTTTCTCCTTGAATTGCTGGCTGTCTGAGTGGTGTCCAAAAAATGAGGTGGGCTTCATAGATAATTGGCAAAGCTTCTGGGGAAAACCTGGTCTTGTTAGGAGAGACGGCATCCATCCCACTTTGGATGGAGCAGCTCTCATTTCTAGAAATCTGGCTAATTTTCTTAAATCCTCCAAACCGTGACTATCCAGGGTTGGGACCAGGAAGCAGAGTTGTAGTCTTACACACCTCTCTGCAGCTTCTCTCCCCCTGCCATCCCCTCATTACCCCATCCCCGTAGAGACGGTGCCTGCTCCCAGACTACCAATAACCAGCAAAAATCTATTTAAGCATAAAAATTCAAAAAGAAAAAATAATGTAGCACCTTCTACTGCACCACAGACTAAAACAGTTAAATGTGGTCTATTAAACATTAGGTCTCTCTCTTCTAAGTCCCTGTTGGTAAATGATATAATAATTGATCAACATATTGATTTATTCTGCCTAACAGAAACCTGGTTACAGCAGGATGAATATGTTAGTTTAAATGAGTCAACACCCCCGAGTCACACTAACTGTCAGAATGCTCGTAGCACGGGCCGGGGCGGTGGATTAGCAGCAATCTTCCATTCCAGCTTATTAATTAATCAAAAACCCAGACAGAGCTTTAATTCATTTGAAAGCTTGTCTCTTAGTCTTGTCCATCCAAATTGGAAGTCCCAAAAACCAGTTTTATTTGTTATTATTTATCGTCCACCTGGTCGTTACTGTGAGTTTCTCTGTGAATTTTCAGACCTTTTGTCTGACTTAGTGCTTAGCTCAGATAAGATAATTATAGTGGGCGATTTTAACATCCACACAGATGCTGAGAATGACAGCCTCAACACTGCATTTAATCTATTATTAGACTCTATTGGCTTTGCTCAAAAAGTAAATGAGTCCACCCACCACTTTAATCATATCTTAGATCTTGTTCTGACTTATGGTATGGAAATAGAAGACTTAACAGTATTCCCTGAAAACTCCCTTCTGTCTGATCATTTTTAATAACATTTACATTTACTCTGATGGACTACCCAGCAGTAGGGAATAAGTTTCATTACACTAGAAGTCTTTCAGAAAGCGCTGTAACTAGGTTTAAGGATATGATTCCTTCTTTATGTTCTCTAATGCCATATAACAACACAGTGCAGAGTAGCTACCTAAACTCTGTAAGGGAGATAGAGTATCTCGTCAATAGTTTTACATCCTCATTGAAGACAACTTTGGATGCTGTAGCTCCTCTGAAAAAGAGAGCTTTAAATCAGAAGTGTCTGACTCCATGGTATAACTCTCAAACTCGTAGCTTAAAGCAGATAACCCGTAAGTTGGAGAGGAAATGGCGTCTCACTAATTTAGAAGATCTTCACTTAGCCTGGAAAAAGAGTCTGTTGCTCTATAAAAAAGCCCTCCGTAAAGCTAGGACATCTTTCTACTCATCACTAATTGAAGAAAATAAGAACAACCCCAGGTTTCTTTTCAGCACTGTAGCCAGGCTGACAAAGAGTCAGAGCTCTATTGAGCTGAGTATTCCATTATCTTTAACTAGTAATGAGTTCATGACTTTCTTTGCTAACAAAATTTTAACTATTAGAGAAAAAATTACTCATAACCATCCCAAAGACGTATCGTTATCTTTGGCTGCTTTCAGTGATGCCGGTATTTGGTTAGACTCTTTCTCTCCGATTGTTCTGTCTGAGTTATTTCATTAGTTACTTCATCCAAACCATCAACATGTTTATTAGACCCCATTCCTACCAGGCTGCTCAAGGAAGCCCTACCATTATTTAATGCTTCGATCTTAAATATGATCAATCTATCTTTGTTAGTTGGCTATGTACCACAGGCTTTTAAGGTGGCAGTAATTAAACCATTACTTAAAAAGCCATCACTTGACCCAGCTATCTTAGCTAATTATAGGCCAATCTCCAACCTTCCTTTTCTCTCAAAAATTCTTGAAAGGGTAGTTGTAAAACAGCTAACTGATCATCTGCAGAGGAATGGTCTATTTGAAGAGTTTCAGTCAGGTTTTAGAATTCATCATAGTACAGAAACAGCATTAGTGAAGGTTACAAATGATCTTCTTATGGCCTCGGACAGTGGACTCATCTCTGTGCTTGTTCTGTTAGACCTCAGTGCTGCTTTTGATACTGTTGACCATAAAATTTATTACAGAGATTAGAGCATGCCATAGGTATTAAAGGCACTGCGCTGCGGTGGTTTGAATCATATTTGTCTAATAGATTACAATTTGTTCATGTAAATGGGGAATCTTCTTCACAGACTAAAGTTAATTATGGAGTTCCACAAGGTTCTGTGCTAGGACCAATTTATTCACTTTATATATGCTTCCCTTAGGCAGTATTATTAGACGGTATTGCTTAAATTTTCATTGTTACGCAGATGATACCCAGCTTTATCTATCCATGAAGCCAGAGGACACACACCAATTAGCTAAACTGCAGGATTGTCTTACAGACATAAAGACATGGATGACCTCTAATTTCCTGCTTTTAAACTCAGATAAAACTGAAGTTATTGTTCTTGGCCCCACAAATCTTAGAAACATGGTGTCTAACCAGATCCTTACTCTGGATGGCATTACCCTGACCTCTAGTAATACTGTGAGAAATCTTGGAGTCATTTTTGATCAGGATATGTCATTCAAAGCGCATATTAAACAAATATGTAGGACTGCTTTTTTGCATTTACGCAATATCTCTAAAATCAGAAAGGTCTTGTCTCAGAGTGATGCTGAAAAACTAATTCATGCATTTATTTCCTCTAGGCTGGACTATTGTAATTCATTATTATCAGGTTGTCCTAAAAGTTCCCTAAAAAGCCTTCAGTTAATTCAAAATGCTGCAGCTAGAGTGCTGACGGGGACTAGAAGGAGAGAGCATATCTCACCCATATTGGCCTCTCTTCATTGGCTTCCTGTTAATTCTAGAATAGAATTTAAATTCTTCTTCTTACTTATAAGGTTTTGAATAATCAGGTCCCATCTTATCTTAGGGACCTCGTAGTACCATATCACCCCAATAGAGCGCTTCGCTCTCAGACTGCAGGCTTACTTGTAGTTCCTAGGGTTTGTAAGAGTAGAATGGGAGGCAGAGCCTTCAGCTTTCAGGCTCCTCTCCTGTGGAACCAGCTCCCAATTCAGATCAGGGAGACAGACACCCTCTCTACTTTTAAGATTAGGCTTAAAACTTTCCTTTTTGCTAAAGCTTATAGTTAGGGCTGGATCAGGTGACCCTGAACCATCCCTTAGTTATGCTGCTATAGACGTAGACTGCTGGGGGGTTCCCATGATGCACTGTTTCTTTCTCTTTTTGCTCTGTATGCACCACTCTGCATTTAATCATTAGTGATCGATCTCTGCTCCCCTCCACAGCATGTCTTTTTCCTGGTTCTCTCCCTCAGCCCCAACCAGTCCCAGCAGAAGACTGCCCCTCCCTGAGCCTGGTTCTGCTGGAGGTTTCTTCCTGTTAAAAGGGAGTTTTTCCTTCCCACTGTAGCCAAGTGCTTGCTCACAGGGGGGTCGTTTTGACCGTTGGGGTTTTACATCATTATTGTATGGCCTTGCCTTACAATATAAAGCGCCTTGGGGCAACTGTTTGTTGTGATTTGGCGCTATATAAAAAAAAAAATTGATTGATTGATTGATTATTCAAAACCTTATAAGTAAGAAGAAGAAGCCAATGGAGAGAGGCCAGTATGGGTGAGATATGCTCTCTCCTTCTAGTCCCTGTCAGTACTCTAGCTGCAGCATTTTGAATTAACTGAAGGCTTTTCAGGGAACTTTTAGGACAACCTGATAATAATGAATTACAATAGTCCAGCCTAGAGGAAATAAATGCATGAATTAGTTTTCAGGGAATACTGTTAAGTCTTCAATTTCCATACCATAAGTCAGAACAAGATCTAAGGTATGATTAAAGTGGTGGGTGGACTCATTTACATTTTGAGCAAAGTCAATCGAGTCTAACAATAGATTAAATGTAGTGTTGAGGCTGTCATTCTCAGCATCTGTGTGGATGTTAAAATCACCCAGTATAATTATCTTATCTGAGCTAAGCACTAAGTCAGACAAAAGGTCTGAAAATTCACAGAGAAACTCACAGTAACGACCAGGTGGACGATAGATAACAACAAATAAAACTGGTTTTTGGGACTTCCAATTTGGATGGACAAGACTAAGAGTCAAGCTTTCAATGTTGTGGCATGTCCAGCTCATGCACAATTTCTCGGATAGTCACACGACTGAAAAGCCACCGAAAGCCGTCTGAAAGCCATCTGAAAGCCGTCCTGTGAGACCAGCACGGAGGTGGTTTTGTCCCGCTCCATGAGCGGCTCCATGGCACATTCCTTCGCTTCTCTTTCCATGAAAAAAACTCCTGTAACAGTGGAATGTGCCGAAAAAGTGCTGATGTCCACGTATTCTGCCGTTTTTGTGGAAGTCAGACGATGTCCCAGATCAACAAAGCCTTCACATTGGAAATGATCTGGTTGTTTCAGCGGGGTTTCAGCCTGTCGATTGGCGCTTGGAGTGCGCCGTGCTCTCAGCAGCTGTGGGCGGTCTTTAAACCGGCTGGAGCACTCTTTAATCTGTATAATCCCCATAAAATCGTCCCTGAAAGCCATCTGAATTTTCCAAATGGTTTCCACCTGGAGGTCTCTCACAGTTTCTGGAAAAATTTGATGCAGCAAATCTCCAAATCGTTCAGACATTTTATTCGCAATAAAAATCCGACGAGAGGGGTGGACCACTGCTCACACAAAGCCTGCTCACAGGCGAATGACACAACTGACAGGCGTGAAAAAACTCACGCATGCGCACGAAGGTTCAGGCTTGGCTGATGCAATCACACGTGATTCAAATCCATATGGTTTTTGCAAAAATAAAAAGGTCCGATACTTTTCTAACAGGCCTCGTATAGCCCTCCATGACAAGCACAAACACAGCGCAATTGGGCATGACAGTCACACAACGGGTCAAAGATAAACCTTTCATGTAGATATATTTACAACAATACATAACTTTAATATCTGTCATTGTGGGCAACTGGCCGTGAACGGAGGGACTCAGAAAAATGCGTACCGCAGGACAACAGCATGTTATTTGCATTATTATTACTTTTTACTGAGATATACAACACGTAACGCGTACATAAAAAGTTGGCTCACTTAACTTCTGCCTTGTAGCCTGGTGCGCGCGCTGCTGTTCAACTTCAGCAGTGCATCCTCATCAAGCTGGCTGCTTTAGCTACTGTTCATTGTCGTACTATGCATGAGAAAATCATCCGGAATATCCATACTGGGAACAAAACACACTTCTCGCATTTTCATCTTTTCCTCTGTGGACAGTACCCCCCCCGCGGACAGTCCTTGGGTTGCGCCGTGCTATGACGTCATTTGTTTACGCATAGCGGGCAGGTATAGCCAGGTACCATCAATGTAAATCTACGATACCGGCCCAGCAACGCCCCAGTAAAGTGATAATAATACTGAATAACTAATATTTTTCTATATTTTCCAGTATTTCTTTTTCCTTCTTTTTTATTTTTTTGATAACTCTCACATCCAAGGGGGCGGGATTGATGACGTGAGGGGGCGTCAGCCCCAAACGCTCCCTCGTGGCGCCCGGTCCGAGTCCAGATTAAGATGCACTTATTTTCCCTTTTATATGGCTAGCATACTGGGATAGTATGTTACTACCCTTTTTCATTCATTTCATTAGTAAACAGAGTGGGTCACGGCCTCAGCTTCATCTAAAGTCTGGGTCTTTTAGTGAGCTTAGGGCTAGTTGCCGGTGATCACCTCAGGATTTCTTCTGTTTTTCTTCTTGCTTAATACTGAAAAATTATACCTTATTTGTAGTCTTTGTGCCGCCTGATTCTTTTATGTCTCTCTGTCCAAGGTGCGGCTCCATTCAGAAGTGGGAGTGGGTGTCTTCTTCTGTAATGGTCATGAAATAGACAGGATCTGTGGACCCAACCCCCCTAACTTCCCCTCCCCTCCCCAGCCAACCTCCCATCCTGGATACCAGCATGGACTCCAAAACTTTCCTGAATATTTGTATTGTTAAATGTGTCATTATCATGGCTCAATCAGAGGGTCACCCCTTTGAGTGTCTGCTTGAGGTTTCTCCCTCAAATCATTAGAGGGAGTTTTTCATTACCACTGTTGCCTGTGTGTTTAATCTAGGGGTTGGTAAGGATAGACCTTTCTTGTGTGAAGCACCATGAGGCAGCTTTGTTGTGATTTGGCACTATATATTTATAAGAGCAATCAGAGATTTCTGATGTCTGCCAATCCAGAACCGGATCACCTCCAAAATTTAATGGAGTCTTCCATGGCCTAATATGCATCTCTGGTGAAAATTTGGTGAGAATCAGTGAAGTAGTTTTAACGTAATCCTTGAAAGCCTATATAAAGTGAATCTTGATGCAGAATCCTGATCCAGATCCAGATCATCTCCAAAATTCAGTGGAGTCTTCCATGCCATAATATCTCTCTGTGGTGCAAATTTGGCGAGAATCTGTTAAGTAGTTCTAATGTAATCCTTCAAAGCGTATATTAAGTGAAATCTTGATCAATAATCTGGATCCAGATCACCTCCAAAATTTAATGGTGTCTTCCATGGCCTAATATGTAGCTGTGGTGAAAATATGGTGAGAATCCCTGAAGTAGTTTGACATAATCCTTCAAAGATGATATAAAATGAAACTTGATCCAGAATCCGGATCTGAATCCAGATCACCTCCAAAATTTAATGGAGTCTCCCATGGCCTAATATCTACCTGTGGTGCAAATTTGGTGAGAATCCATGAAGTAGTTTTGATGTAATCATTCAAAGCATATATAAAGTGAAATCTTGATCCAGAATCTGGATTTGGATCACCTCCAAAATTTAATGGTGTCTTCCGTGGCTTAATATGTATCTGTGGTGAGAATTTGGTGAGAATCCGTGAAGTAGTTTTGACGTAATCCCTCAAAGTGTATATAAAGTGAAATCTTGATCCAGAATCCGGATTCGGATCCTGATCACCTCCAACATTTAATGGAGTCTTCCATGGCCTAATATGTATATGTGATGAAAATTTCGTCAAAATCCGTGCAGTAGTTTTGATGTAATCCTGCTAACAGTAAACCTTCAAAGCCTATATAAAGTGAAACTTGATCCAGAATCTTGATCCGGATCCAGATCAACTCCAAAATGAAATAGGTTCTTCCATGGTCTAATATCTATCTGTGGTGAACATTTTGTCAAACTCCGTACAATACTTTTGACGTAATTCTGCTAACAGACAGACAGACAGACAGACAAATAAACGCAGGCGATTTTATTACGTCCTTGGCAGACAAAATGAAATAAACTAATTAAATTAATTAAAATGTTCTTAAGTGCTTCACTGAACATTTAGTTTCTTTGACTTTCCTTGTTGAGTCTCTATACCCTCATCAAAAAGAGGCGAATTGACAGAGAGCTCAACTCTCATCACCCTCAGTAAGCTTTAATGTCCATCCTTTTAATTTTCCTCTATTTGATGTGTCAGAGGTCCATGGAGCAATTGGATCCCAACAAATCTGCAGGAGCCCTGCTAAGGTCAATCCTCACTTTCTGAAGTTCACTGCAGGTTTTATAGCAGAAACATTGACTCATATTTTTAATCTTGCTTTGCAGAATAATGTAATTCCTAAAATATGGAAATCCACTTTTGTTCTTCAGTTGTTGAAGGGAGAGAATTCCTCATTTGTGCAACAATTTCAATTTTCAATTTCAATTTTCAATTTATTTTCATTTATATAGTGCCAAATCACAACAGAGTTGCCTCAAGGCGCTTCACACAAGTAAGGTCTAACCTTACTAACCCCCAGAGCAACAGTGGTAAGGAAAACCTCCTTCTGAGGAAGAAACATCAAGCAGACCAGATTCAAAGGGGTGACCTTCTGCTTGGGCCATGCTGCAGACATAAATTACAGAACAATTCACAAAATGAATATACAGGAAATGCTGTTGGCGCACAGGACAGGAGGGTCACCAGCACAAATACAACTCCCATCTCAGGATGGAGCTGCACCTTAAACAGAGAAAAAAACAAAAAAAAAAACAGAATGAGGCATCAGAAAGACAAGAAATACTGTATAATTTGCCAGCATTACTCAACAAGAAAAACAGAAGAAATACTAAGGTGATCGCCGGCCACTGGTAGCAGAACCTTAAAATCTGATCTCACTGGGACAGGAAGCCAGTGAAGGGATGCCAAAATGGGTGTAATGTGGTCGAACTTTCTGCTTCGTGTCAAAAGTCTGGCTGCAGCATTTTGAACCAATTGGAGAGCCCTAATG
This sequence comes from Thalassophryne amazonica, assembly GCF_902500255.1. NCBI lineage: Eukaryota > Metazoa > Chordata > Actinopteri > Batrachoidiformes > Batrachoididae > Thalassophryne > Thalassophryne amazonica. The sequence goes on along the minus strand of NC_047103.1, from coordinate 76,135,781 downwards.
CTAGACTGTGGTAAACCAGAAAATAGAACATTGCAGTCATCGAATCTAGAAGAGATAAACGCATGGATCAGGGTCTCAGCATCAGCCATAGAGAGGATGGGACGAATCTTCGCTATATTTCGCACGTGGAAGAAAGCAGTCCTCATAATATTTCTAATGTGGAGGTCAAAGGACAATGTAGGATCAAAAATTACCCCAAGGTTCCTTACTTTGTCAGTGTGATGTATGACACACGAGCCTAGGCTGAGCGTTAACTGGTCAAATTGATGCCGATGTCTCACTGGACCAAGAACCATCATTTCAGTCGTATCAGATTTTAAAAGTAGGAAGTTTCTAGACATCCAACTTCTCACTGATGCAAGGAAATCTTCTAAGGATTTTATGTAAATGAGATTACCAGCAGTTATCGGCATGTATAACTGAGTGTCATCAGCATAGCAGTGAAAGGTAATTCCAAAACGCTGTAATATGTGCCCAAGGTGTTTTTGCCTTTGTCTACAGAGGATAAAGACTTTCCGTAGAAGCAGCTCTCTTCTGTTAGCAGAGGGTATAACTGTCCATCTGTTACAAAACTTTTAACAGGCAGGTGCTGAACTGATTTTAAATGTAAAAAATGCTTGTCGCTGTTCAGCTTTGTTTACTTTGTTTATCAGTCTAAAAGTTACCAGACAAAAATTAATCGGAAGATAATTGGTCCGATAATGGTTTTTAAAGTTATCTAAAAAGATAATCTGATAATGAAAACATTATCTTCGATAATTATCTGTTATCGGATTATCGGAAGTGTGCCCACCACTGGTTTTAGATAAAGTTTAATAACATCTTGTGAGTGAGCAGCTTCAAGGTTTTTTTAGACACAAATGTTATTTTGTAACAATATCAGTTAGGCATTCAGAAACAGCAGTTACTGCAATTACTGTGGACTGCAAAAAAGTGTTGCACTGCTCTTTCACTTGACATGTCAATGGTTTTTGACACTGAATTATGACATCTTGGCTGATAGATTTCGAAATATCTGAGTTTACTGTTAATTTTTTTTAAACTACTTCTCAGCTCGAACATAATGCATCCACTTTTAAAGGGTACTCGGATCTCTCTCTCTCCCCCCCCCCCCCCTCTCTCTCTCTCTCTCTATATATATATACAGGGGCGTAGCACCAAATTTTGGGCCCTAGGTATTATCCATATTGAAGACACCCCCCCCCCCCTACACACACACACACACACTGTTATGTTCTTTTTTATTAACGCAAACACCAAATTTCTAATGCGTAGTCAAACCAGGTCTAAATCATGTATACCTTAGATCACACCTGGGAGTCAGAACCCTTTTTATTGGTGGGGGAGCAATATTGAGTTGGGGGGTCTGGGGGACCAAATTCTAGAAAAATGGTGTAATCAGTGCAATTTTTGATTGCTCAAAAATTTAAGAAATACACTGGATAGGACATGTAACACTGTTTTGTTCCCGTCTGTTAAAATGCACAAGAATGCACCAAATTGCACCATTTTTCTAGAAAATGGTGCAATTTGGTCCACCAGACCCCCCCAAACTCAATATAGCTAGCTTTCAAGCTCACCTCTCTTTTCAAAGAATTTGGTTAGCAGCTGCTTTCCCTCATTTACTTTTCTTTCCCTGTCCTTTTTTTCTCTTCTTTTTTGAAATCTGGACTTTGATTTTTAAGGAAAGACATTTTATTTCAGCGTAAACACTAGGGCTGCAACTAACGATTATTTTACTAATCAGTTCATTGGTCAATTATTTTTTCGGTTAATCCTTTTTTTTTTTAACTTACATGTGAGTTTTGCCATTATTTCTTTGAGTTATTATTAAAAGGCCTTTATCACGCAACATTCAACGTTTGAGCTTGTAACAAAGTTATGTTATATTGTCGTCAAATACATACCTGGAGTAGTGTTTTGTTTTATTTTGCACATACATACATCACCGACACACCACAAAGAGATTTCCACCAGGTTTCACCCGATTATGAGCATTTTTAGATGCTTACAGCAACTATCTCAACCACTGACAACATATTACAGCAAGAGTCCATGAAAGTATTTTAAAGGCCTGACTAAAGTGTAATCTGTTATATTTAATAAGATATTTTCATGAAAAAAGACACAAATGTGCAGTTTACTGCATTTTATTTTTTTCTTGTGTAAAAACACAACTTCGATATGGTTTGACCAAAATAAATTGTCATTAAACTTAAATAAAACAGGGATGAAGTGGAGGATTAAGAGTCACTAGGTGTTCACAGGAAACAGTTATTTCTATATGTATTTATTTATTTATGTTCATTGTTAGTTTAATCTTTTCTGTTTTGTTTTATCAGATTATTTTTGTCTGTTTTTCTAAAACTGTATTGTGGCATTATTAGTTATTACTATTATTGTTGTTGATGCTATTATTATTATTGATATATAAATAAAGTAAATGAATAAAATATCACAATTTGTAATACATTTGATTCTTTTATGAAAACAAATGCTGAGCCATGAATTATTATACAGAAAACAAATGTGCTGACAGCTGCAACAGCTTAATGCTAACTTTAACATTGAAAACGCCATAGACATGCTAATGCGTTAGCATCGGTCCTGTTTTTAAGTTATAAAATACATCTATCAACTGTTTCAGAAGACCATAACAGGTCAGATTAACATAAAAAGGTAAATATTACTCACAGACATATGCTCTTTGGGGTTTTAGTGGGGAAACATTACGATTAAGCGAAATAAAACATTGAATCAACAAAGCACCAGATCAAAGCACTGCTTTGATCTGCGAATCACTGCTTCAATTGGTTCAAGGTTCAAAGCAAAGCCGCGCTGCAGAAATGGTTGATTTATATGGAAGAAACGAAGCATTTGTGGAAAAACAAAATTATTTAACAACTAATTGATGACTAAATTAGTTGACAACTATTTTAATAATCGATTAAATCGATTAGTTGTTTCAGCACTACTAAACACCTCCTCTTTCTGTGAGATCCCGTTTGGGATGTGTGTGTGTGTGTGTGTGTGTGTGTGTGTGTGTGTGTGTGTGTGTGTGTGTGTGTGTGTGTGTGTGTGTGGCAGCGTGCCACCTGTGCGCCTGGACTAAACCATTGTACAACTGGGCAGGGGTGGGAAGGGCCCTCAGAGATCTTTCAGTATTATTGTAAGAGCAGAATTATGTTTTGCAACATTTATACATTCATTCTAATTATATTATTTTACAACATGAACTGTATGGACATTAATAACATGCAACACAAAAATGTATTTAATGCCAGTTTTTTGTGGATCCCCCCCATGCTCGGGGCCCTGGGTACATAGTACCCTTTACCCCCCCTCCCAGTCCGACGCCCCTGTATATATATACACTCAACAAAAATATAAACGCAACACTTTTGGCTTTGCTCCCATTTTGTATGAGATGAACTCAAAGATCTAAAACTTTTTCCACATACACAATATCACCATTTCCCTCAAATATTGTTCACAAACCAGTCTAAATCTGTGATAGTACTTCTCCTTTGCTGAGATAATCCATCCCACCTCACAGGTGTGCCATATCAAGATGCTGATTAGACACCATGATTAGTGCACAGGTGTGCCTTAGACTGTCTACAATAAAAGGCCACTCTGAAAGGTGCAGTTTTGTTTTATGGGGGGGGGGGGGATACCAGTCAGTATCTGGTGTGACCACCATTTGCCTCATGCAGTGCAACACATCTCCTTCACATAGAGTTGATCAGGTTGTCAATTGTGGCCTGTGGAATGTTGGTCCACTCCTCTTCAATGGCTGTGCGAAGTTGCTGGATATTGGCAGGAACTGGTACACGCTGTCATATATGCCGGTCCAGAGCATCCCAAACATGCTCAATGGGTGACATGTCCGGTGAATATGCCGGCCATGCAAGAACTGGGACATTTTCAGCTTCCAAGAATTGTGTACAGATCCTTGCAACATGGGGCCGTGCATTATCCTGCTGCAACATGAGGTGATGTTCTTGAATTGGCACAACAATGGGCCTCAGGATCTCGTCACGGTATCTCTGTGCATTCAAAATGCCATCAATAAAATGCACCTGTGTTCTTCGTCCATAACAGACGCCTGCCCATACCATAACCCCACCGCCACCATGGGCCACTCGATCCACAACATTGACATCAGAAAACCGCTCACCCACATGACGCCACACACGCTGTCTGCCATCTGCCCTGAACAGTGTGAAAAGGGATTCATCCCTGAAGATAACACCTCTCCAATGTGCCAAACGCCAGCGAATGTGAGCATTTGCCCGCTCAAGTCGGTTACGAGACCCCGATGAGGTCGACGAGCATGCAGATGAGCTTCCCTGAGACGGTTTCTGACAGTTTGTGCAGAAATTCTTTGGTTATGCAAACCGATTGTTTCAGCAGCTGTCTGAGTGGCTGGTGTCAGATGATCTTGGAGGTGAACATGCTGGATGTGGAGGTCCTGGGCTGGTGTGGTTACACGTGGTCTGCGGTTGTGAGGCTGGTTGGATGTACTGCCAAATTCTCCGAAACGCCTTTGGAGACGGCTTATGGTAGAGAAATGAACATTCAATACACGAGCAACAGCTCTGGTTGACATTCCTGCGGTCAGCATGCCAATTGCACGCTCCCTCAAATCTTGTGACATCTGTGGCATTGTGCTGTGTGATGTTCTCCACTCAGATTGCAATAGCCAATCACAGATTAGCCATTCTGTCCATCATTTACCTGTATTTTGGCATGCTTGGTGCCAGAAAAGTTATGTTGGATCCAAAAGGATCCAAAAAGGCTAGGACCAAAAGTTATATTGGATCGGTTCCCACTGACCATTAGCGTTAGAGCTTACTGCCAACAGCTAGCCAATCAGAGCGCGGCATATGAAAGGTCAGGAACTAGCTGACAGACGCTGGTTGAAAAAAATGGCAACAAACATGTCAACAACAGCAGAAAATCGTCTGCCAGCGAGGTTTGCTGAGTTCACAGAGGAGGAACTGGTGGAAATATTGAACTCCAAGGATGCCAAAAACACTAAGAAGGTACTCTGAATCAATCATATGCTGTTCACAACAAAATAAATTGATCTAATTTACTTGACTCTTTGTTGTTTGCTTAATTTGGGAGGGGGGTGGAGAACATAACAACTGATGGATGGCAAGTCGTCCAATGTAGAGAAATATTGGATGTTTGGACTCTATGTTGGACATATATATATATATATATATGTATGTAAGGATTAAACAATGAGAAGCTGTGCATTATATGGTTTGAATGCACAACGCGGAGTCTTAAACACCACGACTACCCCACAGGACACCTTAACTGCACCAGGCGAGTGGCCCCCCTTGCTCACAAAAGTTGCATTCAAAGACCCAAGTGGCCCTATGATAGGTAGCTTGTGCACAGATGCAGCTTTTGCAATACCCAGAAGTAAATGTTGAGGCCTGGGCAGTTTTTGGCTATCCAGAGCTTGGAAGTCTGTGTCGTTGCTATGGGACATTTCTGCTTAAATTTGATCAAACGTTTGAAAGAATTAGACTGTAGACATGCCTGGGTATACCTGTTGGGTATCAGATTGCAAACTGAAAACAAAACATCCAACCGATGGTGTGTGTGTTCAAACAGTCAAAACACAGCTCCCCAAAACTGCAGGCCGCCAAACACAGAAGGTCAGTACAAAATGCCAAGGTGATTTATTATCCACAGTCCAAAAAGTGATACAAACAGTGCAGAGAGAAACTAACAACCATACCCACAACAGATGTTATGGATATCGATTCTTCAAGCAGCAACGAAGACCTAAACCTTGATGATAACTTCATGCCCGTGGACATCAATGAGTCCAAGGGTGTTGTGGTCGATAATACGGGTACTTGCTCCACTATAGACTCTATAGACTATAGTCTAAAGCACCATGCACAGTTATAAATGCGAGACCCATTTTTATACCATACTAGTGTAGTGCCAATCTTAATACCCCTCTCCCATAAAAAAATGCAAATGCAAATTACATTTTAAATTAAATGCAACTGAAGCATCACTAACTTTCCATTGTTTAATATCAAAAAGCAAAACTTAATGAATTTTATCAAAATATCAAGAAGACCACTGGTCAGTACTAAATGTCCATGCAAATCCTATGAAACTTCAGCATGTTCCCAAGGTTTGCTTTGATTTCTGCCCAGCTGTGTATGGTATGATAATCAACATTGAGAAAGAGAAAAGGATAAATGAAAAATTTTATTTTTATGCTGTTTTTGATTCTATGCAACATGACAAAAAAAAATCTAGCATTATAATAATCAACATATAGCATTGAACTTTCCTCCACACTTTTTCCAGACTTGGAAACCAGCAGTACATTAGTTCTGATGGTCACTGAGGAGCAGTGGATTACAGTACTTCCTGTTGTTTCTGCTGACCACACCTATATCATCAAAAATCCTGCAGAAACATCCTGTCAGACACAACATGTAGACCAGGGGTGGGCAGCTTGTTCCAGAAAGGGCCAAGAGGATGCATGTTTTCTTTGCAGCCACTGACTCCACAGGTGATTTCACTGATTAACTGAGTCCATCTGCTCAAAGTGATATTAATCAGTGAAATCACCTGGTGGAGTCAGTGGCTGCAAAGAAAACCTGCACCCTCTTGGCCTTTTCTGGAATAAGTTGTCCACCCCTGATGTAGACCATGCAAATCCCTTCACAGTAACTGTTGCTGATGCTGGTTGCCAAACAGACTTCAGTGGAGTACACTTCACTGAAATGGAGCAGTTGAAGTTACAACACCAGAAATATACTTTTCTGTTGATAGCCCCCCCACCCCCTCTTCAAAATATAAATCATATTTTGGCCCCAGTCACCTTGTTTCTGTTGTGCTACACTGGTGTGTGCTCTGTCCTGCATCCCCTCCCCTTCTGTTTCTTCAGGCGCCACATCACGGAGCTGATTGTCATCACCTGTTCCACTACTTATCATCACACCACAAAACTGATATCTAAGAAAGTAAAAAAAGACTTGTTTAAAGAAAATTTGACTTAATTTTTGACTAAATAGAAAAATAATCTTTTTTACATGAGAAAAAATGTCTTATTTTGGTTAAATGTATTTCACTCTTTCTTAAGTTTTTCCAACTAATATCCAGCTGTATTTAACCAGTAACTGTCAGCATTTGAGTTTGGTTGGTTATCTGTTTTTATTTTTCTCTGGTCTGTTTGTTATTTTTCTTATTCATTGTGTTGTGTGGGCCGCTGAAGAGGAGGTACTGCTGGCCCACCATCAGAGGGTGCCCTGCCTGGAGTGCAGGCTTCAGGCACGAGAGGGCGCTGCCGCCTCACAGGACAGCTGAGAGTGACAGCTGTTACTCATTAACTCCTGACAGCTGTCACCTATCATCAACTCATCAACCACTCCATAAAAGCTGGAAGACATCTCCACCCCGCTGCCGAGATATCGTTTGCCTTTGAGGTATTTTCTCAGCCGTGTTCAGTAGGTGCTACTGATACTTGTTATTGTGTTCCTGTTTTGGAGGTGGAGGTGTCTTACCCACCATTAAGGAACTGTCGCTACTTGTATATGCTGGTTGTACACACACCCACACATAACTGTTTCTGCTTCCTGCCAGCAGTACCAGATCCGACAGCCGGAGATGGTGGCCACCTGGGGACTTGGAACTTGGTGGCTCCAGTATTCTCCGGGTTCGGTGGCAGTGGAAATCGTGTGGGATCCGGCTCTTCTCTGGACGGACGTCTTCTATCCTCGAGCCTGCCCACACGTCACCTTAGTACATTTGACTCTGTCCAAATTCTGTATTTGTCTGTATTTCGTTGTGCACGCTTCACAACATTAAAGTGTTGTATTTTTGGCTCATCTATTGTCCGTTCATTTACGCCCCCTGTTGTGGGTCCGTGTCATTACACTTTCACAACAGGATATCTCGGCCAATGTCATGGATCTCGAGGGGCGTCAACCATCTGTTGGACAGCCAATGGAAGAGCAGGATGCACAGGCGTCTGCAGGGGGCGTGATCGGTGAGTTGCAGCAAATCCTCTCCGCCTTTACTGCTCGGTTGGATTTAATGACCGAGCAAAATGTCATCCTCAACCGTAGGATGGAGGCTCTCACCGCGCAGGTGGAAGCGCGCGCTCAGGGCGCGGCTGCAGCTTCTCCTCCTGTTGACCCGGTGCCGAATATAGACGTTCCACTGGTCGTCCAACGAACCCCCCCACCATCCCCTGAGGCTTACATAAGTCCCCCGGAGCCGTACGGAGGTTGTGTGGAGACGTGTGCTGACTTCTTAATGCAATGTTCGCTCGTCTTTGCACAGCATCCCGTAATGTACGCTTCAGACGCCAGCAGGGTGGCTTATGTCATTAATTTGCTTCGAGGTGAGGCACATGCTTGGGCTACAGTGCTTTGGGAGCAGAATTCACGGCTCCTTACCACTTACACTGGGTTTGTGAGGGAGTTCAGAACGGTTTTTGATCACCCTAACAGAGGCGAAACCGCTTCGACAGTGCTGCTGTCTATGAGACAGGGACGTTGGAGCGCAGCTGAGTATGCAGTCGACTTCCGCATTGCGGCTGCGAGGTCCGGCTGGAATACGGCTGCGCTCCGCGCCGCCTTCATAAACGGACTGTCGTCGGTCCTGAAGGAGCACCTGGTGGCTAAGGATGAGCCGCGGGATTTGGATAGTCTAATCGATCTAGTTATACGTTTGGACAATCGATTAGCGGAACGCCATCTGGAGCAAGACGAAGGACATGGCCGGGCAAGCGCCGTCCCTCTCCCTTCCGGTTCCGACAAGGTTCCGCCCTCCCCACGCTCCACAGCCTCTGCGCTCCGTGTGGCAACAGCTGCCCCTGCTGACGATGCTATGGACACGAGCAGGGCCAGATTAAGATCATCTTACAGACAGAGGAGAATGGCCCGCGGGGAGTGCTTTTTCTGCGGCTCAAATGAGCATCAGCAGAGAGACTGCCCCAAACGGTTAAACACAAACGCCCGCCCTTAGAGACTGGGTTAAGGGTGGGTCCAGACATTCATGTGGGACATACACGTATTTCCACACGTCTCCCAGTCACAATCCTGAGCGGGGATTTAACCCTTCAAGCACCAGCACTGGTGGACACGGGGTCAGAAGGGAATCTGCTGGACAGCAGATGGGCAAGGGAGGTAGGGCTCCCTCTGGTGGCGCTTCCTTCACCTTTGAAGGTACGGGCACTAGATGGCACCCTTCTCCCTTTAATTACACACAAGACACAACCAGTAGTTCTGGTGGTGTCTGAGAATCATCGGGAAGAGATAGAGTTTTATGTGACTCCTTCTACTTGTTGTGAAAGTGACGTGACACGGACCCACAACAGGGGGCGTTAATGAACGGACAATGGATAAGCCAAAAAGTAACAATTTAATGTTGTGAATCGCACAACAACGTACAGACAATAACAATATGGTGGACTGTCAGTCATACACCAGGTGACGTGTGGGCAGGCTCGACGATAGAAGACGCCTGGAGAGAGAAGAGCTGGATCCCCACACAGCTTCCACCACCAACGGAGCTGAAGAACACTGGAGCCACCAAGCCCTGCGCCCCAGGTGGCCGCTGTCTTCAGCAGTCAGACCCGGTACTGCTGGCAGAAAACAGAGACAGTCCAGATGAGTGTGAGTTTGCACACTCAGTAATCCCACAGTCTGTCTTAAGTAAAGGAGGGAAAACCTCCACCTCCAATCACACACACTCGTGCAGCTCCTGGTCAACCACTTATCTGAGTTGGGATGTGAGGCGAAGCCGTCGCTGTCACACCAAACGCCAATCCTCCAGATAAGGAAACACTCCAGGAAAACGGCTGCAATAGAAGTTCAGGTTAAACACACACAGTGTTTGTCAGCAGAGAAAATTACCTGAATGGTAGTTGATTTCTCGGCGAGGAGGTGGAGTTGCAGTCCGGTCTTTGTAGTGGTGGTGATGGGTGACAGCTTGTGTTGATTGATGACAGCTGTCACCTCCAGCAAAGCCGACGCCCTCTCGTGCTTGGAGCCCGCACTCCAAGCAGGGCGCCATCTTGTGGTGGTGGGCCAGCAGTACCTCCTCTTCAGCGGCCCACACAACACTACTTCCCGTGTGATTTTGGGCTTCCCGTGGATGGTAAAACACAATCCCCGGATTGATTGGCCGTCTGGGGTTGTGGCTCAGTGGAGCGAAACCTGCCACCGGGAGTGTTTAGGATCCTCGGTTCCTCCCGGTTTAAGTGCTAGTGAGGAGGTTATAGTTCCCCCCAATCTGACGGCGGTGCCGGTTGAGTACCACGATCTTGCTGACGTTTGCAGCAAAGATCTGGCTCTCACCCTTCCCCCCCACCGTCCTTACGATTGTGCCACTGATTTGGTTCCGGGTGTTGAGTACCCGTCCAGCAGGCTGTACAACCTCTCACGTCCGGAGCGCGAATCAATGGAGACCTACATCCGGGACTCATTAGCTGCCAGGCTGATCCGGAACTCCACCTCCCCGATGGGTGCTGGTTTCTTTTTTGTGGGCAAGAAAGACGGCGGACTCCGTCCATGCATTGATTACAGAGGGCTGAACGAGATCACGGTTCGCAACTGATACCTGTTACCTCTGTTGGATTCGGTGTTCACGCCCTTGCATGGAGCCCAAATTTTCACAAAACTTGATCTTAGGAATGTGTACCACCTGGTTCGGATCCGGAAGGGAGACGAATGGGAGACAGCATTTAACACCCCGTTAGGTCACTTTGAGTACCTGGTCATGCCGTTCGGCCTCACTAACGCCCCCGCGATGTTCCAAGCTTTGGTAAATGACGTCTTGCGGGACTTCCTGCATCGATTTGTCTTCGTATATCTGGATGATATACTCATCTTCTCCCCGGACCCTGAGACTCATGTCCAGCATGTACGTCAGGTCCTGCAGCAGTTGTTGGAGAACCGGCTGTTTGTGAAGGGCGAGAAGTGCGAGTTCCACTGCATTTCTTTGTCCTTCCTGGGGTTCATCATCTCCTCCAACTCTGTCGCCCCTGATCCGGCCAAGGTTGTGGCGGTGAGAGACTGGCCCCAACCGACAAGCCGTAGGAAACTACAACAGTTCCTCGGTTTTGCAAATTTTTACCGGAGGTTCATTAAGGGCTACAGTCAGGTAGTTAGCCCCCTGACAGCACTGACCTCCCCAAAAGTCCCCTTCACCTGGTCGGATCGGTGCGAAGCCGCGTTTAGGGAGTTGAAACGTCGGTTCTCGACTGCACCAGTTCTGGTGCAGCCCGATCCTTGCCGCCAGTTTGTGGTTGAAGTGGACGCCTCTGACTCAGGGATAGGAGCCGTGCTGTCCCAGAGCGGGGAGTCCGACAAGGTCCTCCACCCTTGTGCCTATTTTTCTCGCAGGTTGACCCCGGCAGCGCGGAACTATGACATGGGCAATCGGGAACTTCTTGCGGTGAAGGAGGCTCTTGAGGAGTGGAGACACCTGTTGGAGGGAGCTTCGGAGCCGTTCACGGTTTTCACGGACCATCGGAACCTGGAGTATATCAGGACTACCAAGCGGCTGAACCCCAGGCAAGCCCGCTGGTCACTGTTCTTCGGGCGTTTTGACTTCCGGATCACCTATCACCCCGGGACCAAGAATCAGAGGTCGGACGCCTTGTCCCGGGTACACGGGGATGAAGTCAAAACAGAGCTGTCGGATCCACCGGAATCCATCATACCTGAGTCCACTTTTGTGGCCACCCTCACCTGGGACGTGGAGAAGCGCCATCCGGGAGGCCCTGGCACGAAGCCCGGACCCAGGCACAGGTCCGAAGATCCGCTTATATGTCCCACCAGAGGCCAGAGCTGCAGTTCTGGACTTCTGTCACGGTTCCAAGCTCTCCTGTCACCCAGGGGTGCGAAGAACCGTGGCAGTGGTCCGGCAGCGCTTCTGGTGGGCGTCCATGGAAGCCGATGTCCGGGAGTATATCCAGGCTTGCACCACCTGCGCCAGGGGCAAGGCCGACCATTCGAAGGCCCAAGGTCTGCTGCAACCGCTCCCGGTGCCTCATCGCCCCTGGTCCCACATCGGCCTGGATTTTGTCACGGGCCTCCCGCCGTCCCAGGGCATGATGACCATCTTCACGGTAGTGGACCGTTTCTCCAAGGCGGCCCACTTCGTGGCCCTCCCGAAGCTCCCGACGGCCCAGGAGACTGCAAACCTCCTGGTTCACCACTTCGTGCGTCTGCATGGGATACCAACAGACATTGTCTCGGATTGTGGTCCTCAGTTCTCCTCCCAGGTCTGGAGGAGCTTCTGCAGAGAACTGGGGGCCACCGTGAGCCTCTCGTCCGGGTATCACCCACAGACGAACGGACAGGCAGAGCGGGCCAACCAGGAACTGGAACAGGTCCTCCGCTGTATTACATCTGCGCACCCGATGGCCTGGAGCAACCACCTGGCCTGGATCGAGTACGCACATAACAGCCAGGTGTCCTCTGCCACCGGCCTCTCCCCGTTTGAGGTGTGTTTGGGGTACCAGCCCCCATTGTTTCCCGTGGTGGAGGGAGAGGTCGGTGTGCCTTCGGTCCAGGCCCACCTACGCAGATGCCGTCGGGTGTGGCGTTCCGCCCATTCTGCTTTGTTGAAGGCCCGGACGAGGGCTAAGGCCCATGCAGACCGCTGGCGTTCCCCGGCCCCTGCATACCAGCCCGGGCAGGAGGTGTGGTTATCCACGAAGGACATTCCTCTCCAAGTGGACTCCACGAAACTGAAGGACAGGTACATAGGCCCCTTCACAATCCTCAAAGTCCTCAGTCCGGCTGCAGTGAAGCTCCGGCTCCCAGCTTCACTGCGGATCCACCCCGTGTTTCATATTTCCAGGATCAAACCGCACCACACCTCACCCCTCTGTGCCCCCGGACCGGCGCCGCCTCCTGCCCGGATCATTGACGGGGAGCCCGCGTGGACAGTCCGCCGGCTCCTGGACGTCCGTCGTATGGGCCGGGGGTTCCAGTATTTGGTGGATTGGGAGGGGTACGGACCCAAAGAACGCTCCTGGGTGAAGAAGAGCTTCATCCTGGACCCGGCCCTCCTGGCCGACAAGCCAGGTCGGGCGTCAGGAGGCACCCATTGAGGGGGGGGTCCTGTTGTGTGGGCCGCTGAAGAGGAGGTACTGCTGGCCCACCATCAGAGGGTGCCCTGCCTGGAGTGCGGGCTTCAGGCACGAGAGGGCGCTGCCGCCTCACAGGACAGCTGAGAGTGACAGCTGTTACTCATTAACTCCT